>NW_028301602.1:32705833-33011666 GCF_987345545.1 Pholcus phalangioides
ATGAAGCTTTGCAGCAGGTCAGCTCGACCAACATCAGCTGAAGTAGGCCTCTGCGCGAAGCTCGTGACCACTTTCTTTAAAACCGAACAAAACTCAGGTCTATCGCCATGGGCAGTTTACTACCGAGTGAGTTGGGCCTAACAGTCTAATTGGTGTTTAATTTTTCAGTGCTGTCATCTATATTTCAAGAGTGAAGTGTAATGACTGAATACTTGTACGGTTTGTACGCCTGTTGCTCTCTGTGGAGAACGGAAAGATCGGCTCTCGAAGTTGGGCACCACTGTGGCGACGGTGGATCTCGAGCCAGCACCACCTAGATAGGCCTCCGCAGTCCGCTTGTGGTGTCAGTAAGTAGTCCATTTTCCCTCAGAATATTCAGGAGGAAAACATTCCCTGCTCGTGCCAGTATCATCGTTGTGAGGAAAAGAAATGATCGGGCTCGGAATTGGCGATATCTATGCCCCACATGCAATCACTATGCGGTATTTGTGAGCCAATCAGGAAGATTCTACGCCAAAATAAGAAACGAAATAAGATGCTGTGTTTCAAAATGTGGCGAACTTGCTAGGTAGTCTGAATGACGTTGACATTTATGGCAAACAGTGCAGAGGCCTATCTCTAGGAGGTGCTGTTCGAGCCTGGGTCCCCACGATGCGATTCAGTCACTGACCCTTCGACCACCACTGGCTCGGAATGTCATTGAAGGTCATCTCCCCTATATCCATTGGTATAAAAAGGGTAAGTATGGCGCATGCGTCGGCCTGCTATAGGCGAGATAACGACGTCATTGAAGGTCACCTCACTTATAGGTATTGGATATAGGCCGAAGCACGCGCGATCTTAACCCTTTTTTGTAGTATATGTAATGGCTATAGGGTTGAGATTGTGGTGTATATCTAGTGCGGCCTAGAAACAACAAATAGTAGATTCAGTAGTGCCAGGAAGAGACAAGAGAAGAGATGAATCTGGCAACACGAGGAGTTGACATTTTTGGCTAGACCACGCTGGACTGATAGGACACTCTTCCGTCGCTTTGCTAAAAACATGTAACTGTTCTGATATTATGTTAAATTAAAAAAAAAGGTTATAGTAGATATATAAAAAAAGGCTGACTTGAGTTCTTTTCCGACTCCGACGAACACCCATAAAATGGTGACCCGGACGTGATATGAACCTTCTGATCCAAAAAAAAAAAAAAAACAACCTCGTGGAGTGATCCATCAACATCCGAACATCTGCACGAGATGCGAGCGATATACAACAGGTAATGTGGCATATTCTGTATATTTAATGTATCCGTGAAATTATTTTTAATTTCTACCACGATGCTTGAAAATAGAATCGGTGCATGTCGATATGTCACGCTGAGCGAATTTCCCTCTCAACGCATGTATATACCTATGTTATTTTTCCCGGTATTTACCGCATTTTTAATTGTTCGCATCTAAATTATTTCATTCTTCGCAACGCATAAAAACGTCATGGATGACAATTCCGAGCCGCAAATCAACCGCATTGCCATTAAGCTTCCCCCATTTTGGAAGACAAATCCCACATTATGGTTTATGCAGATAGAGGCCCAATTCTCCTTGGCCAAAATCACCGTAGATGCCACAAAATTTCATCACGTGGTATCGGCTATGGAATCCGATGTCCTCAATTCGGCAAGCGACATCATTATCAACCCTCCTGAAGGTGGCAAGTACGACGCCTTAAAGAAGCGTCTCATAGAACTACATTCAGAAAGCGAGGCTTCAAAAATACGAACCCTCCTTCAAAGGCCTCGAGCTTGGTGACCAGCGTCCATCACAACTTCTCACTCGGATGCGATCGCTTGCCGGGGGTTCCGTTGGTGAGCCACTTCTGAAGTCGCTATGGTTGTCCCGACTCCCAAAAAACACGCAAAGCATTCTGGCTGCCTTAAACGAAGACCTAACCCAACTCGCCGCCGTTGCCGACAAGATCAATGATCTTACCTTTTCACCCCACGTAGATGCCGCTAGAGTGGAATCCCCCACGACGCACTTAGAAAAGCAAATTGAGCAGGTGAGCGAACTTTCAGCTACTGTCCATGCGTCCCGCTCACATAGACGTTTCTCGTATCGGCGGCCGCGCAGTCGTTCCCGCAATCGTCAATACAAACCCGCCGCAAATAACTTGTGTTTCTACCACACTAATTTCGGCGAAAAGGCTAAAAAGTGTGCATCCCCTTGTGCATACTCGGGAAACTAAGCGGGCGATCGCTAGATGGCCATGACCGCGATTGCCGTATCAGCCGAATCATCTTGGCCGACCGTAAGAATAGAGTAAACTTTCTCATCGATACGGGCGCCGACATTTCGGTACTCCCAAAAATCCACCGCCCACAGGAAAAAACTGATGATGGTCTAGTCCTGCGTGCTGCAAATGGCACCAAAATCTCTACATATGGCACTAAACTGCTTACTCTCAACCTAAATTTACGTCGTGCATTTACCTGGTCATTTGTAGTAGCCGATGTCGAACATCCTATCATAGGCATTGATTTCCTCAAGCATTTTAATTTGCTTGTCGATGCCAAAAACAGTTGCCTCATCGATAAAGAGACCAATATCTCTTCCTATGGTAAAACCGCTGACGTCAGCTCATCTAGCTCCAGCGTCACTATTCTTTTTGAAGCTTCCGACTTCAACCAAATACTTCTGAAATATCCAGAAATCACAAGCCCCTCTCTTTTATCTGACAAGGCGGAGAATACCACAGTATTCCACCATATTGAAACAAAAGGGCCCCCAGTATTTTCTAAGCCGAGACGCTTATCTGCCGAATTAATGTCAGTAGCACGACAAGAGTTTGAATTCATGATGGCACAAGGTATCATTAGACCCTCTAGAAGTCCTTGGGCTAGTCCCCTTCATATGGTTCGAAAGTCCAATGGCGAATGGAGACCATGTGGAGATTTCCGTCGATTGAATGCTATCACGGTACCAGACCGCTACCCAGTCCCTCACATCCAGGACTGCACTCAACTATTCCACGGAAAAACCATCTTCTCAACCTTGGACCTGACACGGGCATACCACCAAATTCCAGTGCACCCAGATGATATCCCAAAAACAGCTGTTACAACTCCTTTTGGATTGTTTGAGTTCGTCACTATGCCGTTTGGCCTCCGCAATTCTGGTCAGACTTTCCAAAGATACATCCACCAAGTTTTAACAGGGTTGGACTTCTGTGTTCCATACTTCGATGATATTCTCATCGCCTCCACCAATGCTGAAGAACATACGCACCATCTCCATCAGGTCTTTGACCGTTTGAAACAACATAGCCTCAAATTGAATCCAGCCAAGTGTGTTCTTGGTAAGAGTGCAGTCAAGTTTTTAGGTTGCCTCATTACCCCACAAGGTGTGAAACCACTGCCAGAGAAAGTAAAAAACATCACAGACTTTCCGACCCCAAAAACCATCGCTGAACTCAGACGTTTTTTAGCAATGATAAATTTTTATCGACGTTTCCTTCCGAATTCTGCGACTACACAAGCTCCTCTGAATGAATTCCTGAAGGATTCAAAGAAAAACGATAAACGCCTTATTCCATGGATCCCAGAGTCCCTCGCTAACTTTGAGAAATGCAAAGCCGACTTATCCCAAGCGGCGACTCTTGCATTCCAGGCCCCTGGGCAACAACTCTCTGTAATGGTCGATGCCTCCGACATTGCCATCGGAGCAGTTCTTCACACTCACGAAAAGGATGGTCCTAAGCCTTTAGCATTCTTCTCAAGAAAGCTATGTCCCGCGGAGCGCAAGTACAGCACTTATGATAGGGAGCTCCTCTCAATTTACGCTGCTATCAAATACTTCCGCCATAGTCTCGAGGGCCAGAATTTTATTATTTTTACCGATCACCGTCCTCTCACATTTGCGTTCACAAAAATTTCAGACTCTGCCTCCCCTAGGCAACTCAGACATTTATCCTACATTGCTCAGTTTAGCACCGACATTCGACATGTATCCGGCTCTAACAATGTGGTCGCGGATACATTATCACGCATACAGAGCATCAATGCCCAGACCATTGACTTTACCGCCATCGCTGCTGCACAACAGAGCGACAAAGAACTTCAAAAGTTGCTCAGTGATCCAACGTGTTCCCTTCAACTTCAAAAACTAGAACTCTCTCCTGGTGTGGAATTGGTATGTGATTGTACCGGACAAAAAATACGACCGTTCGTTCCTGAGAACTACCGAACTGTTCTATTTAAGACATTGCACGGCTTGTCCCACCCTGGGATTCGGGCCACGAAAAAGCTCCTCTGTGAGAAATACATATGGCCGTCCATATGCAAAGATGTCGTTTCATGGACGCGTGCCTGCATGGACTGCCAGCGATCAAAAATCACTAGACACACTAGGAGCCCGCTCCAGCAATTCCCACTGCCTTCGAGCAGGTTCGACCACATTCATCTGGACTTGGTAGGTCCGTTGCCTCCATCTAACGGGTTCACTTATTTACTCACCTGTGTGGACCGTTTCACCAGATGGCCCGAGGCGATTCCGATAGAAGACATCTCGGCTGAAACAGTCGCTCGAACTTTTGTTGGGCAATGGATTGCTCGATTTGGGACCCCATCCACTATCACTACCGACCAAGGACGCCAGTTCCAGTCCTCCCTCTTCTCTTGCTTGTCGAAATTATTGGGCGTTAAACAAATTCGCACGACCCCATACCATCCTGCCAGCAATGGACTAGTGGAGCGGTTCCACCGGTCATTGAAGCAGTCGCTTCGATGCCACAACGATCATCGATGGACCGAGACACTGCCGCTTGTTCTCCTGGGTTTGCGAGCAGCCTTCAAAGAAGATATACAGTGCTCCACTGCAGAGATGGTGTACGGTTCCCCAATCAGACTACCAGCCGAATTCCTTAATCCAACACCTAAATCAGAGGAAGATACATCAGACTTCATCCTTCGACTGCGAGAAAATATGCAAAAGCTAACACCAGTGCCAACATCATCTCACTCAAAACGAACGACCTTCGTCCATCCTCAGCTCGATAAGTGCACCCATGTCTTCGTGCGCCGCGATGGGGTGAAAAAACCTTTACAGCAAGCATACGTTGGACCGTTCAAGGTGCTGAGACGTTCTCAGAAACATTTCACCATCAACCGAGGAACTAGAGAGACCACAATCAGTGTAGACAGGCTAAAACCTGCCTTCACATTATTGGAGGAGAACTGTTCATCGACAACCGAAGCAACAGATACGAAGGCAGATCCTACTCTACACACATCGACGGTACCAAGTCCGACTCAAACCACAACAACACGCTCGGGTAGGCGCGTACGTTTCAACCCTAAGTACAGCAACTCGTGTGTGTAATCAGAGATCGTACCGTTGGTACTTGGGGGGGAGTAGTGTGGTGTATATCTAGTGCGGCCTAGAAACAACAAATAGTAGATTCAGTAGTGCCAGGAAGAGACAAGAGAAGAGATGAATCTGGCAACACGAGGAGTTGACATTTTTGGCTAGACCACGCTGGACTGATAGGACACTCTTCCGTCGCTTTGCTAAAAACATGTAACTGTTCTGATATTATGTTAAATTAAAAAAAAAGGTTATAGTAGATATATAAAAAAAGGCTGACTTGAGTTCTTTTCCGACTCCGACGAACACCCATAAGATGACGTTCAGTGACCACGAGTTTCGTGCGGAGGCCTGGTATAGATGGGGACTTAAGTCAGGGCCACAACTAGATGCTTTGTCAGGTATTTTGGCGCCCCCTTGTAAAGTTGAAGGAGAGGTTAGAAGGGGAAACTTGCGCCCGGGCCACCAAACCTGTCTTCCCCACCAGTTGTGGCCCTGACTCGAGCCGCCCCTGGGCGGCTACGAATAGAGTGGAGGCGGACATCTTCAGCCTCGAATGAGGTCGACGCAGACATCTTCAGCTGCGAATGGAGCGCAGGCAGACGGATCCAGGGCGATGTGTCGGAGAATTGACGTATTGTGTAGATACATCGAATCACTCTATATTATACGGGACAGACAAATTTTCTCCATATTCTTCGGCTCTTGGGAGGAGCGATCGCCTCACCCGCTGGATCCGCGCTTGGGACGAGACAGTTCCCTCAAAAGCGGGACGTATAGTCATTCACATTCTCCCCAGTAAATAATAAGGGGTGGGGGTGTGGCTTTATGCTAAAAAAAAATCACAGGTTTATTACGGGATTTCTTAGGCTAAATCCATAGACAAAAGATTAAGCGTTATATTTTATCTATGGTTGAAGCCCTGTCAGCTTCCGTAAGAGTCGTCTTTAAGGGCGGCGTAAGAGGTTTTGCACCCGGAGGACAAGTAAGCTCGAACCGCCACTCTGTGCATTACTGTTTGGTGTTTTTGTATAATCTCTCTCACCTAAAAAACAGAAAGAATTTTCATCTCTATAAAATACAGGGTTACAAGACAGACTAAATATCACAGTTACGGAATGTAAATGTTGTTTTTTGAGGTAAACCGAGAATCCTTGCGATAAAAAAAAAAGTGCCGCACACACACAACGTTATTTCTCATTTCAAGGTAATGTAAATAAATTATTCCGAATAGGAGTGCCAAAAGAAATGGCTGCGGATTGTCATAAAAACTGATGCTTTCTTTTCATATAAATATTGTGATGGTTTCACGCTGACTTAGTTGAAAACACGCAGATGGAGGTTTTCCCTCTGATGATTTGCAGCTGAACTTTTATGGTGACGTTATTATCGCGTCTCATTGAACGCTCGTCTCTCTCTGAGCAATATTAATTTTTTTTTTTTTGTGAATAGTATCTCACATTCGAAATTACAGATGTAGGACTGTAATAAAGTTTGTAAGCCAAACAGAACAAAAAGAAAACCCGCAAAGAGGGTTTTTATTATTAATATTTCTATACTGTTATATTCCATGGTTTTATTATTATTATTATTACGGCCCTGTTCTCGTCGCGTTCCAAGACTTGATGCGAGTATTTGTCATTGACGGTTTCTACGTACATCTCACCTTTGAGAGTTGAACTGCGTGGAAAAAAAAAGGCATTGTTCATCATATAGACAATGCATGTATTTACATATCAACGAAGTCGATACGCTGTTGGTGCCCTCTTTGCTCGAAGGATATCAAAATCGAATATTTGTTTCTATATCACAATATAAGTGTCGTTGCACCTGTCTGTCTGTCTTTTTTTTTTCAATGTTAGGCAAAAAAATGAAATATTCCCTCTATTTTTCCACATCCATCACTGTGATACTACTCTAACCATCGCTATGCATATAATTACAGCGAAACCTTGCTAGAACGATAAAATCTCTACAATGATATTTTTTTTTTTTTTTCAAATCTTGTTTATAATTGCCTTTAATCCTCTTTGGTTCACTCTTCCCCCCCCCCCCCCCAGGAAGACGTGTTGAACTTTCTTCTTTCTTTTTTTTTTCTACAAAAACGGATGTAAATACGTGGTGTTAGCATTAAAACAATGTAGCACAAAAACAGTATAATTAATTAGAGTTGATGTTCAATTATCTGAAATGGTTGGTTATGTAAGGGTAGAATATACAGGGTGGTCATGGAAATAACTCGATACACGAGCCCCTAGCGGCCGCAAAAATCAGGTGTACAGGTGTTTCAGATTATGCGCTAAAGAATGAGAACAGAAATGAAAACCTAGCTCTCGTGATTACGGTTACACTTGGTCAAACTTAATAATGGAAGAATTCCCGTAGATCCAAGCACTGGACTGATTACGTTCCCAAATGGATTTTGCCAGTTGTTAAATTCAGTTCAAGAACTTGCAAACAAAGTCTTCCCAAACATTCAACAAGATCACCGAAACCATGAATGGCTTTGTGAGAGAGCGATTCTGGCACCGAAAAATGACAGTGTGAACAAGATCAACGAAAAAATCCTAAAAATTATTCCGGGAGACACCACATCTTACAAATCGGTTAACACTGTCACTGACATAGCGCAGACAGTTCTGTATCATGCAGAATGTCTGAACTCTTTTTGGATATTCCGGGTGTATCACCATACAACTTGGCCCTCAAAGTCGGAGCACCTACACTGGTGTAAGAAATTAAGAGAATTTGCAGACTTGGTCGATTATCTCTAGAACTACTGTACCGATTTTAATGAAATTTGATATGTACATACATTGATACAATACAAAACAAATAACCATTCAATAATTGTAATACACACGCATGATCGTACGTAACACTCGTTGGAGTCGGAAGGTATGAAACAGCGGTTGCAGAATAAACAAAAAAATGGGTTAATAGGGGGGTATGGTCCCCTCTTACAGATATACAGGTCTCGCAGCGTGATTTCATACTTGAAATAAGGCAGTTTATTATTTCCTGTGGCAATTGGTCCCACTCGTTCAGCAACGCTGTTTTCATTCCCTGGATGGTTCCCGGAGGGGGGTTGCGAGTTGCAATTGCCCTCCCCAGAGCGTCCCAGACATGCTCTATAGGGTTAAGGTCTGGAGATCTGGCTGGCCAATCCATCCGGCGAATATCCTCACTCTCTAGAAAATCGTCGAGCAGAAGAGCTCTATGTGGCCTCGCGTTATCGTCCATTAAAATGAACTCAGGGCCAACTGCACCCCTGAAAAGGCGAACATAGGGCTCCAAGACCTCATCCCTATACCTCACACCAGTCACAGTGCCTCTTTCAAAGACATGGAGAGGTGTGCGACCATCCAACATGATGCCTGCCCAGACCATTAAACCTCCTCCGCCATAATGGTAGATTTCACGGACATTGGAGGGTAGGTAGCGGGTCCCTGGTTCTTTCCATATGAACGTACGGCGAGAATCGGTGCTTAGGCTGAATCGGGACTCATCAGTGAAGAGAACGGTTGCCCATTGATTCATACTCCAATCTCTATGCTCTCTGCACCATGATAAACGAATTCTCCTGTCCGTAGAAGTGAGCGGGATGCAAACAGCAGGTCTTCTTGCAAACAACCCTCTCTCATGAAGTCATTTGGAAACAGTCACCCTTGATACACGGGTTCCTGTGGCTGCATACAAGTCACGAGAGAGCTGAGAAGCTGTATCACTCCTGTTACGCCTCGCTATAATCGACAAATGGCGATCTTTTCTGGCCGTCGTGGCTCTTGAACGACCTTGCCCAGGCTTTCTCTCGATGGATCCGGTATCTTGGAACTGTTTCCATAAGTTACACACGACGCTGGGTGTTAAATTGAACTCTCTACAAATCTGGACTTGAGATTGGCCTGCTTCTAGCCTCCCCACAATTCGCCACTTCAATTCATCATCTAAACGTTGGTGGTTACTCATTTTTACTGTTACAATTTGAAATTAACCGATTGCTGCAAAATAACACCAAGAAATTCGCCGAGGTGTGCTAGCGAACGAAATGCGTCTTAACTTACGCGCGCTTATAAAGCCTGTTTCTCTACTGGCTCCGCCTACACACACGTGTACGCTTACGTATTTGACGTACAAGATTTGCATTTTTGTCTAGAAGCAGTGGTTTTACATTCAGTTCAGTTCCTTTCATGAAATTCGATAAAATATGCAAATTCTCTTAATTTATTTCACCAGTGTATAATGCTTTTAAGAAATTTGGATACACCGAGACTCTGCAATGGCACCAGACTCTGCGTGAAGAAATTGCACAATTACATCATTGAAGCAACGATTCTAACTGGATGTGCCAAAGGAGAAGACGTCTTCATTCCAATGATCACTGAAGAAATGCCATTCACTTTCAAGCGATTACAGTTCCCGATTCGTTTAGTTTTTGGTATAACAATCAACAAAGCGCAAGGCCAGTCGTTAGCAGCGAGAGGTATCAACCTACTTGAGCCCCGTTTTTCACACGGACAGCTTTTCGTCGCCTGTTCGCGTGTTGATAATCCCAAAAATTTGTACATTTACACACCAGATGGAAAAACAAAAAAATATTGTGATCCACAAGCAATTACCTGAAGTTTTTAATTAAAATATTTAAAAATAAAAGTAATTTTTTCTTACTTGATGCAGAATTTTTTTTGATTAAGAAATTATTAATAAGCTATATATATATATATATATAGAAATTTTTCACAGGGCGAACAACGTCGACGGGTATCAGCTAGTTTCCAAAAAAAAAAAACCACTTATTTAGGAAGTGACACTACGAATGGATTTATGACGTGAATGCATACGACCCATCTCAGAAGCCCTGCTATCTGAAATTGGGATGCGATCCATAGGTTAACAACTTCTGTGATAGATGATCATAAGTTAATTTTCTGGTGGTACTATATTAATGCCGCTTTATAGAAGAGGACGTGAAAACAACAACATAAATTAGGTGAAACTCGGATATTCCCGATATCTCATATTGAGCGAGTTCAACCGCGTAAGCATTCATTGCATCTAAAATACGACTTTTTCCTCTTTTCTTTTCACTTGTGTACATCATATCAATGTTAATTGTTACTCGAAATGACATGTTCGATTCGTCGTAATAAAACGTCTGGTTTGTTACGCCTATGCTTCGTTCATAATACGTATTTACTCAGCTTGTCGGGTTTTCCTCCAAGACTAATAAATTGCTTCAGGTGCATTTTCATTCGAATTATACACCTTACCACTTTACGTAAGAACACGAATACAGTCAATTCGGGATAAGTCGAACTCCGATAACTCAAATATCTGTTTATGTCGAGGTTTTCACTCTCTGAGAAACATTCAGAGCTTTTTTCCGTATTTCAGTTTTCAAATTTTTCCTCAATTCGAAAAGTCTTTTAATATTTAGCTAAATATTTAGCATTTGACAAATTATTTAGCATTTGACAAATTATTTAGCATGCATTTGACAAATTATTTAGCATGCATTTGACAAATTATTTAGCATGCATTTGACAAATTATTTAGCATGCATTTGACAAATTATTTAGCATGCATTTGACAAATTATTTAGCATGCATTTGACAAATTATTTAGCATTTGACAAACTATTTAGCATTTAACAAACTATTTAGCATTTAACAAACTATTTAGCATTAAACACACAATAGAATTTAGCATTAATCAATAGAATTTAGCATTTAGCAATAGATTTCAGCATTTAGCAATAGATTTCAGCATTTAGCAATAGATTTCAGCATTTAGCAATAGATTTCAGCATTTAGCAATAGATTTCAGCATTTAGCAAAAGAATTTGGCATTAAACAATAGAATTTAGGATTTACCAGAAGAATTTATCTTTTGGCAATAGAATTTAGCAGATTCATTTAGCGGATTCATTTGTCTGCTTGAAAAAATGTGAATGACTTTCTCAAAAAAATACCAAAAGAAGAGGGAACCGAAAATAATCTTGTAAGCACTTTATTTATGATTCGTTTCATTTATACGAGTATCATGTATGCAGGGGCGGTCTTAGGGCAGTGCGACCGGCGCAATTGCACCGGGCGCTAAATGGGAAGGGGCGCCGAAACATGAGAAGGGCGAAAAATGGGAAAATGATTTCTACCCGCTGTAGGAGGAGTGCCAAATCCAAGGTAAAAGGGCAGAAAAAAATTCGACATGATATGTTATAACATAAAATATCGCTGTTCCTTTGAACGCATCAAAACGAAAAGATTGAAACAAAAGTTTTTTTAATTAGGGGAAGTCAGGGACATTAAAAGGTCCCACTCGGGTAGAGATTTTGGTGTCTCGAACCGCCCCTAAGTGCAACGTGTGTGTGTGTGTGTGTGTGTGTGTGTGTGTGTGTGTGTGTGTGTGTGTGTGTGCGTGGACTTGAAAATTGTAACAAACCGTACATACACAACTGAACATCTTTCCGGAGTTTCATGGATCTTGTTCCAGATACCCGGTGAGTAACGGTAAAGCTTCCTATGTGGCTGCTAGACAGTATCTCTGGTAAGGTGTGACCACAGTGGGACTTTGAAAGGACATCTTTTTGCTTTCAAGCTAATGAGGAACGTATGTTGGAAGTTCAATTTGAGTTTTTTAAACAGCTTTGTAAACCTGATTCTACAATCATGGACCCCCCCCCCACCCCCAATTCTGTTTTTTAAACTAAAAAAAAGTGAGGTGCAAAATATATATTGCTTTATTCCATTGGGATCGTTGTCCCTAAAATATGCTTCACGGCATTGTTTTACACCTTGGTAAGGTACTAGGTGGAAGAGAATTGCGCGTTATCGTTGAGATTAAAGCCGAAGTCCCTGATGTTAAAGAAAAATCTAGAGAGAAAAATAACTCCTTCTCAGTGCCTTTTTAGCGCATGGACTCACCCGAACGATGCCCGGAATCCTCGAAAGTAGAGGGGCCCTCACGAAAATGAGATCTAGTTAAAATTATCTAGAATTCACTAGACAGGGCCTCAGAAAACCACTTGGTTAAGGAGCCCATGATGCTCTTAAAATGGCCCTGCCCCTTCCCCAGGTCCGTAGCGTGCTTTCTCGGGGACAGACTTTTCTTGAAATGGTTATGCTCAGAAAAAGGAGTTACAAGTGCCCCCCCCCCCTCCCATTCCGCTCGGGTCACCGTCCAAGTTGCTTCGGAATAGTTACGGGCCTGCCCAAGTTGCAGAGCCCGGTGCTTTAGCTGGTGTTTGCCTGTCCCTTCCGTTTCTTAGTACTGGGCCTGAAAGGGATAATTTTAAATGAAGTTCACATGAGTTTTATAAATATGAAAGTAATCATACGAAAATATCACTTTCATTTAACCACTTTTAGTATCAGTTTAACCCTTACGCGTGAAACTATACTTATTTTACCATAAAATTCAATTAAAATAAGTATGAAGAAGATAGATCCTTTGTGATGAGTACCCTGTATAAATGTGTGACGTTTTTTAATGTTTTTAAATCAAACAAGTTGGGTTTTTATGCTTGTTTACAAGTTAAATGGTGGTAACCCCATTTTAGGAAGAAAGCTTTTCCGACTTCTTCGTCCCTTAATATCGAACCAAGAGGGGGGGGGGGCGATGGGGACGATCACCACACACCGAGTCTGATAATATCGTAGAATGAATATGTCCCGTATTTTACGGGACAGTAATGACTAGCAAAAATTGCCTCTTCCGACACATCACTCTGGATCCGCACCTGGAAGGGGGGGGGCGCTGACTACTGTTTTTGCACCGGGCGCAACTAGGTCTAAGACCGGCCCTGCATGTATGTGTCCATTTCCATAATGCAGTATATAGTCTCTAGTCTAGTTTATTTATAAATATTTTCTTTCAATAATGATAAAATTAGAATAACTTGTCTTTGCGAATTTCTTCATCTCCAGTAGTTTAACATTTTTAACTAATACGACAATAGCGCTGTTATTTTAACAAATCTTTCTTTTAACAAATCTTTCTTTCCTCCCCCCCCCCCCCCCCCCCCCCATTCTGCAATGGGAATTTCCGATTAGTCGATAACGCAGTTTTTTGTCGGACGCTGCACATTTAACTCCTCCAGATTAGAATTGTACTTGTTTCTTACCATATTTAAATTTTCCCAGCGTTATTCGTGAGAGCAACTTTTTCGCAAACCGCGTTTAAATATACCGATTCCTTTAATTTTTATGAATTTTTAGACTATCTAGGAATTCATGGGATACCCTTTACATTCATACGTGTACCATGTACATGATTATAATCAATATATATGTAGGGACTGGTTATAAGCAATGAAACGTGCCGCTTTAAAGACATGCACATGAATGTAAAAGTAGAAAAGTTTCTGAATGAAACCCTTTCTTCTGCTATTACTCAGTGCTTATCTCATTCGGGCTTGGGCCGGAGTTTCTGCGTGTGTGTGAGAACCTCAAAACTTCTAGAATAATCGGAGAGTTACTTCTCCATTGTTTTTGTGCTGTATATAAGTACTGTTTCAGAGTAATTTTTTTACTCTAAAGAATCAAGAGGGAACAAGATAGGAGAAAGAAAGACCATTGAATTTTATGTCACACACACATAGTCGATATTTACATGAAAATTTATCCCTTAAAACGTAACGTCCGATGAGCGTGTGAACGAACGTCCCTGTAGAAAAATAAATAGATAAAATTCACCCAAAAACCTTGCTATGTACGTGTGTGTCTGTGACATTACGAACCATCCATCTAACCGCTTATGTCAAAAATCACGTTGTTAAGTCGGAATTTACAACAAAAACTCTGAACTGAATGTGTTTTTGTTTGACATACTGGCACCTTTGACAATAGCAAACTAAAAATATAAATAAATAAAAAAATTCATATTGTACGTAGGGATATATAGTGAAATTGTTCTTTATTTTGATTTTTTTCCCCCCTTCAAAAGCTAAAAAAAAAGTGAAAGAATCATTATGAAGACAAATATGGCGGGAGAAAATAAGTCGTATATTCGCGCTTTTTAAAAAAAAATAGTTTTTCGTCTTACTATAGTGGAAAAAAAAAATTTATAATAATTATACATATTCTGTATTTTTTTCCTACAATAAGACGAAAAAATTAGATGCAGGTTCCTCCGTAAAAGGGTCTGACGAATCTTTAGAATGGGCATCAAGCTTTTTACTTTTATTTTTTTACACTACTACTATACTACTACTTAACCGTACATGTGCACCTCGTACTACGCTGACCATATGTACTCGAGAAAAATATGGGAAATCGGGATTCTAAGCATGGGAAAATACGGAACATCCTCAATTATCGCCGCAAATGATGTTAGATTGATCATAACTTTTGCATAAATCACCGAAAATTTGCTAACGGCTGGAAATGAAGCATTACCGTGGACTGCAGTGGATTAGAAGGAATTCCATTAAAAATAAAACGTTTTGTGAGATGAACATTCCCTCTTATTCATAGTTGTAATACACGTCGATAAAAAAATAAGCGCGGATAAATCGAGAAGCTTTATATTCTTTGAACAACTATATAATCTTTTTTAAGGGCAGTGTATTATATAGTATTAATTATTAGTTTTTTTGTTCGTGATACATTGGGTTGCTGTATTTTGGTTGTATATATTTGACATCCATATTTTGTATGGGCATCTTTTTCCAGCCACCTCGTTGGGCAATTTGCCTGCTGTGGCCTTTGTGCTTGCATTTGTATTTGTAATTATGATAATATAATTCATGAGTTGAAAAACAATTTCAATCCTCAATTTCAGTGAAACAAAAATGTAAGTGGTCATCGTTGAAAATACGTGAAAAAGCGGGTCATTTTTACAAAAAAAGTCAGGAAGGCCAAAATCACGTGAAAATACGAGACGTATGTCACCCTACCTCGTACAATTTCTTCTGTGGAATTTTTAACGAATCGGTTCACGTCGGAATGTGTGTTCTGAGTGTGTGTTTCCCCCCAATGTACAGTATTTATGTCGTCAGAGTTATGCTTGTTTCGTGTTCTTGCTGATATGATTGTAAGATGTGTTGAAGATCTACTTTTTCTACTCTACTTGACCGTACATGCATGTCATACACATTCCTCTACGAAATTTCAATGTTGAAGTTCTGCTCTCTGCGGAGAGAATTTTCCAAATGGGAGACCGAGTCACATTGACTCCTTGAAATTGGAAATCCGTAAAAATCCAAATTTAGCCGATCACCAGTGTGCCGCCAACGGGGTTCGAACCTGGATCCTCATATTTTTCACGCTGTAAATTTAGCCCTTTATCTACTGACAGCACTTTTAGTAGATACCACTGACTAGGTTAGATAATTTTTTATGCAATAACTAATTGTTTGAATTTTTTTTTCTTATTTTTGTCGTTAATGAGAACTAAAATGACGTACCAAATAATTTACACGATAGTTTTTATTATTATCATTATATTTTTCATTTTGGGGTACATAAAGGGTTAATAGAGATAATTGGTTACAGAAGAAATAATAGTTATTATTTAAGTTAATAGAAGAAATATAATTTCAGTAATAATTTGATAATGAATTGACTAATACAAATTATATTCTTCAATAACTTAGAAACATGAGAAAGAATTAGCTTAAATTAGAATGAGCTTTAGAATAGAGATAAAAAAATTTCTCAATTCTTTTACTTTTTACACTCAGATGATAATCCCTATGAGATAGAAATAGTCAATGAAAATTCTGAGAATCCATGAAAGATATCATTTCTAAATCAATGAAAGATATCATTTCTAAATCAATGAAAGATATCATTTCTAAATCAATGAAAGATATAGTTTCAAATTGAAGCTTTGGTCAGCATTAATTATATAACCGTCAAAAACCGTTTTATAATCTCAGAATTCATAAAAGAGGCACATAATTCAAAATTAGTGAAATTTATTTTCATAATTAGTAAAAATCTTAATTTGGGGACCTCCTGTTCGACATAGTGTACCTGGGCCCGTGCCGCCCTTTCTGAGATCGATCAATTGCCCTCAAAATGGATGGCTTCGAATTTTCAACAGGTCGATTTTTGCCATTGTAGCCCTCGGTCTGATTTTCGTCATTGTAGGTGATGTGTTGGAGGATCTTGAAATTTCTCAAGCGTATTATTTGAGTGACCTGTTATCAATAATAAAAATTATGCGGTTTCATTAAGTATTGAAAGAACGTTGATGCACGTGCCAAAAAAAAAAAGTTTTCAGCGTCATCTGCTGTTGATTTAAAACATCAATTTTTCAATTGATGCATTGATTTTAGAAATATGTCTTTATCTCTTCTTTTTTTGAAAAATTTATATTGTGGATCACTATTTTGATAAAATTTATTATAATTGATCTTAATCGGAGTGAAATTTGATACTGTCAAATATCGGTTAAAATAACTTTTATTTATTTTGTTCTCGTGGACCTGACTTATTGAAATGACGTCCGTTTCAAGTTTTGGTTTTGTTAATTACGCGCTCCAATTAAAATTGGTTTCGGTTTCACTAGGGGCACCTATTGTCAGTTATAGATTATATTTTCTGATTTTATAGGTGAATGATATTTTTTTTCTTTTCGTTTTCTTTTGAAAAATAATTCTTTTTTTTAAATATGTACTTAATTTATCATTTCAACAATATTTAAGGAAGTTGAGCTCTCTTGCAACAAAATCGGATATACTGAAGTATCAGTTAATACGATTTTCCTCTTCCAACTTCGTGCCAAGATAAATTAGTTTTGTGTTCCAGCGACATCTATCTTTGATTTCAAATGGCACTTTCTAATTTTACACATATGGATTTTGGTGATATATTTTTGCTTTCCATCGTTGTTTCTTATCCGAGGAATTAATTTCTCCAAAATTTACAGAATCCTTGATTACTTTGATAAGTCACGCTCACACTTAGAAAATAAACGGATGTAATGAAATATCAGTTAATACAATGTCGCTTCTGCCTTCATGAGCCTGAACCATTGCAATTAACGTTTAAAAACTTGATGTTTGTACAAATGTGTTTCGTACTGATTATTTATTATGTTTTGAATGTAGGAACCAGGGCGGGACGAATCTACTATTGTCCGACACGTCCGGGGCATGTAAATTATATAGGCATGCCTATATAATATAACTGCAAAAATGTCTCAAATGAAACTTTGAAACTTGTTCGGGTCACTTTGTATCAACTGTCGCATATTATAATAGGAGAAAGAGGGATGAGCGAAGTTTCGCTTGATGTCCGAGTAACAATACTCTGCCTAATAATAATTTGCATGAAGTGTTTACCTGCTATGTTAGAAAATTTGGGGACAAACGACCTATTTTTTTAAAATCAGGATGAAATCAATCGATTTATTTATATTTTTTCCACCCAAACTATTTATCGCAAGGGCAACCCCGACTCATCCCCCCCCCCCAAACGATTCATCGTGAGGGCAATCACCTTGTTTTTTCTCCCAAACGATGCATCGTGAAGGCAAATGACCTGCACTCGCCTAATTGGCCTACACGTTTAGACGTCATTGTTGAGGTCATTTAGTGCTTGCGTACTGGAAAATGTGCCATTTTTTGACTAAGCTCAGTTGCCGGTGCTAAAACCCACTCAGCTCCATATTTGAATAATTAATTATAAACTATTTATATTCGTTAACAAAATAAATACGTACGTATATGTATATTGTGAGAATTAAGGCTAATTTTTGTTGCTAATTAAAAAAATATATTTTTATGTAAGAGACATTGCATTTAAAAAAGTTTTCGCTTTTGAGAGCAGTTTGGTTCTTTCACCAGGCTCTTTAATTGTAAATAAATTTTTATGTGTAGAATTCTTGTTTATTTTTCCATACCCATATTCGTAATGATGAAGCTAGGTGATCTTGAAATAGTTTTTATGTGTTTTTAGACAAGATAATTCTCGTCTAGTCTGACCATAATGATTTTACTCTGCCACGAAGCTGTGCTGGAAGAGATCTTGGGATAAGTCCTTCGGCGGAGTTCTGGCGTTCATGACCATAATGATTCAATGATATAATAGTAGAAAACTCTAGGTGGTGATCTATTATTATATATTCATCTCATTAATCTCTTCGACTGGATATATTCACGTTCGAAGTGAAGACTTACCTTCAATTTTGTTTTTGTGACCATCACTTGCGAATACATATAGCATTGTGACGTCGTACACTGCTCGGCCATGTGTGACTATTATATAAACATCAAACTTTAGGAATGAGTTAGAATGAAACACACAAAATCACTCTTCTATGTTTTTTTTTTCTTTAATTGTGCATCGGAATCGCCTTATATCCCGAGTTCAGCCTTGAGCTTCACATAGAAGATAGTCCAATCCCTCTTAGGTGAGTGGCTGAAGGATCTCTTAAAAAGAGGAGGAAGATCATTTTCCAGAAGATCCAAGGACAAAAAAAAAAGTCTATCTCTCTCTCTACAAACGACGGAATTCGTTTGTGTCGTTTTGTGTGGAAGGAGAGAGTGAAAGTGGAAAACAATGCCAATTGCAGACTGAACATTTTTACGTTCCTTTTTCTTCGCTGGCATCACGCATTAAATCACTCAAAGCAGGTCAGGTAAAAAATAATAAATAAATAAATAAATAAAATACAACAAGAAACAACAACGAATACATTTAAGAAGAGCCGGTGGTGACAAAAAAAAGAAAAAAAGAAAAGAAATAGTAAAACGAAGGAGAGCAAAAACACAAAAACAGCGCGAAGAAAAGTAGTCGTTCAATTCACCTATTTATGCACGATTCGTATATATTGGTAGATAGATCCGAATTTTACTATCAACATTTTTGCTCCTTGTGGTTAGTGGTGGTGGTTTGTGCTAGTGGTCACTAGTTTCGAATCTCTCCTTTGCTGTGCGGCTTGTTACTTATATAGATACACACATACGGACACATCGACGGCTACTGCTATAACATAAAAAATTACGCTTAAAATTCCTAAATTTAGACTATCTAAAAAATGTGGTCAACGATAGCGGTAAGTGACACTTTACTGTAATTAGAGAAATGTTTAAATGTAATAAAATTTCATTAAAAAAAAATACTTTAACTTCTAAATTTTAAATATTTTTCTGCACATGAGGTTTTTTTAAAATCAATTTTGTTTATTTGGTTTAATTTTGTTCTTTGAATAACGTATTATGTGTGCGAAAAATATTTTCTTCTGCTTATGTTAAAAAAATATTTTTAGTGAAATTTTTTCCGTAGTCCTCAGTTAAAGTCTTAAAAGAAGTCCACCAATTTTAGAAATCTGTGATTCTTTTAACAAGATGATTTGGTTGTATAAAATGCAGCATGAATGTATATGTAGACAGTTCAAGAGATTTTTCCGAAGCCATTTATAAAACTTCAACATAGTGTACGGAAGTCATTTTTGGCTACATTAGATAGCATATCCATTAGTTTTCTGATAGTATTATTATATCGAAAGCTTGTTTAAGAAACGCATAATTAAAACAATATAAGAATTATATACATCATTCTTGTATCGGTGGTTACTATTCTCTCTCAGTTATCATTGAACTCCTTTAAGCGTACCTACCAGACTTCGTAGACCCCCCCCCCCAGGTTGTTTTTAACATTATGTCATCTATAAGGCTATACAGTGGCTTTCAATTTATTCATAAGGGTTGTCTCAGAGTGTATAAAAGATAAACAATTTATATAGAACTGAGAGGTCTACACATATATATGGATCACAATTGAATAACCCCTCATCTACAGTAAAGTCTCGATCATTCGAGTCTTAAAAGTTCGGGGTTCCGGATAATCCGAGGTGCTGGATATTGTCAAAATTCCTTTTCGGAACCTCTCACTATTTCTGTTTTTTTCGCCAATAACGCGTTCTGTTCCATTTTTTCCTACGAATACCAATAATTTTGATTTGAAGAGGACTTGCCAGGGACTGAAAGGGATCTTGACACCTAGGCTGGGGGGGGGGGGGGTCGAGGACTTCGTTGGGTTCTCAAGTGAGAATTTTACACGGCCCCCCTGTAATAAATTTTTAGTTTTAAAAGTAAAAAACATATTTTCATATCGGGTCTCAAGGGCTAGAGCCCCTGTCAGCCCTAAGAGGGCATGGGTCTTGGCAGCCCTAATTCGGTGAATGAAGAACTAAAAAAGAGTTACTTAACCCATTAAGTACGAATATGTAAGTCCAAAGAAATCAAGTTAGAACAATTTCATCAGATGGGAATAAGTTCTAACCAGCCCGAGGTGGCCCAGGACTGGACCTCGTATTATTTTAATTTTTACTATACACTATATACAGTATATTTACCATAAAATAAATATTGGGAACCCCTCCCTCGAAAGTTCTTTCCTATTGTTTTTTTGGGTAAACTGAGTTTTCAGTGTAATCAGAGGTAGCCTCGGGGTCCCGTTCATCTCGGATTATCGAGACTACTGTATATAGTTTCGCAGTATGGGGAACGATAGACACGACTTCAAAGATGGTCCAGGTGAGCATTGTTCCTTCAAAAATGATAGATTCCATAAACACGTCCGTAGTTTTCACATTTCGTAATAGGCTCGTAGATTCACAGAATATCTATATTTATACAAATCAGGATATTTTCAGGAATTTTTTCAACTTCGATACTGAGACATAGCTCTCTCTCTCTGCTTTTTGTGCATTGACCTCTTGTGTTAACTTCATTAAATTTATTTACACGTTATCTCATTCTGGCATGAGAAAACAAGTTCCTTGTTAGGGGAAGCTGAGGCCCCCAATAATTCAATAATACTGTATACAAATATCCTCCGTGTACGTGCTTATAGTGTAATACCTTGATACTCACCTAAAGTACCAAAAGATGTTTAGAAGTGTCGCGAGTTCGATTCCCGATTCATCCTTGTCAGAAACTTTCCTGGCGCGGTAGTACAATAGAAACGAAGACAACGTGACCACAGAATAAAAATTGCTACCGCAGAGAGTCCTACATCGAGGGGGTTAACGCACCAACCTTTCGATGAGTGTAAAAAATAGGCAAAATGAACGTTGCTGTTCGGAATCGGCAATAAATTGTAGGTCCGATGACCCAGCTCTGAAAAAACCCAGATGCAGAAAATGACTGTGATGCGACAAAAATGATCAAAATGGCCAACAGTCATACCTGGGCTTATGAAGGTAACTCGCTCCGGAATCACACGCGATAGCTAAAACAGGATTTCTATGGAAAATCGTTCATTTCGTTCTAGGTACGGCCCATGATGTGGTCAGTCCATTTCTGTGTCTCATACTTAGACAGATGGAAAGGGTAATCTCTCAGAATGTGCAGACCGTTCAGTTCGGTGCTGAGTCTACCACCGAAATAACGTGCCTCTGAAAGCATTCAAATTTATGTGGTTTTTTTGTTTTTTTTTTTGTATTTTTCTATTAGCTTTAATCTTTCATTACACATGAAATGACTCAAAAGCTTTTTGAAAGAGAAATAGAGTTCTGAATGTATCTGGAAAATGATTGCAAGGCAGACAAATTGCGTGAAAATTCAGCTAACGCTACTGTGTTATGCGAGCGCTTCAACAAAAACCTTTATTCAGCCGAAAATTCCGAAAGCCGAGGTATATCACTGTATAAGGGGCATCTGGCACTCTTTGTCTCTCCCTTCAATGCTTTCTTTGTATCAGTGCCTGTGAAATGCACTTTGCTGCCTCCTCATACACACAAAACGTAAATAACCAGGTTGAGTGGCCTGTGCTAAGTCATTTTTCTCGATTTTAAAGGTGATTGAACGGTTACACTTCCAAATAAATTACTGTATATACTGAGAAATTGAATGGATGAAATTGAAATTTTCTGGATGTTATGCCGAAACTGATATTTGGGAAGAAAAGCGATTTGCCTCCTCCTCCGGGAATCGAACCCGACTCCCCTTGCGTACCGGGCAAGTGCGCAAACCAATACACCAGAGACACACTTTTCAATTCCTCATAACACGCATTAGTAGTGAAGCGCTGAGTGGAGTCAGCAGCCTTCCTTAACTACAGCAATTTTCGCCCTAGTTGGCGTTTCGTATGAAGAGATGGTATTTTTTCAGCCTGAAATATACTGAGAAATTGAATTTTCTGGATGTCATGCCGAAACTGATATTTGTAAAGAAAAGTGATTTTCCTCCTCCGGGAATCGAACCCGGGTCCCCTTGCGTTTTATCCAGAAAATTCAATTTCTTTGTATAATTCAGGCCGAAAAAAATACCATCTCTTCAAATTACTGTATATATTGATTTCTTAACTAGTTGTAAGGAATGGATAATCATTACCTCTTTCCCACAAAATATATCATCTAATTAATGTTCTTTTGAGTACAATGTTCTTGAAGAACATTGCACTGAAAGACGCAAAGCTCCCTTTGGCACCCTACTCACATTCGTAATCACACACAATCATATTCTCATACAATATTTATATTATAAACCCCGAAATATACACAATGTGATTAACGAAAAAAACGATCTCAACATGGCCTTTGAAATACAGTGAAATCTCGTTACAACGATTCTCGATCAAACGATAATTCTCTCTACATTGATATTTTTTCGAATCTTGTTTTGAATTAGTTATATGTAGTCTAAATGTTAAACTCCTCTCAATACAACGATATCCTTTACTACGATAAATCTCTCTATAACGATATTTTTTAGGAGATTGTGAAACTTCTACACAACGATAATTTTAGTATTTCGCTCAAAATCACCTTCAATATGTTTTTAAATTCCTCACACACACCAGTTTTTGTTCTTTCGAGGATGACCTTAATTTGTATCGGAATTTTTTGCATTATCCAACCCTCCGAAAGTGTTAATAAAGTCGCTTTGAAGCTAATTTCTATGTAATACAGAAAAGTGTTGTAAGGTAAACTACTTTACAGCATGAAAAAACTAACTGAACGTAGTTATCAACCAATTAATTGCAATTTTTTGCTGCGAATAAATACTTATAAACGGATTTTATGGTTGTACTAACAACGCCAATTCAGGAGAAATACCAACAACATCATAAATTTGGCGGCTCCTGATGATAATGCTACCTTTCTCTACAACGATATTTTTTCTTGGTCTGCAAGGTATCATTGTATCGAGCTTTCATTGTACCTGTGTTTTGGAAAAATGCGGTGAAACACACCGTACATTTCTCCTGTTTATATGGCTTCCCATTACGAATTTAATTCGAAATTCATTTTTTTTAATGTTTCTCTAGCTGACTGTTCTCCTGACTGCAGTTCTTCACGTTCACGTTTGCAGCGCGGCAGGATTCGCATACGTATGGCAGACGTTCGACGACAGAAACAACGTCCTGCTTGGTTTACCAGAAGCATTCAAATGGCAGCCACCCCCAGCACCACCGGGTGGAAACGAAGAAAGCAAATCCGGTGAGGATTCGATATCGGAGAAATCGATGGAAGATCCTACGTCGAGAGCAGGATCCGCAGAGGAAGGATCTTCAGAAGGTTCCGAGGGATCCTCGGAGAGTTCCTCTGGCGGATCGAAAGAAGGCTCGTCCGAAGGTAGCAGTGGATCCGCTGAACCATCACCAGGATCTGGAGAATCTAAGGAATCGTCTACCAGCAGTAGAGAAACCGAAAAAGAACCTGCAACAGGTAAGAAAGAAATCAACGTATGCCAGTGTTTCTCAACCTGAGGCCATACGGGCCCCCTTTCTGTCCAAAGATATTCTAAGAGAGCCATGAGTGAAATTCACGTAGAAGGTGAGTCATGACGGGGGGGAGGGGGGGCTAAGCAGGAGGGCCCACAGAGCTGAAAATAAAATTCAGATGTGAAGAAATTAAGTTTTCAGATGAAGCATGGTAAGAAAATTGTGATTACTTTCTGCATAACTGCCCATAAAACTATGGCCCATCTTAAAGCACGGACCCCATCTTAGTAATGTTAATATGCAATATGTAAAAAAGCTGCTGCATATTAATATGTTAATATGTAAGCTGCTATTTCTAGCTAGGTGCGAGGCGGCCCGAAAGTATCATTTTTCCTGGGAGCTCCCCTGATATTGAGACGGCCACTCCACCCTTCCCAAGGGGAAGTTCACTGAAGTCCAAGAGTCAGAGTTAGTTCGACCCATGGACTAGAGTTAGACTAGAGCTTAGTTTACCTCGAAGTTAGACTAGTCCAAAGGTATTATAGTCCAACTTCAAGGCGCGAATGTGAGTCGGTCTCCTATTCGAAAAGGCTCTCCGCAGAGAGCAGGCAGAACTTCAACAAGACATGAAAATTCAATTCCACGGGCAAAAAAATGTTGAGAAACACCGACATATCTCAGTCACAAGTTTGAAATCATTCTTTTCCTTTCTAGACTGTTCTCATAATCTCAAATATTTGTTTACAGACACCAAGGAAGAGACAACGCCAACAACGTCGTCACTTTTCCCGCCAAAAACTTTCAAGGGCTTCCCACCAATCAGTTACTCTCCTCCGATACCTTTCGCGTACTCGAAGAAATCATTCGGAACATACGCACTGCCGCGTCCACCAACTGCAGCGTTGTCATTCCCACCACCATCGGCAGCACGCATCCAGTATTTGCCGTACAAGTCCCCAGTGGTGTACTCTTCTCAGATCCTGTCTGCAGCTCCAGGATACCTGCCGATTCGTACTGCTCCACCACCTCCTCCTCCGCCACCCCCTCCTTACACGATTCCAGTGCCAGCAGCAGCGTACAGCAAAGGCAGTGCCAACATTTTCTACAACCCATTCATCACGTCAAACATCACTGCCATACCAGCACTACCGCCGCCGCAGACGGTGATCAAAGCGCCAAGAATCACTGCCATCTCTCCGAAAGTCGCTGCTGCGACAAGTCCACTGCGTATTTTTCCAGCACTGCCACCAGCTCCTTCGGCACCTTTATGGTTCTATTGAGACTCTTTCTGAGAAAGAGTTAAGAGTGGAGAAGAGAGAAATATTGTATAATAAAATTTTCACCAATATTCATTGTTCTTCTGTATCAATGAAAACAAACAAAAAATATCAATCACTCATGAAATAATTATGGATCGTTTCTCTAAACCCGCGGGACCATATGTGAGACTGTGATATTCTAAGGCAGTGTTTCTCAACCTCCGGGCAGCGGCTTTGTACCGGGCCCTGAGCTCATTCATACCGGGCCGCGAGTGATTTGCGTATCATTTTCCCTTATTTATTTTCCGTTGGTCATGTATTTGACCGGGCTTTCGACTCACAAAAATGAATGAAACCGGGCCGCGGGCTCAAAAAGGTTGAGAACCCCTGTTCTAAGGCACACCTGCTCAACTCATGGCCAGCGACCTCAAACCTAGTTTTGTATAAATGAACTAAGTGGTAAATCACTTAAGTGACCCGCGGTGCAGTTCCAAAGCGCTCACCTCGCACACGGTGCATTTTCTGATAAGTGATACGTGGCACATTCTTAGATCACTTCAGTGACCTATAGCATACTTACAGATCACTTGAGTGATCCGCGGCACAGTTCTAGATCACATAAGTGACTCGCGGCACAGTTCTAAATCACATAAGTGACTCGCGACACAGTTCGGGATCACTTAAAGCAGGGCTCTTCAACCTTTCAGACATTGCTGGCCAAATTAGACTTTCCACGAGGCCTGCGGGCCACTCAATCATACCGTGATATTCTCGGATATTAAAACGGGCTCCCCAAATTTATTAAACACTTTTATTTACTCTGAATTAATTTATTTAATTGAATATTTATTTATTTGAAAATTCCTTCCATTAATTAATTAATTAATTAATTAATTATAATTTAATCAATTATTTGTTTTTATCAAACCTGAAATTTGTCCCCGAAAATTCTGAAATTATCTTTTCACCAATTTTAAATTATCATTGATTTAGAAATTATTCCTTTCAGAAATTGTTAATTTTTTCCCATTTTTGACGATTCTGAAACTATTCTTGAAAAAATTCTGAAGTTATTCTCAATAATTTTGAAATTATTTCTATCTGTATCTGGAATTATTTACTTCAGTAATATTCTGTAACTATTTCTTCATTAATTATAAATTTTCATTAATTATGAAATTAAGTTTTTCAATAATTCTAAAATTCTTTCAATAAGGTGCTTTTTTTTTAGCATTTCTGTAAATCCTGTAATTATGTATATCTTTTGGATACCTGATTTTGTCTCTCGAAATATGTAGCCTATAGGAAATAATAGGCCCCAAAAACTGATTTGGCTCAGGGTCTCCCGAATTCCTTACGATGGCCCTTTTAATGTATCAAATGCACAGCCTCACTATTGAATCTATAAAGTACCTCATAGTTTTAAATACAGCAGACAGATTTCAGCCGAAGGAGCTCTTTAATGATTTTGTTTTTGGAATTTAATCGTTATTCTGTGTCGAGTAGGAATTTTCTAAAAATGGTTGGCGGGCACACCAAAGAGCTCCAAGGGCCATGGGTTGAAGACCCCTGACTCCAAGAAACCAGTGACATATTTCCAGGTATATTAAGTGACCTGTGGCATATTTATAGATCACTTGAGTGATCCGCGACGCCCTTCCACGTCACTTAAGTGACCTACTGCACAGTTTCATATCACTTAAGTGACCTACTGCACCGTTTCATATCACTTGAGTGACACACGACACATTTCCAGATAACTCAAGTGACCTGCGGCACAATAATAGATCACTTGAGTCACCCATGACGCAGTTCCCAACAACTTAACTGGCACAGTTTTCGGTCACTCAAGTGACCCGCGGCACATTTACATATCACATAAGTAACCTACGGCGCTGTTCCGAATAACATTATTAAATGGTCCACGGCACGTTTCAATAAAGTTATCAATCAACGAAGTGGCTCTAGCTCGCCTAAACTAAAGTTTGAGCACCCTCGTCTAAGGGAACCACACGTTAAAATCAAATTTAAAGGAGCCATGGCAGGGAGGGTCCACAAAGAGCTTGGCAATATTAATACATGAGGCTCATCAAGGCATGGCCCGGGGGGGGGGGTTCTCATGTCCATAGGCTGCCTACATGTTTAGATCTGATACTGTTTGCTGCTACTTCGAGCTCATTACGAAGTCCCAGAACACAGTCCCATTTTGTTGTTCGTCTATGACAGCATTTCCTAAAATGACCCCCGGGAAGGGGGATGGGGCAGTGGAATGGTTCCAGGAGGCGGTAGAAGCCCCGGGCATAACATAGGGTCCTATGGGTTGGCTTAGGGGGCAAATGAGGAAAACAAATTCTTAAGGGTCGATGAAGCGAAAGGTTTGGGAAACTGGTCTATGATGTTGAGACGGCCCTACATGGGAACCTCACAATAGGGAAGCTTACTGAACTCTAGCTCAGGGAGATCCGGAGACCCCTACAGCGCTTATTCGGAAAAATCATCATCAACCATTTTCAATCCACTGTTAGATCAACACCAGCTGGATGTAGGTCTCCTCTAAAATTTTCCATTTTACTCTGTCTGATGCTTTTTCCATCCAGTTGACTCTAGCAACCTTTCGGATCTCATCGTTCCATCGAGTTTGGGCATTACCTCCTAGATACAGGAGTATCCCTAGGAGGTAATAGTTTGGGGGACGCCTTCTCGGATGTTTAACACCACGGGGAGTACCAATTCAGAATACTTGCACTCCATCTTTTGTCCCGTCTTCCTGCAACATGTCCAACCCATTTCAATTTTAGACGTTTAATTCTTTACATATCATACACTTTTGTTTTGCCTCTTATCCACGTGATTCGTTTTCCATCTCTTCTTGTGATGCCTAGCATACATCTTTCCACGCTTCAGAAAGGTTTTTGGGCCATAGTCACCCACGCTGGCCAGCGCGGGATGGAGGAAGCCCATCCGCGCCCGTTCACCATATGTTAAACATGGCTACTACGGGCTGCACGACGAGAAGGTGCGGATTGAACTTTAAGCCTCCGCCCATAGTCGATTCTTTCAAGTCCCCACAATGACGCAATTGAAGGTATTTTTCAGAAATATTTTACGGCATATGAAAGCTTTCGACATCAGATTGCATATTCCGGTTTCATCAAACACGCACTTATAGGAAAGTTCACCGGAATAAGTTACGATATAAAGGCGAATTTGAGGAAAACCATCGCTATACAATGGAAAGTTATGTTTGTAAAGCGTCTGATACACACAGGATGACATTTCGTGCGGGGGATGCATTTATTTTTAATACGCCATAGGGACTGAATCTGAGGCATTATTTAAAATCGAGTTCCGATCACGGAAGCTTCCCTTTATTTTATCTGATGGAGTATGAAGGTCGGAAGTTGCTATCCTCAATAATGATGAATATACCAGTCAAGGTAACTAACTTACTATTTACATACTTTTTATTAGTGCACTGGTCCTGAAAATTTGTATGTGTAAGCGACACCCTTGATAATGGGATTAGAATTACATATACAGTCAAACTCGGTTATAATGACTTCGGTAGTAACGGCACCTTGGCTATAACGTCAATAATTGTTGGTTCGGACTGATTCCCTTCGTGGGGGGAAGGGGAATCGGGAATCCAAAGATTTATGCATTACCGCAAAATATATACAGGAATACTGAAAAATATCTACTCAAATAAGTTATAAACACAATTAAATGTAAGTTAACACAAAAAAATTTATGAGAATTTTGAACACATGAAAATTCAGAACTGAAGAAAATTTTGAATTGATAAAAGAAATAATTTTAAAAGTTATGAAAATTAGGTCCAAATGATCTGAGAAATAATGAAAATTTATAACTGATAAATTAAAAATGAGTAAATAATTCCAGACGGGATCAAAGATTTGATTTTTTTATTTTTTTCTTTGATCAATTCAGAATTAATCAAAGAAAAAGTTCCAGAATTGATGAAAATTCATAATCAAATTGGAGAAAAATTCCAGAATTTTAATGAGAAAAAATTTAATGAGGGAAATATCTCAGAATTAATGGAAATTTAAAGGTAGTGATTATTTAAATCCCAGAATTGATGAAAATTCAGAATTAATGAAAGAAATAATTCCGGAAAAATTCAGAATCAAATCAGTTGAAGCTCAGACAACTTGTTTACTACAAAAAAAAAGTATTTGCATGGTATAAAAAGGTATTTCTTTCCCCTTCTATTACCGTAAATGCGCCGCCTCCCCCGAACCGCGGGGCCCGCCGCGGTTTGGGGTACGACTGCACCTGTCTCACACCCGTAAATCCGATTCAGGCTCTATGAATGAAAATGAATGTTGCATCAGTTCCTAAACTTTAATACAAATTACTAGAAATATATTCTTCTCACATATTTACCAAGTTCATTTTTTCAAGGGAAATACATTTTAACAGAGTACATCGCTGTATTTCTCCAATATATATAATTAATATATATAATCAATATAATCAATATATATAATATAATATAATCCAACCAATACTTAATTGCCAATATTTGGCAATTTCGCTAACATTTGGCAACGTGTTTGGTGAGAATCGGCGATATCCCACAGAGCCGTCTTAGGAGCATCATGGGGCCCCCGGGACCATGCGTTAAGGTGGCCCAGATGTCCCGTATTAATTGTCCTAATTTCCCGTATTTTTCTCATCAAATATGGTCACCCCACCCATAATCACAAAAAAGAAATAAGAAAATTCGTGCACACACAGTATCTGATTATCTATGATTAAATTTTTCGTCTGAAAAGGTCTTAAAAACGTCACCTCGGTTATCGGGAAAAATGTGGGAAAGGACAGCATAAATGAGGGAAAGGAGTGTTGCGTCCGTTAGTTTCTTTCATAACTTTTCCCCGATTTTTGAATTATTAGTATCTTAGCGAATATTGCACTTGAAAACAAACAATTTTTCTGTTGGCCCCAGGAGACATAGTGCAACAACTTACTAATCGAAAGTTAGAGGACAAAGGCAACAGTATAAAAATTTACATTTCTTATTTTGTGACACACTGTATTTTCACTCTCAAAACTGATGCAGGGTAATATTTGAACGCCTTTCGAACATTTTTTAAACTAGAACCATACCCCTTCCACGGACGGTTGATAAGATAAAGACCGCATTAGCATTTGCATGTATATCGTCACAGTGCGATTGTTGAGCAAATCCTAAAATCGAATACATGAGCCATCAAGCTCATGGTTCCACATCCTCCAGCAATGCACAATGCCGCCTTAACGTGCAGAGCTGGGGGGGGGGGGGATCAGGGCCGTCTTAAAAGCATCATGGGCCCCCGGGCCAAGTGGTTTTTCGGAGGCCCTACCTGGCGAATTCTCTAAAAATTCAACTACTTCTCATATTTCTGAGGCCCCGGGTGGGCCCATGCTTTAAGACAGCACTGGTTCTATAGTCACCAGCGGCCCCTTCGCCCTAGTTCAGGGCTATATAAATCCCAGGTCACCTCCCCTGGCTTTTGAAAATACACTAAAAATGGTATATGTATGTATATATATATATATATATATATATATGCGTACATTCAGTACATGCTCTTTACCCCTAAATAAGGGCGAAAGCTGTTTCTTGTAGGCAAAGGTCGCGAGGCAGCTCCCTTGAAACCATGCCGGATGAGCGGCTGAACTTTGAGGGCTGGGCGGCGGCTGGCCAGGTGTCAGGCAGTTGAATGCATTCTGTGTGTTGTACACTTAGTATACAGTCACTTTCGTGGCCCGGGGTATTTGGGGGGAGGGGGCACACTCATACTTCCGGCACAACTCAATCGGTAGTAAATTGCCTATGGCGATAGACCGGAGTTGTGCTCAGTTTGAATGAATGAATGCTCTTTATCCCCCCCCCCCCCGCCGGAAAAAGTTGAAATGACGGCCCTGCCTGATGGCTTTGGAAAAACATGGTTAAACTAATTATTATTACTCTGTCACTTTGGTGTTCCCAGGCAACACCTTCTAGAGCAGACCTCTGCTTTAGAAGGTATTGCCCCAGGACAGTGTCGTAAATAAGTATTTTGCATCACTTTAAAATTCAATAATTTTATGACAGTGTTCTTTGTTCCCACCTAAAACTTCTGACAACCTAAATTTTTCACCCCGGGGCAGTTGCCCCACCCGTCCCCTCTAGTTCCGGCCCTGCCTAGGGACGGCTGAAGAAAAAATCTCTGCCCGTGCGAGACCTATTTTTGGAACTCCCGACCACGTTTTTTATTTATTATTTTTTTTTTTTGGTCGACAAAACATTTTTTCGTCGTTTGAACTCGATTGGTTCCCATCCTATAGAGCGTCCCCCCCCCCCGGATCCATATACTAAATTTCGGAAATTTCAACCAATTTTCATTTTTGTGAGGCCCACCTTTTTTCCTCTTGAGCTCCCATCTCGGGCCCCATACTTAAGACGGCAGTGACCCTGCGGGTGTCCTCGTCCCCCCCCCCCTCGAATTTCGAAAGAAATTTCTGGCTACGGCCGTGATTTTCCAGGATAAGGATTAACGGTCCCCTACACTCAGAGCATTCATTCTTTTTAAAAGTGAAAATGTAATGCAAATATTTTTGTGCAAACAATTTGATGAGACGGTAGATATTTTCCTCCAAAATCCATCATAAAAGAAATTTTATGCGTACAAATAACGTCTCCCTTTTATATATTACGCATGTATGATTTTTTTTTTCCTACACGTGTTATTCCGAATAACACGAATGTGAATAAGAGACGACATGTCTCTTATTCACATGATTATTATCATTGTTTTTTCTACTTGTTTCGGAGAGGGTTGCGTAAACTATTTTAAATCTTTACAAAGCATTAAATACTCGTTATTCATGTCCCCTTTTGTTTTTATAAATGCACAATTGTGTCTGGCTGATTCAGCTGCCGCTATAGAGTTTTATTTCAGCGATGACAGCTCAGACCTGTGATAAAAAGAGCTCAGTGAAGATCACTTTTATATAAAACCAGGCTTTGCCTCTTAAAGTTATTAGAAATCGTGACTCTTTTCTCTTTTTTTTTTCTCCCTACGACGAATATCTTTTGTTTGTCTGGTCACGACGAACATAAGCACGAAAAGGAAGTTTAAACAACAGTTTTGTTTCGGCGAGAATTCGAAGTCAAATAAATAAATCTAACAAGAGAATATTGCATACTAGAAATCCCTGTAGAATTCTCAAGAAATTTTTTTTGTCATTTTAATGTTACCAAGACTTTCGCAAGCATCGGTGGTTCAGTGGTAGAATGCTCGCCTGCCACGCGGGCGGCCCGGGTTCGATTCCCGGCCGATGCAGCAACACTTTTTTTTTTTTTTTCTTGTTCCTTTCAAATACAGTGAAACCTCCCAACAACGGTCATTAACAGGACCGAGCAAATGTGACCGTTATTGGGAGGTTATCGTTGTTAAAAGGTTCAATATTTCTGAAGCATGTATTAAAAATTTTTTTGATTGCTTGTGTAGAATTGTAACAACCCGTGCTATAATTAATTAGAAGCTGTTTTGTAACACGTGAAATTTATTCTGCATTGAAGATGCGCGAATTTTTTCATGGAGAACTTTATTTTTGAGCTTTTTTTTCTGTTGTTAATTTCATTCAAAAATTTTATGAAGAAAAACACGTGCAGTTGAACCGCAATCCTTGTATTTTGGGCAAGGCCATAACGTGCTTGCTCGGAGCCCAGGGCAGACATTTTCTTGGGGGGGGGGGGGGCCTAGAAAGGGAAAAAAATTATGCAAAATAAGAGTGTACATTATTTGTGAGGCCCCCATTCGGCCGGGGACCCTGATCTTGTGGCATGCATTCTTCAGATCAGATTCATCTATCCGGTATAATCAGCTACTTTTGTATTTATCGAGGGAAGTATTTTTTCAATTAGACCAGGCACCCTTGGTCAAACAGCATGGAAAACAAGAACTCTGGTCTATGGCATATCCACTTGCCAAATTCTAACCCTAAATTCTGCTTTGTTATTTCTGAAACGCGTCTAGTGCACCCGTCAGCATATACTTGAGACATTCCCGGCGACGTAATTACAATTCCTACTCTCTCAGTAACACTGGAAGCGTTAGCACGCAGGTGATTGGTTATACGTGCAAAAAAGATACCAAGACTTCACGAGGGGCGGAGCTTTTGACGAAATCGGATTTCACCATAACTTGCTAAGCTGTTTTGGTTGACGCTACACAAAAATTAGTTACGAAAATAATAATATAACATAATTAGGGATACGGGAATTTCGTATTTATACGAAGTGACCGCGATAAATGCGAACTTTGCCAATTTTGACGAATCAATGCTAAAATTTTAATTTTTACAACTTTTTCACGAAATCTTGGCAATTTCCACTTTTTGAAGTGGAAACTCGTAATTTTTCTCAGTACGTGTGTGTGTGCTTAAAAGGGGGGGGGGGGGACCACAAGCATCACTTCTTTCCCCTCTGACATTGTGTTTAGATGTAAATACAGTCGAGTTCGGTTATAACATAACCCCTAGGTGATTCGAGAAGTGTATATAACAACCGACGTGTATGTTATAAGCGAGGAGTTGAAATTAGCTTACGTAGCAATAGCATATATGTATTATATTAATATAGTCGTGGGCAAAATAAGCTTATGCAGAAATTGAAATATAATATAGTATGAATAGTTTTTGATTGATTCTTGAAAAGTTTGGGAAATGTGCTAGAAAACAAGATATATGGAATAACATGAAGACATTTTTGCAAATGTTAATGATTTTTTCGAGTTTTATGGTAACGGTTTTCCCCTTTGATGTTGACAGCAGTGTACAATTTAAAAATTCAGAAGAAAAAACCTCCACTGATGTTTATGAATTTGATATACACGTCACACTAACAGCATAGCTTTTCAAATTTGAATTTCGCCAAGTATTCGATTGGTGCATCACTAACTTCGACCAATCACGATGGGCAAAATTTCTATAACGTTACTAGCAGAGTAGGATTTGTTTATTCGCTTCCCGGCGTCCGCGGACAACATTTTGGAAACCAATGACTTGGGGAAGTACCCATACTTATTTTCATATTTGAAGGGCTCAAGAAAGGAAAAACTTCTTCAAAGAAAATCTTTGGGGTGTTTTTTTTTTTTCTTATGCATCTCATTTTCTTTCATTTTAATTTCCGAAAGTGACCGTTATTCGGATGTTAATCCAATGGGACGTGTTCTGTTCCAAGAAAATGTGGCCGTTGTTCAGGGGTTACCGTTGTTCGGAAGTGACCGTTACGGGAGGTTTTACTGTAATTTAGTTCTCGGGATATGCCTAACAGACGTCCTCATTTTGTATGTCATTTAACTCATTATGGGCATCTTTTTCTCAGCCACCTCGTTGGGCATTTTGCCTGTTGTGGCGTTGTATTTGTATTATATCCTGACCGTACTTTAAAGTGTTAATTAAAACACTAAACCACGGGGGTTAAATTATTTGTTTTGAACTGTTTCAAAAACATGTTTTTATTTTTTTGTCTTTAATTAGAACTAAAATGACCTACCACATAATTTACACGATAACTATTTATTATTATTATCATTACATTTATACTTTATTTGAATTTATTACAATTTTCTTCTTATTTTACTTTTCACAATATCGTATATAGAGGGTTAAAAACACAAAGTTTGCAAAGAACAAACGTTTGGGAAATTTCTTCCTTTTGTCCTCATCTTCTTTCTAGAGAGAAAAAATTACTCTGCGGGGCCTAGCGACCTAGTGAATGGGTTCAAAATCATAGCACCAGATCTCAATGGTAACTCGTGGGAAATTTCCCATATTCATGGGAAAAATTTGCCAAAATTGGTCCACATGGGAAATTTCTTGGCGTTTGTGGGAAATTTTGAGGTCATCAAACAAAAAAAAATTTTGAAAAAATATATAAATGCAAAACAATGCTTTTCTATATATATAGTGTAAAATAATTGACTACATATTTCCACCGATAGATCGCAGCACAAATTTCGAAATGTGTGGGGAAAATTTAGTCAAAAGGGAAATTTTGCTTAACGAGGTTACCATCACTGGATCTCATTATCATGGAGTCTCCCAATACGTCCGGTAGGCCGACACCTTCTAGAGCAAGAAGGTATTGGGTAGGCACCCTTGCCTTAAGATGGCTCTGGAGTTACCCTTTCCTTCTTCAGAAATTTCTGATATAAAGAAAATTGATGGTAACAACGTTTCCGGCTCGAGAAAAAAAAATCCTTATCCGTGTGTGATGTATTTTTTTGCGCCTCTTCACCGTGGTCTTTGGTTAACAAAGCTTTTTTTTTCGCCCTTCCAACCAGGCCCGACTTCAGATCATCGTGGGTCCCCGGGCCAAGTGATTTTTCCCGAGTCCCTGCCTCACAAATTCAAATACCTCTCCTTTTTCTGAGGGCTCATGCGTTTAGACGGCACTGCTTCCAACTCGGATATGGCGTATCTCCTAAAGCAGTGTTTCTCAAACGTCGGGCCGTAAGTGATTCACTCTAAAACACTTCCGACCACCACCACCACCTTGTAATAGAGATATTTTTTTAACAAATATTTTTCAGCCAGACAAATCTCTCTAAGAGTGCGGAGCTTATTCTGAGAAATATGTGCTTTTTGAGGGAATCAATAATGTGTACCGATTTTTTTTTTCTTTTGCAGATATCATTTTTCGTTATTTTATTTGAGAGTCTTCTGTTGCCAAACTTTGCGACAACACAAGAACAATCCGATGAATCCTCAGTTTCATTAAAATGGGACAGCCAAACAAGGCCACAGACAGAAAAATTTGCTAACTTTAGAAGCGGAGAAATAGGATTAGCAGAAAGACACGACACACTGCCGTGGGCTCGCGGAAGATGGTACCCTTCAGAATCTGATTTCCATTCTGGTAGAGCAGAAGAAAGAATTTTAGGGCATGACAGAATAGAAATGGGACCAGAACATTTCACCCCAGCAGATGGAAATCCATTTAGGCGCAGAACTGGAAGACTTCGTAATCAGGGAGCATGGCCGATGAGTGGAGGACACAAGCAGCAGCCATTTGGTGGCAGTGATGTTTCGATTGGGTCAATCCCTATCTCACCACGAGAACGGCAAGCATTTAACCCATGGGATCGATCAAGATCACCACCTCCGGCGGCTGAATGGTTATCAGGAGAGAGCTCTGTTGGAATGCCAAGAATGATGCCACCGCCACCAGACTCAACAAGAATGGGAATTTATCCTCCACTAGGAGAAAGACCACCATGGAGCAATAGGGATGCTGGATTTTCATGGCCTGGAAGAGGAATGGAGCAACCTATGCATGCACATAGTAGATATCCATATTCAAGAAGAATGGGGTTCCCACCACCATCAAGAGACATATTTCCTGAAACAGCCGAATTTCCAAGACGGTCTTATTGGTCACCTTTCGGCCCAGAACCTCCTCCCCCACCACCAGGATTTAGGTGGCGTAAAAAACCAGAAAACACTCCTCCAAGTACAAATGAAGAAGTTCCAGTTGTAAGTGAATCACCTTCAGAAGTTCCAGGATCTGGTTCACTTGGCCCAGAGTATGGAATCAATGTGGATGATTATGAAACATATGAGTACGAGACCTCAATCGATGTAGAGATTCCAACAGAAGATACCTCAATTGATGTAGAGATTCCAACAGAAGATACCTCAATTGATGTAGAGATTCCAACAGAAGATACCTCAATTGATGTAGAGATTCCAACAGAAGATACCTCAATTGATGTAGAGATTCCAACAGAAGATACCTCAATTGATGTAGAGATTCCAACAGAAGATACCTCAATTGATGTAGAGATTCCAACAGAAGATACCTCAATTGATGTTGAAATTTCAATAGAAGATACCTCAATTGATGTAGAGATTCCAACAGAAGATACCTCAATTGATGTTGAAATTTCAATAGAAGATACCCATGAGTGTGACCAAGTAATGGATATAGAGGGACAAAGCAGTCTAAACTACGATGATGAGGAATTATCTATTGAAAGTCCAGATGGAAGAGAGTATGTATATCCAAGAGCATGTCCAACGACAAATCCACCGGTGACAAACACTGAAGTAGGAAATCCAGATGGATTGGATGAGTGGAGCAATTCTGATAGTGGCATTGTTGAGGAAGAGGCTGATCCTGGAATTTCTGGAGATTCCACAACAAGGATTGACACTGGAATATCTGGAGGATTTTCAGTCACTGCAAATGTCGGAAGCAGTGGGATGGTATCTTTGCAAAAATAAGTACTGTAGGATCATATAGAAAAATTAGAATGCTTCAGCGCTCTAGTTGATATTAATCACATCAGCCAGTGATACAGATTTCTGACCTTACAGGTAAAAAAATAGTTCATTAATAACCACAAATACTGATAATTACAACATTGAAATTGCTACTTACATAGAATTGCATAGTATATTTTTAAGCAAAATTGCAACATTTTTATAAATGTATCGATAGCCTGGTGTATGCTTCAGAGGTTAAAATAAACCAGATGTTTCTTTCAGAACTGTCTTGTATTTTAAAACACTTGTACTGAAGCATCAACTTAACATACTTATATATCAATGGTTTGGTTGTATGTTTTCATTCTTTAATTACTTTGCAAAACCTTAATTCAAGATATTCAAATTAGATATGAGATGGATAATTTTCTCTTATAAATGGATAAATTCTCTTATAAATGGATAAAAAAAAGATGGATAAATTCTCTTAAGTCAGCCACCTCGTTGGGCAATTTGCCTGTTGTGGCGTTGTATTTGTATTTGTATTAGAGCAGTGTTTCTAAACCCCCTGGGGATCCAGGGTACTCTGCAAGGGATCTGCTGGACACAGTGCTGTGAAATAGTAATTACTTATGAAAGTTATAAAAAAAACAATCAATTTTGGATTCTATGGGGGGGGCATAAGTGGACACAGGTTCCTTGGATAAGGGGAGACGAATGTCCACCTCCCCGGCCTAAGCCAATAATGCAACTTTCATGAAGGATCACTTTACGTATTGCCAATGATACAGAAGGTGTAATCATAATTTACCTTCACTACAAGAGGTCTGTGATGCATTGGCTTTCATTACTGGGGTTCAAGACAAAGATCGGGGAAACACTGTTCTAGAGGGTTTAAAAACTATTTCAATATAGCCCTCTTTATAATTTTATTACAATAAAACCCCTCTTAACGGTCACCCATCTTTTATAGCCAAATAATTTCCCCCAAATAATAAAAGCATGCATTTCAAACTCCCGAATAATGGCCGTCCCTCTTTTACAGACAAATTTTTTTTGTTCTTTTGGTGGCAGCAGAGGTTTTACTGTATTTATCATCACAAAAATTAGTGGTACAGTGAAACCTTGGTAATTCCACCATAGAAGAATGACAGAGAAACACTTTCTTCTTTCCTCATTTCCCAAAACACAATTATTTCTTCAGTTATAAAGGAATTATCCTCTAAAAGTACTTTATCTGAAACTGACTATAGCTCAGGCCAACCACAATGAGCCTCTAAAAGTACTAGAAAATTAAGTCAAATTCTCCTACTGATGAAAATGTTAATGAAGGTAACGCTTTTTAAACTGCAACATAACATTTAAACAAATGGTTATCCATAATATTTAGCAAAGTGAGTAACAGTGATGCTTTTCGAAGGACCCTGCTTGGTTGGAGCAACTAGATTATTGCTAGTCATCTGAACTATTGTTCCTGAAAACGTAACAGAACTAGTTACTAGGCAAAGGATGAATCATCTGTAATTATAGCCTTGTTTATATGTATAACATTGCTGAGTAAAAGGGAGCTCAATTTTGGAAGCCGAAATTGCATGACAGCTTCTTCTTCCTCCTTCTATAAGGGAAAAAAGATACAAAGTTCTACCCCCACCCTTTTGGTAGTTTTACAACAGTTCATATCTCCTTTCTCATAATCCTTTGCATGACAAATATAGGAAAAGCTGATAGAAATTTTAGAGCAGTGTGTGTCTCAACAGGTTTCTAACAAAATTCCTCTTTCTGGCAAAATAATTTTTTTTAAATTTCTCATGTAAATGAGAATTAATTGTAGATACCAGACCCTTTTAATTGATGCATAATCAATTACCTGAAAATTTAAATTTACAGACATGGGTCCAGTCCCAATTTCATCAGATAATTAAGGTTACACATTTTTAAGACATTTCATATAAACAAAATTCTTCAACACATTCACTCCAGGTGATGCCATAGCATAGCTGCCAACTTTTGAAAATGAAAATTAGGGAGATTTTCGCATGGACCCGTATTTTATACTAAAACCAACTACCAAATAAATAGAAAAGGGATTTTTCCAAATAAAATAGGGATTTTACTCATAAAAGTTAAAGCATAGGGAATAAAATCCCTACTTAAAAATTAAAGTCAAATAAAATAGAGATTTTACACACACATGGAAGTGAAACCCTTGGGAATAAAATCCCTACACAGAAAATAAGTGAAATTTGAGACCAAAACTTGGATGTAAAAAAAATTTTGTGTTCAATCAGAAACGATGTGAACAAACATTCTACGCGAATGGACCCCAAAATTATCAGATGATGAAGGAAAAAGTGTGTTAATTTTTAAAGACGACTGACTTTTTGTGACACTTGTTTGATTTTTTTTATTTCACATGGGTGATGATGTCCGTCTTTCTACCATGGTCGATATTTATCCATAACACAACTTGTACAAAAAGAAAATAGGCCCTTCAACTGGAATATTTGATGAAAGGAGTATTCATGATTTGTTATCACACATACATAACTTTAACAAAAGAGGAAGTTTTGACCACATGCGCGTCACTATAATCTTCAATTATTACACAGGACTATTGGCTACTAAGCTATTTCGCTGCACAATAAGACAAACAACTTTTCTTGTTACCATCAGAGGGTTTGTAAAACTTCCTTTAAAAAAGAAATTTCCCACTACTCTCCCATTTACATCATTTCGAAAGGGAAAAAAAACAGAGGCAAAAGACTTTGCCCCACAAAAAATTCCTTAGGGATTGTTTTCAGAAGCGGGGATTCTTTTTAAATAAAATAGGGAATTATTACAGACAATTAGGAATTTTTGTTATTTTCGTAAAAATTCAGGAAATTTAAGAACTTTTCAGGAGGTCGAGAGATGAAGCTAAAATTCGGGAGACTTGGCAGCTATGCCATAGTCACTGTCTTGTTCCAGCCAGCAGTTGAAGCCAACGTGGTATCACGGTCAATGCATTTAGTTATTGGACTATAAAGATCCGCTGGATAAACTCGGAAAGCAAATTAGGCTATGTAGTAAATGTGTTAAACAATTTTAAAAACTTCAAAAGTTGAGAGTTCACCATAGTTTGTTCAGCATTTAACAAGAATATCATTAAGATGTAAAAGAAGAAATAGTCAAAAGATAATGAAAAACCAATCCTATGTCAAAAAAAGAAATAAACTTTCACACTGGTTCAAAAGATAAATTTTATCATAAAGCATTGGTGATGAGAACTTTTTCCCTTTTGAATAGGACTATGACAATGACTATTACCTTCAGTCATGATACATTTTTGAATTTTTCTTAGAAGTTCTATACACTTTTTTTTTATGCAGTCAAGGCTCATTATAATGATCCAATGTTACAGCAGCCATTCATTACAATGACTGGTAGAACAATTTCCATTAGTTTTTGTATAATGACTGTCCTATATATTTTTTTTCTTTTGAAATAATGATCACATAACGTTCATTTTCAAGGGTATGATGTGGAAGTCATTATAACCAGCATTGACTATAAATGCTTTGAACAAATGGTAAAATGCAATCTCAAAAGAAAGGTTGTATAAATCAATGCAATAAATATTGTTTTCTAGAGCAGAAAAATTGTAACATGACAAACAAATTGCGAAAAAAGCATCAGAAATAAACTGAAATGGAATGGTCTCAGTGTATATGATTTTCCAGTAAAATGCAAAGATTTACTATGCAATAATCAAAATATGTACACACTTTTTTGTCTGTTTTTTTTAACTTGATACAAAATGTTGTCCTACAATGAAATTTTGTACAAAAATGCAGATCACAGATACAGATTTGCATTCTAAGTTGAGAATAACAAGTTTTCCCAGTCTTCTATTTTTCATTCCATCAATAGCCTCTTAATCCATTGTATATCTTAGTTTTTGATTCTTCTTGCAATATTTTCTTTATTACTATAACATAAAACAAATAAAAAGTCTTTAGAATGAGCATGTCATGAAATAAGTACAGTAGACTCTTTATAATTCGGCCATGTGCTGGTCTGACATTTTCAGGCTGGCTCCCTTTGAGTGTGGAAAAAGAAAACATGTTACTATGTATCCAGGGCCCAACTTTGATTGCATTGTGGGGTCCCTGCGATTAAGGTCAGAGATGCTTTATTAGTTGATGAACATATGTTATTTAAATTTTGGGGGCCCCCAAAATCATGTGAGCCTTGTGCAAATGCCCCACTTGCCAATGTGCAAATAGGGTCCCGTGTGTGTGTCTATGCACAGAAGTTTACATTATTTAAATGGGTCTTTTTCAATTGTCTTCCAATAATCTGCCATAACCCTGATCTGATATGTACCGGATTAGTAAGAGTCAACTAAATATAAAAACCAAAATCAAAGTATTTTAGGTTTTAATTGAAAAAAAAGGGGAAAAAATTATTACTCGAGTGAATAATAAATACAATAGAAGTGAATTATAATAGGAGCATGAAAAATTATCATAACAAACGTCTCTCATATCAATGTTCCCTCTAATTTTAACTTCATGAACATAGACTTGCTTTTTCTATGTAGTATAGCAATATGCCTTATAAAGCAATGGTATAATCAGTAATTCTATGTGCATGCAAGCATTTTCACTATGTGTGGTTTAGAAGGGACATTGCTCCTCATCATAGGCTAGCCAGTAAGTATAATTAGCATCAGTTCATTGACGGTGTATTGTAAATCACTCGTAATAAAGAAATTCTCATAAATAAACTATACTTACAACACCAAACATTTACTGTATTCCCAGAACACCTCAAAATTAAGAATTTATAAACTGATTAAACATTCAAACAAAAATGCCTGTATATATTAATGATAGAATGACCTACCCCAACATGCAAAGTATCAGGGTAATTCTGAATATCTGAAGCATGATAGTGGCCAGCTAAGTATCTCAAACTTGAGGTGTGTGAGTGACAGGATTTTATTCTACTTAATAAATGTCCAAAATTCTAATATATTAACAGAATTATAAAAAGAAAAAAACTAATTTTGAAAATGTAGAAGGTTGAGTATCATTCATGAAAATTGTATCATTATGCATCTATCCCCTAACAATGAAAACAAATTTGAATAAACTTTTAACCAAAATTTAATCGAAAAAAACCCAAAACATCAATCACAAATATTAATCAATTGAAATTCAAAAAGATAAATCAAAAGATTCAAAATGGCATATCCAAATGTTTGGCTCTTAAGAATTTTGGCTGGTGCCAATTTTTTTTTTACAGATTTGTCAAGTCATGCCTTAAACTACTGCTGTCGCTCATAGCAGTAGGTATGCATAGTAACCTGTTCAATCATCTCTTTAAATCAATGATTCAATTTACAAAGTCCTTAAAATGACAGATAGAATGTAGATATGTTATAGTAATCTTTGCATTTTCATTGCCAAGCCAGATTCGTATAGAATGGATTGTTAACAGATTAAAGCTATAGCGATCCTTTGTTTTTGTGCACCAATTTATGTTTTCCATTATGTCTTATAAACTGCTGAAAAAAGGGAAAATTCTTCTCTTAACATGGATGGACTGGACAGGTACAGGGAAATTACCTATCCACAATTCAAGGAAAAACAATTCACAATATTTCTTTATTCAAATAAATGACAAGAAAAACATTTTAAGAATTTATGCAAGCATACCGCATAAAATATGCAAATTCAAAGAACCATGTTGAACATGCAAAAATATGCTCACTATAAAGGGACAGATAAGATAAAAAAGACATTCATTATATTTAAAAAAAATCCATATTTTCAATTAATTTAAAAATATGTTTCACAACTCACATTCTTTATTTTCAGAGGATAGTTCAGCTTTAGGGAAATCAACGTCAAAGGTTATGTACAGGGATCCTTTCTGATTTGTCTCATAATTGGGCATTCCTTCATTTTTCTTGCGTATTTTAGCACCAGGCCATGTGACTTTATCTCTTGTTATATCGACCTAAGAAGTAAAATAAATTAAAATAATTGCAATTTGTTTTCATAATGAATGTATGCATAATATAAGGTAAATCTTCAAGTCAAACAAAAATTCCAACTAAACTTATTTAAAATCTAAAATCACAAAAGTTCAAACTGTCATGAGTCAACTGTCCTTGAGATCAATAGAGGCATCACTCAGATCAACATGTTAAATACATGATGATGAGAAAAGAGGTAAAGAAAACGAGCTGGGATGTATTTCTACCATTTACACTGGACCGAGATATCTGGTTCCTGATCGTTAAAAGATTAATGGCTACATCAGAATGCTATGTGTTGTCCTTGATGCATTTTTCTGAATGTACATAGATGTCATAAAATATCTGATTGCAAGACAAGTAAAACTAAAGTGGATAAAATCATGGTAGGTACATCAAAGAGACTTGTGTTGCGCACCTCCCAGATCTTGTATTCCAGACAGCTGTCAAACAGTTTGTATGGGGGCAGAAAAAGGAGTAAAAAAAAGAACAGAAGTCGTCAAACATATTACCCCACGAAAGGAAAACAGTGTGGCATACATCTTCTACTGCAGTGGCAATGACGAGATATCTCATCTATTTCATCATGGAAATCCTGACATATCTCGCTGCCTTAAAACCCTCTCATTTCATTAATCCCAAGCCCGAGCTTTACCTGATAATATGTTTCTCCCCTCCCCTGCCCCATCTTGTCAATCAACTGTCAGTAAGCAGAGTCAGCTTTTGTTCAAAGTTATGTAACAGAAGAAAGGGACAGTTTTCCCATCTTTTCTGAGTAATATAGGAATATATACACAGAATAATAGAAAAAAAAAAAAAAAGAGTATTTATCTTCCTTGTTTTTTTATCATTATTATTTTCAGTTTTCAGGGAGAAAGCATTTATCACTGCACAAGATTGGAAAAGAAAATTAAACATTCTTACAAAAACAGGTGGCAACTTCTACAAGGTTTAGTGTTTTCCACTGTGGCAGTTATAATGTGTGGATCAGGGAAATCTTAAAAACTGCTTAAAGGGTTAAGGAAAATATTTTTCATTTCTCAGATATGGTTTCAATAGGCATAACATCGGTGTTGTTTACATTGTTTAAAATAAAACACAATGTTGTAATATTATGGCCAGAAGTGGACTAAAATACTCTATCACTGTTTTACTTCTAATTTTTTTGCATATATAATTAATGTTTCTCTAGATTGTGGTTCAAAATATTGTAATTACAGCACTTACTCAAAATGGGAAAAATAACTTAACATACCTTATGGCCATCTAAATGATTAAGTTCCATTGTAAACCCAGATAAGGCATCAGTTAGTGATATTGTGATATTAGTATATAAATCATCCCCACGCCTCTCGAAAACAGGATGCCTTGAAAAAAGTAAAAGGATTTAGAACAGATGAAATGTAGTGTTAATGAATTTCATCAGGGAAAAACAATATTTAATATTTGTTGCATATCATTTAGATGATAAGGGCAGAGAAAAAAACTGACTTACGGAAGAGTCCGTATTTTGACCCTCAGATCACCTGGTTCTCCGTCCATGTGTGGTTCACCTACGAAGACAGCATTAAAAATCTGTTGAAAAAATTAATGAATAAAATGAACAGAACAAGCATTAAACAAAATTAGCCTATCTGGCAATGATATGAACTAAATTCCTGTTTCCAATGAAGCAAATATACTCCATCATAAAGCACAAGTTGGAAATGCAGCATGATAGAAAGAAAAAGATGAACACAGTACAGAAATTATGAACAACCTGTACAAAGAAATAAGCAATAACACTGGTTAACAAATTTTAACACACTTTTGTTTTTAATATGAACAAAATAGATTTTTTTAGACTAATTTTAGGGTGCTGACTTTGAATAGGATTGTAAAAAATCTCCACCATGAAGTTTTTTCTGCATCAACATTTGTAATCTTTTGAAATACATATAAACAATGAAATACTTGCACATCTAGAAAATAGAAATTAAATGGCATACTATAAATAACAAATCGCAAAACATTTATTACAGTTAATAGCAAAATGAAATGTATTTATCATATATATTATTATAAATATGTAATAATATATATTTATTATATATTATTTATATATACAGTCGAATCCCGTTTTAACGAATACCGATATAGCGAAAATTTTGTTTTAACAAAGACTTTTCTAATTGTTCAGATAAATTTACGTAGGAACAATGCAAAAACCTAAATTCCCTTATAACAAAATTTTGTTATAGCAAAGTGATCAGATCTCTTTGTTTGTTATAACGGGATTCTACTGTATTTATTAGTTATACATGAAATGGCAAAAAAATTTTAAAAAAAATACACATACATATAATAAGCATAGAGTACACAAAACCAAATTTATACACATTTTTCCAGCATCAGCCTCAATTCAATGTGAAGTGGTGGCAGCAAAACATCAGATGGATCAACAAGAGAACTATTTTGAATGTTATTTTCTCCTAGAATGAAGACATCTCGTTTAGGCTAATTTATTATTTTATAATATGCTGTAGCCCTACTATGCCACACGCAGAGATGACAACAGAATATGGTGAAGCCCCAAGCAAGAGGGATATTATTTTCAGATTGCCACATTTTTCTGCCTATATTAATCATATTTTATTGCAGAGAGATTTTTATTCACTTTCATGTCTCTTTCATACCTACAGCATGTATTACTGCCATCTTCTTTTTAGTTATTTTGTTGTTGTTTTTTTTTGGTTTCTACAGTTCACAATTTCATGACTCTTTGCAAAAAGGTTTGACAAATCCCAAACACAAGGTTGGCATGGTATCTAGTTATATATATAGTATTTCACACATAAAAAATATGCTTAATTTTAATGTATTAAATATTCAATACCAAATAGCAAAAAAACTAGACGTGATGGCTATTTTTTAAAGTCAGATCTGGAATCAGCACCAAAAAATTAAGAACAGCTAAATTTTTCCACGTTATAAAAAACCTTGTAGACCACTGTAATCAGCAGCAATGCTCATTAAAGAGCGCAGTAATGGAACATCTCGCATTCAGCTGCTCAATTCACCACAGATGAGTGTACATTTTAAACCCGTATATTAAAGGTGTATTGCTGAGATTTAGTTTATTATTGCAAGTTCTACATCATCAATTTTTGTGGCTATTAAATGCATCTATCACTATTCACACCCAATGAATCTAACTAGTTTCTTTTTTGGTTTCTACAGTTCACAATTTCATGACTCTTTGCAACAAGGTTTGACAAGTCCCAAACACAAGATTGGCATGGTATCTAGAAAATAGGTATTGGTGAATGAGAATGAAGCAATTTATAGGGCCCTAGGTACCTGTATAAACAGTTTAGCGTTGTTATAGATTTGGCTGGTATCTAATCGTTTTTAAGCCCTGCTTTATAATTTTTTTCCCTATCTTGCTATCTTCTGGATTTCATTATTACGGGTGTTACAATCTATCAGGCACATCTATTTCATAGTGATAGATCCAATGAACATAGAGATACTTTTATCAGTAATGAAATAGCTCAGCTTTCACTTAAACACTGCATACATCAAGAGCCTATACCTTCAGCAACAAAGCGTTGTTCTTGGTTATCTTTCATACCAGGTTCGACCTCGACTTCCAGCATTTTCTCTTCATTGACCAACCTATTCACAAAGAACTACATTATAAAAATTGACGAACATATCAACTAATACAAAATATCATTCTGGAGATAAAGCTCATTACCAAGAAAACTCTCTTAACAGTCACCTCCCTTTTTACACCCAATAATAAATAAGTTTTATTTCAGACTTCAGTAAGAACCTTTTTTTTTTTGTATGGTCATCCCTCTTTTACCAACAAATTTTTTTGTTTCCCGGTTGTCCGGAAAAGACAGGCTTAACTGTATTAGCACATAAGATTATATACAATATATATATATATATACAATTATATGAAATGAAATTTTGTTAAATATTATAATTATATTTTGTAATATTTTGTATAATGATGAGTATTTTAAATGCAATTGAATTTTTTTACAAACCAAAACATAGAATCAAACTAAGGATAAAATCTTTTTGCTCACATAACATTGGGGCATTCATCACAGACTGTCTGTTGAGTCATTTGGAAGCGTCCTGGACCAAGTTGTCTGGTAACCATTTCTTGTCTGCAATTACATTGCCTAGTACCTTTAGCTGGTTTTATAGTTGGCTTATTACGCACAACCTGCAATAGATGATTAAATTTGAAAACAATGCTACTTCTTTATGTTGAACTATCTCGCTCTCACCCACACAATGAAATTAGCTATCAACAAATATAAATTCATTCTAAAAAATACACAAACTTACCTCAACAAAATTACCAGAATAGAGTTCTTCTAAAGTAACCCAAAGATCCATCACTACATCAGCGCCACGAGGCATTTCCCTGGATTCTTGTCTATTACCACTGCTGAAGAAGCCAAAATCACCAAAGAAACTGAAAAATGCAGAAAAAAAAAAAAGAAGTTAGCAAATTCTTTTGAAACATTCAATATTGTGTTTAAATAAACAGATTGCAATGCATCAATCTAATTCTTTCAGCACAACATTATAAAAAAATGAAATAATTATCAGATAAATTTTGGGGCAGGTCATTTTAGCTCTAATTAAAGCCTAAAAACAAAAACAGAAATTTTTTCAAAAAATTTAATACACATTAACCTGGTACTTCAAAATTTTGTCAGCATTATATGCTTACAATAGAATTAAAAATACTAATTCAAATATGTTGAATAATACATAATAATGAATATTTATTTTAAAAACAAAGAAAGCCGCAATTTGTTTTATATATTTAAGGAACATTTTGTAAAAGCAGTGTTTTACTGCTGTATTGCAGTAAACACTTTTACACGGATGGAACATCTGACTGAATTCACTCAGTGACGTGTGGGACAACTTGTGCTGTTATCTGACAATCGTAAAGTAGTTAGATTTACGTCAGAAGTCTGACATATAAATGCCCAGCCTTTATATGTCAAATACCAACAATGCATGTAAAGAATGTTACTGGGGTTAAAAGTTGGTAGCACTTTAAAGTACTGTCAGTACTAAAAGGATTAAAGAAGAAAACAAAAAAAGACAACCTGATTTAGTATATCAATCATTACTAACAGCCTATTAATGTCATGTAAATAAAAATGGGATATTGTTCTCCCTAATATGATAATTTTAAACACAATTTGTTACTCATAAAAAAATCACGAAAAAGTAGGGAAGGTTTTTTTTGTGATTTCATAAATGTTGTGCGAGTTCACTTCTTGAAACTGGCCATTCAATTTAGTAGCAACCAAACTTCGGAATCATGAATTGTGGCCGAGCTATTCCTCTGCAACATACATGGAAGTTGTAAAGAGTTAGACATTTTACTCTTTTTTAATTCAACAATTTGCATGATCACATTCATTGCTTGACATCAAAGAACCAACTTAGACAATATAGTGAAGAATATAGTGAAGACTCTCTTTCCTGTTCATCAACCAGATCTGGACTAGAGTTTAAATGTTTACTTTAGAGAGTGGGAACTTGTCTGGCCTGTTTCTGCCTCTGGGGAAGGGCAAAAGATGTCATTTTCTTTACAGCCTTTCACAAGAGCCTTTAAACATACTCATATATCTAACTGTGCAGTCTTCTACAAATTTCAACTTTAAAGCTGTGTGTTAACACTCCTAAAACTCTGCAGTGCAAAAACTGTGGGTGTGGATCCGGCTTAAAGGGCTGCACCTTATTTGTTGAACATGCAATAGTCACTATGCTTTATCTGCACATTGAGCATTGCTTGACAGGAACAAAAGTTTGATGATTCACTGAAAATAATTTGGTACCAATTAAACATGTTAAAATTAATTTTATCTGTGTTTTATGGCCTGCTAAAGTGATCCTGAGTAAAACATGGTCGGCGAGTTGAAAAGCCCGTATGCTTTCGATATACAGTAAGGGTTTAGGGAAGAGGATTGCTTTTCACTGGTAGGTTAATTTTTACTGCCCTTCTCACATTATAATTTAATGTTTTGACCACCAATTACTTGAATTTGTCATCCAGGACTATAGCCTACTTACCCCATCTTCCTGTAAATACAAATACAACGCCACAACAGACAAAATGCCCAACGAGGAGGCTGATAAAAAGATGCCCATATTTACGCCCATATATATAAAGATGCCATATTATATACGTCACTGTAAGGGTCACTTGTGGCCCACCAAGCTCTTTGATAGCACATGTTTAATATAGTTTAGCCGCCCAAGGGCTTAATTAAAATATCAAATGTGACCTGCTCTGTCAAAGGGTGGAAGCGCTTGATATAAAGTAAATTTTGTGGTAATATCAGCAGTTGGTATACAACCTTTTCTGTCTGCAGGCCAGATAAGCAATATAAGCTTGCATACTAGAAACTAGTGTATCTATCATGGTGTGTGTGTGTTTTTGAGAGCCCCTTGGTGGGCTGCATTTGGCCCATGAGCCAGAGGTTGTGCATCCCTGTCATAGGCTGTGTATATGTGATATTTTTTACGGTAAATTTTTATAAACTTGACTTCATTACTTCAAATAGGTTTTCATTCCAAATAATTGAAAGGATCAATGAAACATTTTTTTAAATTAAACTAGTCTTGAAAATTAGTTCCTTTTTACCTTGACTACCATTTGAGTGAATGACTCATTAAACATCAAGAATTATTTTGTTGATATAATAACTTAATTGCTATTAAACTGGAAGAAATGTATAGTCACCTAGCAAATGGATCTCCACCACCGAAAGCATCATTCTTCAGACCTTCTTCCCCATACTGATCATAAGTCCTCCTTTTGTCTTCATCAGAAAGAACCTAGATCAAGAAAAAAAACCGCAATATAAATTTTTGGATAAATGTGATATCATAGTATACAATGAACACTTGTTGGTGCACACATCTCATTGGCATGGGCAATAATTTTTCACACATCTTTATGGAACGATAGAAAAAAACCACATTTTTTTATATGTAGGGTGTTGCATTGAAGTGCGACAAACTCAGATGGCCGATATTAGACATCAAGAGGAAAAAAACTGTCATAGAACATGGTAGTGCAAGCCATTGTTTAGTAGGTGAAAATATCAAAAAATACTTATGAAGGGTGTGATGTCAGGTAGGACAAAAAGGCCAATAAGTACAAAATCTCCTGTAATCATTTCTCTTTGTCTACTTTCTGATTTTGAACTGTGCTGTACAGGCTGTGTTGCAATCATGTTGTCAAATAAATGTTTTTTCTACTTATTATTGGCCTTTTTGTCCCACTCGACGTCGCACCCTTGTTGAGATTTTCACCGACTAAACATGGTTTGCGATACCATGTTCTGTGGCATTTCTTTTTCCTTCTTGATACCTAATATCTACCCTCTGAGTTTGTCACCACTTCAAGGCAATATCCTGTATATATATACTGGATAGTAAGGAAAATCGCTAATCCAAATTTTACTGTCGAATCCTTGATCCTAGAGGCACACTTCCAGTTAGAGGGTGAGGTGGGCCCAACTCACTAGATAGTAAATTGCCCATGGCGATACACCTAAGTTGTGCTCGGTAAAAAAAAAGCTTTCAAGTCCATCTCCACCCATAGTTAGATCAGTCATTCATATTGCAAGGGGTTGTATAGTTATTAAAACACAAAAACTAACTTTTTATATGGACACTTTGTCCTCAAAAACTCAATTAGAAAGCTGCTGCTCTGTCTCTGCCAAGGCAAAGAAAGAACAGCATAAACAAGAGAAAGAAGCATTGTCTGTTAGTTTTTGCTATCATTTCCCAATTTTTGAATTCAAAGATCACTGCAAATATTGTACTTAGGAGAATGTGGGTTTTATTTATTTTTTTTTGCCTCAGGAGAAATAGGGTAACAACTTTCTGATTGAGTTTTAGAAGACGTGCGTGGTGTCTGTATAAAAAACTAACTTCTTTATTTTATAATAACTATACAAACCCTTACAATATGATGTATCTGAGGTACATAAGCTATTTACATACTTTTTCTAACTGGAAGTGTGCTTCTAGGATCAACAGTTCCTCAGTAAAATGTGGCTCAGCAGTTTTTTTTAATAGCCTGTACATACCTTGCTGGATAATGTAAATTTTCTGTGAAAGGGAGACTTTTCACAAGAAAAAGATTGGTTTGAAAGCAGTGGAGGATGGCTTAATCAACCCCAAAAAGACTATATGGTGTTGTTTCCTGTGTTATCAGTCGGTTATACTCCTAAGTTTGATATAAATGAGAGAGGAAAAAGAAACCATGCCTTGTCTTATTGATGGCACTTGACATTTCCTATGTATGACCATTAAAATTGGAGTTTCTTTTTGCTAATACAAAATTTACTGCGGTAAAAATTCGCATATATATATATATATATAATAGCGTTTTTCTACACTTTTCTCAAAATTCTTCCAGATTGTTCTGCAACAGCACTGGTTGTTCTGCGACGTACGTCGCAAATTTCGGCATATTCTGCTTTGGGGCCCAAGGGAAGGTAAGGACCTTCCAGCAGGCCTGTGTGTATATGATTTTCATAAAATTATTAAATCATGCTTTTGAAATTAGGTCATGCTTTTGTACTGAAACCAATAGAGAAAAAATAGAAATACTTTTGCAAACTCACCTCATAGGCAGCACCAAGATCTTGGAATTTCTCTTGAGCAGTTGGATCATCCTTGTTCTTATCGGGATGAAATTCCTTGGCGAGTTTTCTATACGCTTTTTTTATCTGGTTCAATGTTGCTGTTTTGGGGACGCCCAGAATGGAATAAAAATCCCTCCTGCAAAAAATTTATATACACATCTCAATGCATTTCGTCAACGAAATTTTTTTTTTTTACAAGTTGATTACTAGCATTGTTGCCAACTTAGTTATTTTCCAATTAGATCTGGTCTTTTTTCAGCCATTTAATTGGAAAAAATACCCATCTAGTTGTTTTTCTAGTTTTTTTCAAAAAAAATTCCTGTACTAGTATTCTATTATTAAATTATGTGAAAATAAGGGAATGTGTCCCGGGAAATACGGGACGTATAGTAATCTAAATAATAAATAAAATTAATTCTAGTTGTTTAAGCCGGGTTTCTAGTTGTTTTGATGAAGAATCTGGTTGAAAAGTTTTTGACTGTTGGCAACACTGATTACTAATAATGTCAAATCATAAATTACATATTTTAATATACTCATGATTCATTCATTTCACTTTACCGTCTGTGGGCTACACAAATTTTTTGCTGCCCTTCTTCGATTCTAGTATAATTTTTTTTGGCTCCTTCATTCCTCAAATTTGCTGCCCTGGGTTCTAATGCACTATGCCTGTATATATGTATGTCTCTAGATCACTCTTTTGGTCACACACTGACCTGATCCCTTGGTCATTCCTATGCTCACAGACTCTCTAGGTCACTCTATTGATCATTCCTTTCCTCATTTTCTATGTCTTTCTTTTGTCATTTATATGATTGCACACACACTTTGGGTCACTCTTTCAGTTATTCAATGTGGTTACACACACTCTATGTCAATCTTTTCTTTTTTTCTTTTGCCATTCACATGCTTGCACATGCTCTAGAGCGAGTAACTCTACTAGGTCACTCATTCGCATGCTTGCATATATTCCAGGTCTCTCTTATGAATATTCACATGCTTGCTTATAGTTTAGATAACTTTTTTGGCCATTTGCATGCTTACATACACACTCTATGCCACTCTTTTGCTCACGCACATGTTTACACTCTTTTGCTCATGACATTAAAAATTACCCAATTTGACAATGATACCCAATCAGTGTGGCATGGACACTTTCAAGATACAGCTGAAATACCTTGAGCAGGATTTCACTAGATATTTAATAGATTAATTCTAATTTATTTCTCAAGGATGCTGCGTATAACTGAATATAAAAAGTTCGATAATCTTGTTTCTTCAAATAAAGAGTGAAGCGCTGCCATTTCACGTATTGGCAGAAGTACAATTTCCAGAAGTGATTCTGGTTTTGGCTGGCCAATTCATGAAGTAGCTGGAAATTGCTGGCCAATGTTTGATGTGCTGGTGTAAGACAGTCCGGTAAGCCCCAAATACATTTTTTTCATCGCCAACGTAAGATACATGGCTGTGTACAGTAGCTATATTGGATTATCTCCATGTGACAAGAAAAAAAAAATAGAAATTTGAAAGAAAAAACTACATAATATAGTTTTTCTTGTCACATATTGGAGAGAGAAAAATGGGTTGCTATAGCCAACATGGACATAATTATTACAAAAAATTATGCTAAATAATGATAATCCCAAATCATGCTTTTTCTTTTTGGACTCTGGCTAGGGATCTCCAGCCACTTTACGAATTGGCTGGCCAAAGCTCGAAATTCAGGCATTGGACGGGTCAATTTATAACAGTTAACAAATTGGTTGATTTTGGGCTTGGCAGTAACATCTCTATGGCAGCAGTTTTCATTTTTTTTTACTTCACTTTTTTGAGTCCTTTTTTTAACATAACTTTTATGGCGGAGCCCCATAGCCCCCCCCCCCCGCTTCATTATAAAATGTAGAGATTTATTTTATTTTCCTAGAGCAGCCCAAGAGGCCCTGGAATGTTCACACTGGGCCCTTAGGGGCCACAGATCGAGAACCACAGATCAATTGCATCATGACATTCCTATTCATACTTAAATCATCTAAACACTCTTACGTAATACTGTGCTGACACAGTTACAGCTCAGGATTAATTCTGCCTTTGCTTTATAAAGCTGCAGTAGAGAGGCCTGTGGAAAATCCTGGCCCAGGGGTCCCTCAACGATCACAGCTGAAGGGTACAGCTATAGGATGTTGGGACTAAGGCTGCAACTAGATACTTTGCAGCTGGGGCAAGCACACATTTTGGCACCCTGTGTTATGCAGAAGAACCAGTTAAAGGGCAAATTTGCCCCCCCCCCCATTCACAGCTGATTATATGTCTTTACTCAATTCACAGCTGAAGATGCCAGACTCCATTCTATTTACAACTGAAGACATCTTCCTCAGCAGTGGCATTCCTCCACTTCATTCACAGCTGAAAATGTCTACTTCCACTCCATTCACAGCAGAAGATATCTACCTCGACTTCACTTGCAACTAAAGATTCTTGCCTCTGCTCGCACCGCACTGAGAATGCATGCCATAGTTTCCCAACCATTTTGTCCCATCGCCCTTCAGAAATGTTTTTCTCCCATTGCCCCCAACACAATCTAACCCATAGGATCCTATGTTATACACGTAGCTTTTACTGCCCCTGGAACATTCTATCGCCCATGTTGGGAATCACTGATGTATACCTTCCTTCAGGCATGGATCCGGGGGAGGAAAGAAAATAGGAACAATCGCTTCTCTCATGAGCCAAAGAACATGAGAAAATTGGTCTGTCCCATAAAATACGGGATGATCCAACAAACTTACACAATTTGCCGCTCCCGATACATCATCCTAGATCCCACTTGGTCTGGTCCGGCACCCAGGGCAGCAGAGGCACTGGTAGGGACCCATAAATACGAAGCAATGACTGTTTGCGTTGCAGTATATATTGTATTTTATATGAATATACTAAAGAAAAATTCATAATAGAGTAATTATAATTTATAACATATCTCCGTTATAACACAGATTATTATTATCACATATTACGAATAGATGAAGGGGGCGGTCACCAATGACCTCTCCCACAATATTGGGAGGACTACAAACAATAAACAAGTTGTCTTTGCTTATTTTATTCAAATAAATGCAACCAATGGTGATCAATTGAAGAAAATTTACGTACCCGGCATGGATAGATATAATAAATAAAACAAAATTCAACACTAAGAAGACACTTAAATTCGTCAAGACACCTTCGGCCATCGTGGGTATAAACAATACTCTACTTTGGCACTAGAAGTTACAATTATCAGCTGCTGCTGCCGCCGCCGTGTACCATAGCCGCTATTTCTCACGAGTGAAAGAAAATTACGAAACTATACCGATCTCCGCGACATGACATGTGCATTTCCGATCTGTGTTGTGAAAGGTGGCAACAATGGTGGTTGAACTGTGAATAGCGGGGGGCTGCGTATCCTAATCTGATTGGCTGGATTTAGTCACGTGATATGACACTCTTGGATTACCTTTTCACACAGCTGACCATATGTTTTGCAAAAAACAACTACGGGAATTGCTAATTATCGGTGAAATGGAGGTGGATAATGATTTTCTCTCCACTAAGATGCACGAAATCGTTATCATTGGACTATCTAATTTACCGTACATCAACTCCCGTCGTATCAGCACACGGCAGTTTGTAGCCGATGGAGTTGGATAGGAATTCAAGGCGCCATCTATTGGTGATCACCCAAGCTCGGTAGTGAAGAACTTGGTTTCGATGTTCTTTCCCTGTATCGAACCTTTGGACCTCTGACAGTAACCTTCATGGTAGAAGACGAGAATTTTACCACTGCACCACTCGGGCGCAATAGGCCATCTGGATATTATGCTGAGGCGAACTTGGGAAAAAAAGCGTCGCTTTCTCCATCGGGAATCGAATAGCGCTGACTCACCACAAGACCAACGAAGATAGAGATCACGTGCTTTACACGTATGACCTAGGTAATATATTCCCTATGAATATGTTCCCTACGTTCAGACGGATAAACTCACGTGATCTCTAGCTTCATCGACCTTTAATTGAGTCGACCATGATCGAACCCAGGACTTCTTGCATGCCAGTAGGATTCTATTCACGGTGGAGTAAACTTCATTTTTTCCCCCAAGTTCACCTTGGCATAATATATAGAATGCAAGAAGTCCTGGGTTCGATTTCCGGTGGAGAGAATGACAAATTTTTCCCCAGTTCACCTCGGCATAATATTCAGATAGCCTATTGATTTAAGGTATCTTGGCCGAGCAAAAAATAATCATTATCCAACTCAACTGCCACCATTAGCTGAAGTTAAAAGACTGAAACGTCTGCAATACTAGCTAGTCACACTACTGGGCGTGTTTTAAGAAGGAAAGGTTCATCTCTCTGTGGTGTAATGGTCAGTGCTCTTACCCGGTGTACAAGCAGTCCTGGGTTCGATTCCAGGAAGAAAGAACGACATTTTTATTTTCCAAGTTCGACTCTGGATGATATCCAGAAAGATTTCTTGTACTCTAAAATCTTTCGATAACGGACATTCATGGGACCAAAGCTTTTTTCCGCTATTAGGGAGGTGTATGATATGTACAGTAGAACCTCGTTTATACGATTTCCACATTTATACGACGTTTGGCCTCGGTCGCAATTGGTTCCTATGTTACTGTATATAGAAGTGGTACATCTGTGCCTAATCATCAATCGTATCGATAAAGAAAGTTCGTGTGATTAAATTTCACTACATTTATATCACTTTTATCGGCAATTATGCATAATTTCGAAATAAAGTTGGAAATTTTTCTAAAAATATAGAAAAAATTACAACCTTTTTTCTCCTCATTAAACCAATTAATTACATTTGCCCGCACATGATACGCGCACGGCACATATTTTGCAATAACAATTGAATTAAAATAAATGTGCAGAAGAAATGAATGTTTATAACAACATTATCAGTTATGTTTATAGTAAAGCAGTGATTCCCAACGTGAGCGTTAACACCCCCTAGGGGGCGATAGAATATTCCAGGGGGGCAGTATAGCATAGGGTCCTATGGGTTGGGGGCGGTGGGAGAAAAAGATTTCTGAAGAAGGGGGTGATGTGGGACAAAAAAAGGTTAGGAAACTATGGTGTAAAGGGAAATTCTCTGCCGTCCCCGCATGTCAGACGAAAATGTGGAGCGCATATGACAGAGTTTCACGTTTGAAGTCCACAGAAATCCACTCGCAGTGTATGCAAACATGCTCGCAAAGGTTTGGGACGAATTTGACTACCGTATAGACATATACGGCATATATATATATGCTTATATATATATACCGTATACGTCTATACGGCCCAAAGGTGGACATATTGAGCACCTTTAATTTGATTTGTAAAAAAACTTTATAATTAGCCATGTAAAAATGTAATATAAAATTAATCTTAAGTGTCTAAGTTCAATATTTTTCGTAATATACGCATTTCGAATCGGGTGAATCTTTTGAAACACCCTGTACATTAAACCCTATTCAACGGGACCAACCATCAGAAAAGTGTCCGTTAACAGCAAGTGTCCGCTAACGGGGAGTGTCTGTTAAAGGAGGTTCCACTGTATCGACAAAATAGATTCCAAAACAGAACAAAGTGCCACTCATTTCTGAAATCTAGTGAAACGCCAATCGTGAGAAATTAAGCACTACTCTGAATTGAAAGCACTACTAAAATTAAGCACCACTAATGTGAATTTTATGAATTCAAATGTTTTCGTGACAAATGTGTGAAATGAATATTCATATTTATAAATGTATGATTTTTACGGTATATCAAATAAATAGACTTTCTGGATATTATGCTGAGGCATACGCAGGGCCGAAATTAGGAAGGGGGGGGGGGGAGGAAACAAAAATTTTCTTTCCAAGAAATTTTGTGTTACCACGTTTCAAGAAAAGCATTTAAATTAAAAGAAATTGGTTAATGTAACATATAAAGGGCATGTCCTTTGGATATTCAATTTTTTTTACCGAAATAGTAATTTTTTTCCCTAATTTTCGGTCTTTTTTTTTTGGAGGGGGCATTGCGCATCGGTTCTCGGAGCACCCTCCTGCGTACGATTTTGTGCCGAGGTGAACTTGGGAAAAAGTTTTTTTGGTTCTACTGGGAATTGAACCATGACCTCTTGCAAATTGGGTAAGTGCACTTACCATGAAGCCATAGGGATGTGACATTGTTTCCCTTAAAACACGTATAGTAGAAAGACTTGCTAAGTGGAGATACTGCAGCCTCCCTTAACTTCAACGAATGGCTCCATACGGCCAAGGCCGTAGCGGGGGGGGGGGGGAAGGGCGGGGCGAGAGAATTAGAGGTCTTTCCTTTCTTTCTTTCAAACCGAGCACAACTCAGGTCTATCGTCATCTATGGGTAAGTTACTACCTAGTGAGTTGTGCCGGAAGTGTAAGTGTCTGAGCGTGTATCTTGTGTTGTGTATGATTTTTTAGTGCTGCCATCTGTATATCAGAAGTGAAGTTGGTGAAGTGTATTGATTGAATTACATTTGTACCGTTTGTAGGTCTGTTGCGGGACATTGTAAAGGGGAGATCAGCTTGCATTCGCGCCTTGAAGTTGGGAACCACAGAAAACCAACTTCAGCCGACCATCACTGTGGTGACGGTGAGGTTCGAACCCGAGACCTCGCGATGCGAGTCCGTCACTATGACCACTCGACCACCATTGCGGCGACTTGGGGAGCGGGCGAAATGTGAGAAAATGATCGAAAAAGGGGAAAATATATCCAAATCTACTGTTGTATCACTTAGGTCTCCCCCGAAATGAAAGTGGTCTCCCTCCGAACGAAATTTTTGGCTGTGGGTCTGCATACGGCAGTGCCGTCTCAACGCATGGACCCACCCGGGCACGGCCCGGGGTCTCAAGCGAAGAGGGGCCTCGGAAAAACGAGAATTGGCCAGATAGAGCCTCAGAAATATCACTTGGCCCGAGGGCCTACGATGCTCTTAAGACTGCCCGGCATACGGAGGAAATAGATATGGATTATTCAGATACTTTGCGCCCCCCCTACCCCAACGCAGTTTTTACGATGAAGATATGTAACCATACATCCCGTACTTTTTCCTAAATATACTCATATATTGCGTTGTATTTGGTTAACTCATCATTTCAGTAAAAATTATCATTTTACCAAGTATGCTAAGAAAGCTCCCTTTGAAGTTTTTTATTCCCCAATTCGTTATTTTACATGAGTTGTGAATAGGGTGACCATACGTCCCGTATTTCCCGGGACAGTCCCGGTATTTTCTCTTTTTTTGGCCGTCCCGACTTTTTGGCAAAAGTGTCCCGGTTTTTCCCGTATTTCACAAGAAGCCTACTTGAATTTTTATTCTTTATTAAAGTCGAAGATTGAAATTATTTTTCAACTCAAATTATTTTATGATAGTTACAACTATATATGGGATATTAATCTCCCACATTTGCCTTGGTAAACGTTTTTTTTTTCCGTGGAATACATTTTAATCCACTGCAATTTGCAGTAATGCATCATTTCCCGCCATTGTGATTTTTCCGTAATTTCGACAATATTTGGCAACTTTATTTGGTTTTGGCGTCGTTTTTGGCGATAATTGGCGAAGTCCCGTATTTTCCCGTATTTAGAATCCCGATGTCCCGTATTTCTCTCGAGGAAATATGGTCAGCTTAGTTGTGAATCAATTAAATGTCCCGTTTTATCAAAATATGGTCACATTTCTACCGAGTGATATTCCTCGTAAATGTTGTATCGGAAGGCACATACGATAATTTTGAAAAGAAAAAATAAAATTACGATTTCGTCATAAACTCGGCCTTGAAATAACATAAGCACAGCAAAGGCTATAACATTGTTTACCTGAGCGACGTTTGGTTTTGGTTTCATCACGTTGTCGTGTGCCGCACTTGCTATTGTCCATCCATAAGCAAACGACAGATGTTTTGACAACCGCTCGCGTGTCGTATTTAATTCCTGTTTTTATGTTTTCATTTCATTGCGCAATCGGTCTTCAGTTAACAATACCCACCTTTTTAGAGTATAAGACAGTCATTTTGTGGCGGATACGGCTCCGCTAAGTGAGAGAGAAATGAAATCGTCTGCTATCTTACAAGCGTTTTTATTATGCCTTGTGGCTTTTGACACAGCAAGATGTTGCAAGTTCGATGAAATCGTTCACGATCCAGTTCAAGTGCCGAAGCTGTTCTTAAATTACCGCAGCAGAGAGAAAAGACATGTTGCAGATGCGTTATATGTACCTATAAGGATCCATGTAAATGCGGAGTTGAGCAACATTCCCAAGGAAATCGATAAGGTTTTAGAAAAAGCCATCGCTAAAGTCTCTGAATTGTTGCATGGTAACTATTTTTCTTATTGTTATAATAACACGGCATGACTTTGACTCAAGGGGAGGGGGGTGCCTTAGCCAAGTGAAAATTATTGTGACCTCTATAGAACAAATTTTAAGAAAGGATATTTGGTTTGCTAGTTTAAATTTTGGGGCCCTTCAAATTTAATAGCTGGTGGGGGAGCTCAGATTACTTTATCCTCTGGGTGATGAAATTTGGGGGGGGGGGGGTGCTGCTGAGCAAGACTAAAATAAGGAGTAGGGAAATTTGAGAAAATTTTACTGATACATATACAGTGGAAACTCAAAACAGTGATGCTTCAGCTATGAAGATAATTGGAACAGCTGTAATATAATCCATTTTGGCAATGCGTTTTAGATTTTTTTTTCTCGCCAAAGAAAAAAAAATCGTAAGCATGATGGGAAGTTACCAAGAGTGAAACGGAGTCATGCTTTTGGATGTCTTTATAAAAAAAAATGTGTAACACATTCCCAAAAAAGGGATAATACTATGGCAATTAAAACAGATTAATGACGGTAAAACAAACTGGCATGAATAATAACATATCATCAAAGAAGAGATATAGTGAAAAATGATATAACGATACTCTGGGGAGGGACCTATAAATATTGTCATTGTAGAGGGATTATTGAGAGGCGCTAATTATAAACATTTTGTTAATGAACAAATTTGTGCATTAATAAGATATTTTAGATTTTGGCTAATAAACTTAATTTTGGAACAAATAATTTTTGTTTGCCGCGGTACCACTGTACATCAGGACTTGACAAATCAAAAAAAAAAAAAAAAAATTCGGCACCACAAATGTCTTAGGAGCAAAGAATGATTTAAATCATTTTTTGTATTTTTCTGGGACTTTATATCCTTTTCCTCATGTTGGAAGACACACTGTCATGAAATCAGAAAAATTTGTGTCATTCATAGACTCCAATTTAGCAATCATATACAGAACATTTTAAACACCAATCATAGGCGGAGATTGACTTGGAAGTCTGGGGGGGCACGATGATGATGTCAGCTCATATATACATTAAATCAGTCGACTCCACCTTTGACGCTGGGGGGGCAATGCCCCCCCCCCCCGTATCTCCGCCCATAACACCAATATTGATTTTCTGGTCGTAATGGTGACCTAGTGCCTTGAATTTGCCAAGTCCTGCTGTACATATAGAAAATGTAAGTGGGACCAAAAGCTTTATTCTTTATATGCTGAGGTTTGGTTGTAACTTAAGAACATTAAAATTTTATATGCTACCTCCCACTGAGTTATTAGCGCAGCAAAAACCTGCTTGACAGGTATATATTTGAATCAGTCTAAGAAGCCCATACCTAGGTATTTGGAACTGGGATATAAATTATAAGTCTAATTAGTGTAGAACTGTGTAAACAAATTTAGAAAGCGCTAGTCGTAAATATTTTTGCAGGTCCCTTAATTTTACGTATCCGAAGGCTCAGGTACAGTGCATTATTTAAAAAAAAACTTCAATAATTGGATTATTACTTTCCCTATTTCAGGGCTTGACAAATTGAAGAAATATTTAGGCGCCAGTCTGATTTCTTAGAAGATAGGCCATGGTATTTTGCTCAAGAAAAAACGGTTCTAAATGTTTTCTTTTACTTTTCCCCATGTTAAAAGATGTCGCATAATGAAATCAGAGGTTTTTTTTTAACCATTAGACTCCAATTCAGCAACTACATTTAAAACATTTTAGGCATCAGTACTGATTTTCTAGTCACCATGGCAGCCTGTCACGTGTGATTTGCCCAGCCCTTCCATAGTTACTGGGACTGTGTTGGTCCACCTGTTACTAGAATGTAATTGCTGATTACTCCGTCATTATATAGTGATATTGATCTGGATACAACCAGAGGATGAATGCATTTGCTCCACTATCAAATTAACCCTCCAATCGATATGAAGCTGTTGATAAAATTTATGAACTCTGTATTTTTAGTGCTAAACATTATTTAGAGGGAGTAATTTAACCTACCAAAAATATTTTCATCCATCTTTATTTCATTAATTTTTTTGTTTTTAATCTAGTGTGCGTATTCATCATGAATAAGCTGCTATTTTTCAATTTCAATATTTACTCACAGTTATTCCTGTGAATGAAGCAATTTTACTGGAAAGGACATCCTGTTCAAGTGCATGGTCTCAAGGTCCGAATAAAGGAAGGTTAAGATAATTTGTTTATATATGTTATTATTTGTTATTTATTTATACAAATTATATCACAAAACCTTACACATTAATAACGATAACTGCAAAAATAAATAAATGTACACAACTAAGCTTATGAGATAGTAAAATAACCCTTTGCCTGATATAATCATAAGTGAAATATAGTGAGTCATAACAATGAAAAAGGCAAATACATGGGTGCTGTCTTCAGAGATTTAAATGTCACGCTGACAGAAAATTCCACTTGGGTTGGTTGCCAAATCTTTCAACTCTTGGTTGCTCAGCAGAAAAAAATATATAACTGTCATAACATGGTCAGAATGAAGCAGAGTGCCTTTGTTCAAGTCTAATGCATTCAACATGAGAAGAAAATTCATGAGAGACTATAAAAAACATTACATGGAGCCCACTCAAAGAAAGTGTAGTTTTACCCTACAATCCAATAGTCTTGCAGACGATCAAACCAATTCTCAAAAAATTTAACTTAACAACCATAGATGTACCTACTAAAAGCTTAAGTTTCAAGCCTCTTGGAGATGAAATACTACAGAATAAACAATGAGACATTTATTATATTCCATGTGATGATTGCCCTCTGGGTCATATAGGACAGACAAGGAGATACATAAAAACAAGATTGAATAAGCATTCTTGTTGTGCTAAGCTAATAAGGATCCACAATGTGATAAATCAACCATCGCTTCTCACAGTTGGCAAGAGGGTCAGAAATTCAAATTTCATGAAACAAGAGTTTTTCACAAGAAAGTCCATGGCAAGACTCCTGTACAAAGGCATACATATTTGTGCCCTCAAAACTACATTAGTAAACGACAATAAATGAACAACACAGATTGCAGTACCATTGCTTAAATTCATTATGAGCAGGAATTGTAAGAAAAATTCAATAGACCAATCAAATTACTCCATTTTGCAAGCAACCAATCAGAATATTGCATTAGGCTCATACAGGCACTCAACTTCATTCTGACCATAGCATTTGATTTGGACAGACATATTTTCTTCCTGCTCAGAAACCGAGAGCTAAGAGTATTAATAGAGTAACCAGTCCAAGTTGGATTCTCGGTTCAATGTGATATTTTATCCTCTGGAGACGACACCCATAGCATGTTAAAATGCATTAGGAATTTTGTATTTTTCATATTTGCCTTTTTTGTTTTTTCTTAATATGTAAAATAAGCTTATTTCAATTTACTTTTTTTCTAATTTCTTTAACATGATCAGATGTTCCAGTCTTAGAGCAAGACCGCAAGAAGAGCTTTGTGAGAATAAAGTAGATGGATTTCAGGTAAAGTGTAATGTTTAATTAATGTGTAATTCAAGTTCATGTCTAGTGTGTGGTATAAGCTTTCTGCCTATTGCCTGATTATTCTCAAATTGTTTCCTTGATGGAAGAATGTTTGTGTCATTTGAATTTCGTAGAAATATTGTTGTGTAAAAGTATTGCACGCACACACAAAATACAGGATTTAGCCAGACTTACATCCCCTTGACTTATCATCCTGCATTTATGTCATTTCATCCTAAAAATTATCAATTTTTTCAATTAGACACATTTTTTGCTAAGTTTGTCTAGGCTTTTCACATCACGTTTTTAGAAAGAAAATATTTCCTCACGAAAGTTCTACTTGAGAGACCCTATTGATAATATGGTGTTCATATGATCTGTATTTTGCAAGATTTTGCATTTTTCTACAGTTTTTGGCCACCTCTGATTTTTTTACACTGTGTAGGTGGAAATAAATGGAATTAATTGTGATAAATTAGGTAGATTATGGCTTTTATAAAATTCAATAAAACTTGGTTGTCTTGTTATTTTAATAATACAGTGGAACTTTGGTTTAGGAGCATAATTCGTCCCATGAACGTGCTCACAATCAAAATCACTCGTATATCAAAGTTGTTTACACAATCGTTCAGTCTCGCGTAAAAAATGATTGACAAAAATGACATTCAATAAATAACACAACACAATAATAGTACAATAAATAATACAATAACACCATAAAGTAAACATATAGTACAATAATATTGTATGATACCTACTCTAAATGGCAATATAGAGAAGGGGACGACTTACAGACTCACTGTTATCTATTGGTTCACAACAGTAATCTTTTTCTTTTTGTGGGACTTCAAAGAAAGATGATGCTTGGCCTTCCTTTTCAGGATTTTGTGAAAATTTTAAAATTGCATCATTGTCGGATAGATTACACTTATTACTTGCACTACTACAGTTTTATTTGCTTGGTTCTTTTTTACAAAATTTTGCGCAGATTCCCACATTTTATACATTTCTCTAATCTCATTTGAACCTAGAGGTCCCCCTCCATTTCTTTCTTTGTCCTCCTGAGGCAAAATCCCATCCATAAATCTTTTGCTGTTGCATGTAATGGAGATCCATCAGTTTGTCTGTGATCAACTTTGGTCATGTTTTTCCACTAGTTCTTAAATGTCATGTCCTCATTCACCTACAGTCCCATGGTCTTTCCTGAAGACACAATCTCTTTGACAAATGGTTTCTATTCTTGAGCTAACCGCCCCCCCCCCCCCAAAGCCACATTCAATAATGCAATAAACCCATAGTTTTCTCCAAGCTGAGTTGGGGGTTGTCTTTGTGACCTCCCCCAGACTTTATCGTTGATCTTGAGGCAGTGCAGGATGTGGAAACAGCTTTTGCTAAACTCTCAGAGGGTAAGGTTTGTTTTGTTTGCTGAAGATTAGGCACAATCCCACAGTACACGTGTGGAGAAAAGGGGGTGAAACATTGGTTCAGTTGTGATCACATAAATAAAGAGTAAAATTTTTTGCTCGTTAATGTGCAAATCATCATTTGTTCAATTGCGTAATGCAAATCATCATTTGTTTGTCGAGTCAAAATTTTTTCTCATGTATCGAAAATACTCATTAACCAAAGTTTCTCTGTATATCAATGGAAAAATTCACTTACATCCTTAAGCTTGGAATGAATTACTGATGAAAGTCAGAGTATATCACTGCAGACAAAAAATTGAAGAGATTGTGCAGGAACTGTCTTAAGTAACAGATTCTTAGCAAACTGCAAATAAATGTTATAAATCAGCAACTGGGATTCCTTAGACAATAATGAGAAATACATAATAGTTTGGGGAAACATGCATTCATGGAAAACCTGCAAAAGAGCATGCTTTGAACAACAGAATAATTTTTTTTATAAATTATGAATTTTATTATTATTTACATTTTTTTGATTTTCAAACCTCTGAATGTTACAGATTCCTGAAGACCATTTACAGAAATTAGATGTTTATAATTATTCTGGCTCTGATCCGATTGCCATGCTACCTGCTGGACGAGGAGTGCAAAATGCTGATTACATTCTTTATGTTAAAAGCAGATACACATCGATGTGTGAACAAGGGGTATGGATTTCATCTCATTTACTCAAAACAAGCAGACCTTTTTGTATAGCTTGTTTATTTATGTGTGTTTTATTTTAGAAGTATCAAATCAAATTATGCACTTTAATAACGTTTTTTCCACATTTAATTCTTTTATTTTTGTTCATTCTTTTATAATCTAAATCAGTGTTTTCCAAAGTGGGAAAAATATTGCCTTCTGGGAGTCTAATAGAAATGTCCAGATAGAGGCGGTAGAAGCTTTCGAGTTTAGTATAGGATCTTATATACAGGGTGCTCTGTTAATGGACCAAAAAACTCAGAAGGTTGTTAGTAGACATCAACAGGAACAAAACTTGCAATGGAACATGGTATAATAAATCACTTTGAGAGGATGAAAATCGCGAAAAACGCATGCAGGTTTCGACGTCACACTGAAACGAGAAAAAGTACAATAATAACTACAAAACGATTTATTTGATTAATTATTACAAGAGTTGTTGGAAGTGGCAGCCGCTGACATCATTGCCCAGTCTACAACAGCGTAAAAACAATTCCTGGACGCGCTCGAAGATACCAGGTATACTTTTGATGTCTGCTGCAGCATCAACAATCCATGCTATGAGATCCTCCGGTGTGTCCACAGGTGTTGCATAAACGAGTGATTTAAGGTGATCTTGTAGGAGAAAGTCACACGGATTGCGATCTGGCAAAAGTGGATGCCAAGCAATGGGTAACAATGAGGTGATTACACATCTCACGGGAAACTTGTGCAGAGGCACCATCATGCATGAATTACATGCCGTGCTGCACTGCGGCGGACACACTTTGCAGTAATTCCAGGAGGACATGCTCGTGTAGTCAGCCATCACGATATTCATTGAAACAGACAACTAACTGCTACACGTGCTTACTACGGCAATAGTGCTAATTTATGTCATCCACAGCACGTGATCCTACCCCAGCACATGCGCTTCGCAACGCTGCTTACATCAGATATGGGGAGCAAACCCGCGAACGCATTCAGTGATCAACTGACATCAAACTTTCATCTCCTCTGGACTTGGAGCCTGTATTCATAAATGCATTAAAAAGTATAAGTAAAAGCTAAAAGTAACTTTATAAAAGTATAACTTTTATATCCATAGTGTTTTCTAAAACAAATGTTTTTCTAAAACTGCTCATATACTGTTAACATTATATAATTCTTCATCACTCGTCCGTGTGATTGTTTTTCAGGATATTCAAGCATATGCATCTTATTGTCGTTTAGATCAATTCAATCGTCCAATTGCAGGATTTATTAATCTTTGTCCGTCTCCATCAAAGAAAAAAGCTTTTGATGTGAATTACTTTTTGAATGTGAGTATTTAAAATTTATTTATATTTCTATGTAGCCGCAGGTCATTTACATTGATAGAATTTATAAAAGAAAAATATTTAAAACTTTTTGAATGTGTTATTGTACAAAATTAGAAAACTGCTAGTGAGTGAGTCTATTTGTTCTAGTACTGCTAGTACTTTGAATTATTTGCAAACATCAATTACTTTACCTCAATTAAATTGATTGAATAAAACATATATCTATAAATCCGCTGTCAATTATTTATGTGACTTTGAATATTAATGGATTGATTAGAAGAAAAATGCAACCAAATCAATAAGTTTGATTTTGTTTAACAAAAACAGTGTTCCTCTGCATTAGCCGGCATGCTGAGAAATTCAAGGAACACCAGCTTTTCTTTGATTGTTGGGGATCTGGTCCATTTCCATCATGCCATAAAAAGTGAGATTTAATAAGGATTATAATATGCATTTAGCCAATTCAATGGATTTTTAGAATAGGCATATTTAAGAATTTTCCAGAATCTGTGGCTCAAATTTCCCATCATGCCGGCTAGTGCAGGGGCATATGGTACTTTGCATTTGACATAAAAAAAAAGATTCTATTCTATGAATTTTGGAAGCTGTGATATTAAAATTTCATTCTTGTTTTTTTAAATAAAAAATAATCTATTGTTTTAAGAGGTTATTTTTGAAAAGTGTAAAATATTGTGCTATGCATTTTTCTATGATGATTCATCACACCACCCATCCTTGTTTTTAATTATTTTTTCTGGTAGATTGCTGTTCATGAATTGTTTCATGCTTTGGGATTTTCAAAAGATCTTTTCTCACAGTACAAAGGATGCCCTATCGGTATTATCCTATAAGTTTTCTGTATTTCTCTTGATAAGAACTTTTTAAAATTAAATTTTAACATACATTCAATTTATGAAAACAAATATGATGCATACTTGCTTAACAGAAAAAATAAAGTTTGGCAATTAGTTTTTAGTAACATAAATTAATGATATGACTAGTTATGATCATCAGGACTGCCTTAGTCCATTGGCCAGGTGTTGTTAAAGCGTGCATCCCGGCTCCTAGGATTGTTGCTAACTTATGTCAGGGGTGTTGTGACGAGCTGTTGATATTGATGTATGCCTGTTCAGTGTTTTGAAGTGATTTTTTATTAGATTATTCTAAGGAGCCGCAGATGAACGTTGATTGGGGTAAGAGAGCTGCAGGTGGCAAAAGTTTGAGAATCTTTTTTACAGGCCTATGTGGACATCACCCGTGATAATCAAGTGTTTGTGGTGATTATATTTGATAATTCACTTTAGTAGTTTTGCTGCTTAGTTAAGTGGTTAATGTGCTAGTTTTCGGCTGTACAAGTCTGGATTTAAATCCAGATTCGAGCATGTATATGTACTAACATTAACCATGTTTTTGTGGACAGATTTCAGATCTCTCTGGGGAAAATGAAAAAGGATAATGTTATGTTATGTCACTTTTATTTTTGAAGGTTGGTGTATGAATTGGTACTTCACCAAACACTAACTCTAGCCATATTGCTATATTGCAATTTACTGCCATTAATGAGTTGGACTAGAGAAATGAAGGTCCATTTATTGGTGGTCGCATCAGGCTCGTTAGGGGAGAACATCTTATCTATATCATCAGGGCTAAAACTAGAAGAAAGGCAACTGCCCCAGGTAGCAAAATTTAAGGGGCCACAGATTTAGGTAGAAACAAAGAACCATTTTAAATAAACAATTTTAAAATTATTGAATTTTGAAGTTGGGGTACGGGTGGAAAAAAAATGTTTGCCCCTTGCAGCAAATGACCTAGTTACAGCCTTGTACATTCTCCCTCAGGTTTGAACGTGGGACCGTGATGACCCTGATCACAATATGTTGTTAATTTTTAATAAGTGTCCTTTGTCAGTTGTTTATGAGATATACATGTACCTCAGCAGACTTTGGCTAGAAGTAAAATGGATTATTCCAGTTACAACAGTTGGGGGAGAGAAGAAGACAATGGTTATTTTTGTCTTCGTATTGCTTTAATTTTTGTACCCTCCAATCAAGTAGATATTTCGATATATGTTGTAAAATGGGATTTTTAAGAGTACCTATCACATATTTTGAAATTACTTTCATTAATTTAAGGAAAATGGCTTCAGTTGGATAATACAGTGTACCTTATATGAACTAAAAATTGATTAAGGTTCCTTTTTGAAATTTGCTTCTATAGGAGATGAAAATTAGATTCAGTAGTTGTGCAATGGAAAAAAAATTTGATGGCATAGCAACTTTATGAGTTTCTAGCGATTGGCGTTAAGTACCCACATGGGTGTAGCATAGGGCCTGAGTACCTCCAGAATTGATTCAAAAATCAAGATTTTTTGCATAAAACTGAAAAAGAGTACCCACAGTTCTAAAAACCTCAGACGACCCTGTTTCTAGATATTTGGTCAAAAATAAAATGTCACTATATATAATTTAAATTCATATACAAATAACCAGCTCAGTGTTTACCAAAGTGAACAGTATCATTCCCTGGTGTGTATGTGTGTGGGGAAAAATTAATAGTGATGTATACAATGTACTCAGTAAGGGGGAGGGGGCAATGAGAAAAAAAAATTGTGGGCAGTGGTGAACAAAATAGTTTGGGAAGCTATGATCTAGTTGATTGCTATTAGGAAATATTTGTGGTTTGGTCGAACACAGTTCAAATTTAAATAATATTTCTTCTACTAGGTACTGTTCAAGTTCATAATTAACTCTCTAGTGTATTGGTTTGTGTGCTTGCCCAGTTTGCAAGAGGACTCAGGTTCGATTCTCAGAGAAGACAACTAAAATTTCTTTCCTGAGTGTACCTCAGTGTAATATCTAGAAAGTCTCTTTCCTAAATAAGTTGGTTGTTTTTTTTTAATCCAGACTCACAAATTCCCTAAGGCAGGGTGTATACCAGTGTTGGTGCGATATTACTAGTGATGCAGCATGCAACTCCGTGCAGATTGGCTGAAAAACCTAACATTCAGGTTTTTAACTAATCCGTGTCGAGTGGCAGGCTGCATGGCTTGTAGTATTGCACCAGTGTGGAATGGGCCTAAAACATCACCATGAACCTTGGTTAAGAACCCCTGGTGTAAGTGACTAAATCAATTAAAGTAAATTGCGTGAAAATTTTGAGTTTTATTGATAAACATAGTGATACTTTCTTTTCTCAGATTCAACAGATTGTGATGAAATGAAAAATTACATGATGACATCCTTTGGAGGGTTTCCTCGTCTTATGTTTCCAAGTGTTGTTGAGCAGATGAAACTTCAGTTTGATTGTATAGATGACAAATTTGGAGCACCGTTAGAATATGTGAGTGTGGAAACAATAATGACTCATTTTTAAATAATTTGATACTATGTCAATAAATACTGAGATATCAGCAAATGATAAATGGGTCATTCTCACGAAATTGGACAAAAAAAATCAAAAGTAAATGCCATTCAGAAAATTCAAAAACTCTTAGGGACACTTTAATATTGTTGTTGATAGGAACCATTGAGTCAATTTCCACTCTTGTTGACTCTGTAGACAATGACTCCAAACTGGTCTGTCATTCACAGCACATCTTAGTTGTGCTAGCTTCATTTCGATGCTTTGCAACACCACCTCTATCCATCTGGTGCTTGGTCTGCCTTTTTTTCTTTTTCCTTCCATTCTTCCAAGAATTATCATTTTTTCTAGTGAGTCTTCTGTACGTATTATAGATACTTCTTTACCTGATAAATAAAATATCAAACCAAACGTGCCCCCACGTTAACATTCCTGAGAATTTTTAACGTATAGGGATAAATAAAATATTGTCAGCAGCAAAGTTTGTTCAAAAATCATGGAGAAAAAAAAATTAAAGATTAAGCAATTTAAGAGATAGGCAAAGCTGACGTGGCATTTTGCTTGTTTTAGCACTAATCTGATATCTATGTTTGACACTTGCAACATACCCCATCTATTTTGGTTGCTCGCCTTCATTTTGGACAAGCACTGATACTCTAAATAGTTTTGTTTTTGTCAATTACACTTTTATTTCTATTTCTTGTTCGTTTTCAAATTTATGGGGGAGGGACAAAAGGTTTCTAATTTGTCTTACTTATTGACTCAAAGCAATCTTCAGATGAAACATTACTGCAGCCTGATGTTGCAGTCTATAAATTTAGACTTTTTTCTATTTTTACCCTCCAAAACTCATGATCAAACCTTCCTTCTGGTTACCTAATGTTAGGAGAAAGACATTTTTATGTTTTGCACCACTGATAAGAAACTATGCATTTTCAAAGCCTGTACTTTTTTTAGAAATAGAAGTTTCTAAACTGAAACATGTGGTAAAGTGAAAATAATTTTCAATTATATATATTTCTCACAAAAAGTAGCCAAGAGGTATATATAATAAAAATACTCACTTCTTTTTTACTGAATAAATCTAACTTGTGAATTAATTTACAATAATAATTGATTTAAAAGGATGTTCAAGTGATAGCTACATTTTTCTCTCTTAACCTTTTCAACGCAAAATTTAATAGGTGGTTCTTGTGCTGTTGGACTTGAACTGATGTTTTCCAAATGTCACAAATAAGAAAAAAAAACTTTTTTATTTTGCAAACTGTTAATAAAAATACTTAAAATTATAAAAAAAGTGAAATATGGAAGTATACTGGTCCTAAAAATGTATATTGTTGGAAATGAGAATACATTTTTATTTCAAGATAAATAGTTATTTTAAAATTTTAAAAATGGGCTAGGGACAGCCAGGAGAAGGACATTTCTTTAAGAAATGCAAATTTGTTCAACCACATTTTAAAATTCTATTGACAAAAAAATTAAGAGTGGCGACTTGTCAGGAAACAAGAATATAAATAGAAAGTTGAAAAAAAGTTCTGTGCCAAATGCATTTAATGTAAACTGCTGGGATACAATTTAGGCATATTTTGTGAGAATGCTTCAAATAGCATTACCCATAAAATCATGCAATTAACATGCAAAACCACCACATCAGCTGGTAAATGTTCAATGGAAATCTCTCTCTCTAAAAATGTTATTGTATTATCATAACATATAATTTTGTTTTGCTGCTAATGTTTCTTGTGTCTTTGCTTATTTCAATCGTTTTGTGGAGGTAAGAGCTGTTCAGTCAACTTGTCGTGTGTTTGTATGGTATATTCATAGTTTCATGAGTTATTTTTTCAGGTGAATGGATCAACAACTTCTCATTGGGATCCTCTTCTTTTGTATGGAAGCATAATGAGTCCATCCTTAGATGAGGTTATAAATTTAATTTTTTTTTCAATGAAATAGTTTTTCTGTATTTGAAAATAGATTCATATAATAAAGTATGCACTGATATATAGTTTATTTCATTTTGTAGCCTGAATATGTATACATTGACCAAATAACTCTTGCCGCCTTAGCTGATTCAGGATGGTATAAAGTGAACTATCAGTCAGCTGATCAGTATAGATGGGGAATAGGTAAGATTTCAGATTAATTAATTTTAGAATTGAATATTTGAATGTTTGTTGTGAAAGTATGTTGAATAAAAATCCATATTTTTATGGGAGGTTTTTTTACATTTATCTTTCCTTCTATCTTTACATTTTCCTTCATTTGTGATTTCAGTATGTAGGCATGAATGACAACCATATTCGGTTATAAGCAATTTTTTATTTTTCATCCAAACTGGGTATATTGCTGTTCTGGCCTTTATTTTCATATTTGGTTCTTTCTTATACATGACACTTCTTTTTATGAAATCTTTATTTTTTATAGAAATAATTAAAAAAAAAAATTTTTTACCAGAGAAAAAATAATAAAAATGAAGCAAAATTTTTCTTTATTACATTTTTTTCTTTTTTCACATCTCTAAAAATATGAAGTGCAGAAGTTATTAGTTTCCATCAGATGTGAAGAATCTTTCTACTGTTGTATATATTTATTCCAGTAATTTTCTTAATCTGGGAATTTTCTGCATAACTTTTTTCCAGGAGAAGGATGTAATTTTGGTCTGAGGCCAGAATGCTACAGCAAAGCAAACCTACTATGCAGTGCGAAGTGAGCTTAAAATTCTTAGTCATTGAATTATATGATTTTATTCCTTGAGTAACCTTGAAAATGGAACCAGATTTTGTTGACTGTGATAGTCAAATGATTAAAGTAAAAAAAAAAAAATGTAAGCTATATAGGAAGTTTGTCTCATTTAAATTTTAGCTTCAAACTGATTCTATATTCCAATCGACACTCATTCAGATCTATTTGAAAAAAAATAATTAAAATCACACATTAAACTCTTTCTTAGTATTGAAGTAATTTAATTTAATTCTTTTTGTTGCATCACAGGTGTTTTGAACCCTTCCTGATAGTTTGACGATATTCTAAATGAATAGGAAAATATACAATCAATATATTTTTTGCCTAACATATTTTATTACAATTTTCACTTCAACAGAGACTCTGCACCAGGTTGTGATATGATGCATTATACTGAGACACATTGTCATAAAGTTAGTCCTTCACATACTTGTGGGGTTTACAAACCTGATAGTAAAGTGAGTCGTATATCCCATTCAGTTTCTGAAAAAAATTGTCTCAAATGGGAATATCTCCAACTTATAATTTTTCTGCTAATTCACTAATTTACTTGTATTTGTTCTAGAATGATTGCAGAAATAAATTGGTTGAAGTAAAAGGGCAACATTTACACCATCTGCGGTGCTTTGTTCTTGAATCTCATGAAAAGGTGAGGGTTGCCCTTATACATTGATTGTTACACAAAGTTTTGCTTATCATTCATTTAAATCATTTCGATTGTATCCTTTAAAGCTATTTCTGTTATAAAAATATACTTTGTTCAAAATTTTTAAAAAATATAATTAGATTATTTAAAGTAGATTGTTTTGCACTCACAATATACAGTAGATCCTGCTTATAATGTTTTTAAAAAACTTTCATGAAAAAACATTGTAAGCAGAAAAATGCTTTGAATAGAAAATCTGAATGATAATCAGTTAAGAGTTAAGACCACAAAAAAATAAGTTGTATCAGGAGGAAAAAATAACTGTATTTCACTTGCAATAAAGATATGCTGATGGCAAATGAAATCCTAACATTAACAAGAAAAGAGTTCCAAGGTGTCATCTTTAAAAAATTACGAAAAAATTTGAATACATTCATATCACCTAGAAATACATAAAAATGAAAAAATTAGTGGCAGAATGCAATTATTAAAGCCGCAAAAAATATAAAAAATTATAACTGTTGACTACTCATTGCCTCTTGGTGGATAGGCTTCTCTGTTCTAGAAACTAGTCTATTCCTCTTTGTTTGTGCTGTACTTGATCCTATACTGTTTGGATGACGTCACTAACACTCTAGGGTTGCAGGATTTTTAAAGTAATTTTTGGCCTTTATTGGCTTCTGAAATATTAATATTTACTATTTTTTTTACCCATGATAATTCCGCCAGATTTTTTTCTATTTTTGTGCATATTTAAATGAATAGAATCAGTGGTAGTTTTATAAAAACGTTTTGAAGACGTCACCTTGGGACCCTTTGCTTGAGAGAAGAAATTTATTTAGATGAATGAAATTTAGGTAATGCATCTTCCTTCATGAGAGAGAGAAAAAATATATATTTATTTGGTTTCATATAAATTACAATGTTATAAGTGATCCGCAACACAGTTCCAGAACATTTAAGCGATCCATGGCACATTTAGAGATGCCTTGAGTAACATGTGGCACAGTTTTAGAGCACTGGTGCAGCCCCCAGTGCAGTTCTGCATCACTAAAGTTACCCACATTACATTCTCAGATTACTTAAGTGATCTGCAACATAACCATGGATCACTTGTATGATGCACAGCACACTGCGAAACATTTAGACATCACTAAAGTGGCTGTGTAGGGGATTTATCAATAGGGAGAGTGTTAGTTCAGGTGCCCACAAACTAGCAAAAGGTTTTACTTGTTTTTGGCATACAGAGTAAGATACCATTAAGAATATTTCATATTTTTATAAAGGGTGGTTGATGATGTGTAAGCATCATCTAAATCCCCCTCCCCCTTTGTCAGCAAATTGGAAACACCCCCCATTGATGCTGACATAATACTTGAATGACCCCTAAGGATTTATTGAGGATTATACAAATTTTGCCCCACTTCTCTTATTCTATTAATTTTCTTGACCATTCATTCCTCAAATTTGCCGCACAAATATCTTAACCCTTTGCAGTCCAGAGGGCTTTTTTCGACATTTTGTTAGTACAGTTTGTACTTCATAGCTCCTCACCCACAATGAGGAAGGCCCCCCTAGATGTTTTTCCCTTTGCAATTTTTGTATAGCTTATGATTTTTGCTAAGAAGCCAAATTCACATAACAGGGATCCTCCTTGTTATCGTAAGGGGCCACTGTAGCAAGGAAGTACTTTTGTTTCCTGATGTTGACCCATGTTGAGTCCCCTCAACATAGGACTGCAGAAGGTTAAATGGGGATGAGAGCCAAGTTAATTAATGTGATCTTCTCTGATTTTTATAGAAATTACTGTAAACACAATTTTGATGTTACAAGTAAATATTTTTAAGTCTATGGTTGCATAAGAGGATTCATGTTTTCACTGCCTTTGGGGTGGGCAGAAAACAAATCTTGCTACTCTCTTCCCATTCTAAGCTAATTTTCTTGATCGCTCATTGCAGAAATTTTTTGCCTTTCCAAACTTATTGCTTTAGGCTATAGCTTGCCTTGCATCCCTCCCCCTTTTCAAAGAGCTTCTGTTTGGGTGCTTACTTTATCTTTCTAATGATCCTGGAACATATAAACAGCACAAATTTCTAATATGTTATTGGCGTGCCATGAAAATTTTCTAGACAGATTTTATATTTAAAATTTAAAAACAAGATGGCTTTAAATTTTTTTCTTTATAACCGTTATATTTTTTCAAGGTTCATACCACTTGTGCTGCTTATCACTGCACTGCAGCAAAAGAACTCATGGTATTGATGCGGGAAGCTTGGGTATCCTGTTCAAGCCCAAACAATGAATCGGTAACTATTCATGTGAAGCTGTATTTATTTAAAATTCTACAGTTGATGTTTCCTCTTCATTGATTATATAATATTCAATTTCTTTTATATTTTATTGGGTTGCTAAATTATTTGTAGTATCAATGATGTCATTTCATTTTGAGATGTACTTTTGTCCCAGTATCATAGGCATAAACTTGTATCCAGCCCATGGGCCCAATCTCCCCAAACATTTGCCACCATCCATATAGTAACGTATGGAAATTTATTAGGTTTAGCCCTCCCCATAAATAATTCTGAGCCCTCTCAATATTTCCAATAACTTTACGCTTATGCCCAGTATAGAATCTCTGTTAAATAAAAATGAATAGTATTTCAGAATTAAAACTTTTTGAAAATGGAAGTTAGTATGAATGCTGTGGCCGAAAAGCCTCACTAAAATCATGTTCTTAACTACTATTTAAAAAATTAGTACATTCCTGAAACATTTATACAAGTATAAAAACATTTTAGCTTTTATCACCATATTTTTCAGAATAAGTGACACTGGCAGGAACTTGCATCACCATAAGGAAAAAAGTTTGTAAGCTTACAGTGCTACCTGAGGAAATTGACCAAATTAAACTTTTTTTAGCTATTTTTCTTGTTATATCTATCATTTTACTGCTCAAGCAAAATTTATAAAAAAAAAAGATAAATTATATTAGCATTAATTCATCCATTTTTTGAAAACAATGAAATAATAGTTGTGATTATTTTTAGGCTTTTCTTCTACGGAATTCTTCAAAATTATATTTTGCATTAAGAAAAAAAAAATTCATTTATGTATAGACAGTGAAATAATATTTTTTAAAACTTGGCAGCTTACCCAGCGTATACTGAGATAATACATTTGTGTACCTCTATTATGACCAAATTAGCTCTCTTTTATTATATATTTTGCATGCAGTTTTTGGAATGAAAAAGACTTCTTTGGATGGAAAAAAAACTTTCAAAATATAATTCATATGTTAAGTGGTTAAAAAAATAAGCAGAAAATAGTATTCTTGTCTTTTTTCTGCAGGTGTAGAAAATTTGTATGAACTTTTAAGTATGTAACATATTTAGCAGGCACATCTGAAGTGCTTCAATCCTGTTAATACTTGCTTTAAGTTTCATGTGGAAAACTTTGATTTCTGAATCATTCGTTCTGGGGATGCTCGGACAAGCTCTAAAAATTTGTATGGGTGTTTGAGCAGCCCTGGCTCCAATGCCACTGATATCGCTGGACAACAAGTTTTGCAAATTTTTCTGAGTCCAAAACAATAAATAGTAATTTCTTATGTAATTTGGTGTGCTGAACAATGAATTTGTTCGTGATAAAAGCTGGATTGGCTACAGTTTCCTTGGTAACGTTGTTCTGTGGCAAGGCATAGCATTCCTTCTTGGAGCCCCGGGTCACTTTTTTTTGAGGGGGTTCCCTTGAAAGGGCTAATGTTATGCAAAATAAGTGTACATTTTTGTTTGGCCCCCATTTGGCTTGGTGCCCTGATTGTCCCAGCCTAGTTACAGATCTGTTCTACGGCCCTTACCACTTTTTACCATAAAATAACGCTCTTAACAGTGCAATATCTCAAAAACAAGAGCCAATGTGAAACTTTTTCCTGGTGATATTTGTGTGGTCAGTAAGTAAAAATCATATATTTTCATGTAGGACATAATTTCATTGTTGCTCTGTGTATTTAGTCAACTAGGAGATTCTTTTATTTTCTTAACTGAAAAAAAATTGTTATATCTGGTATTTTTGCAAAGATATCAACAAAAGGAATGATTAAATGTATCTCTTGTGGAGTTCTGTTGATTGTGATTAATTCATGTATTTAATTGTAATGTTATTAATTCATGTGATAAATCATTATTTCACACAAAATGTGGATCCTCAATATAAATTTCATAAAAGAATTGTTTTAATTTTTAGAGCTTATAGATTTAAGTGATTGTGATTTAGAGATATTGAGTGTTGCCATCTACAGAATTTCCAATTTTCTAAAGTGTATTTTCATTTTTATCTGTTATAGATAAATTTGTTTGGTACAACTATTCATTGTCCAAGAAGTGATGTTGTGTGCTTGGGAGAAGATCATTTGCAGAAAAGTCATGTTCATCAGCCTGTACAAAGTTCCACAACTAGTTTCATATCATATTCAATAGGAACTCTGGCAAGCATGTCTGCTTTATTTGTTTTATTCAGCCAAAGATTTTTTTTCCCGCGCATATAAACTGAGTTCTTGCACACCATTTAAATAGGCCATTAATTTATATTAACTATAAGAAAAACCTTGGTGGTCAATATTCAGTAATTGATTTTATATTTCAGTTTCCCTATATTTTAGTAAAAGAAAGTGTTATTTCAAATTCAATTCTGCTTTGTTTGATTCTAGATAGTGTTTTTAAAAAAATAGTTTTGATGATTTAAACGTATTCATGTTTTGCCAGATGCAACCTATTAAATATTTCACTTATCAAGCTAGTTAAAAGTGAGGTTTAATCGGTAATTGTACAGTTGCATATTCTTTCCCACATAAGAAGCAAATATTTATTTTGAACTGAGCAGATGAAAAAGATTGAATAGATGTGAGCATATAAACCATTTGCTATGTATGGCAATTAATCAAATTGGATAATGATTGATGAATTCAGACAATTTTGGCTGTAACCTGAAACTAGTCCTATTACAAACTTTTCCCTTATAAAATGCAATTTTTTACATTAATTAGGTTAACTATTTTTGCAGAATTAAATATATATACAAATGAAGTGAAACAAATCTCATGATTATTTATAGTGGGAGGATTATTTTGTTCCCAGGAGCCTGATTAGTGTTGTAATTTTTGACACTAATGAGCTGAAACTTATTAGTAAATTAGTTTAGCATGCAGAATTTGATTAACAGGTGAGACGCACAACTACAAATATATATTTATTTGAACTTGAGTAAAGCCAGGCATAACCAGAACAGTACAATGTAGCAAATGAATGCGTAACTGCAGGGGCGTGGGGTGACCATTGCTTAAAATCAACAGTTTATGGTGAGAATATTCCAAGCCATGGTCCAGAATAATTTGGATTCACAATTTTTTATCTACATTTGGGACAAACATCTTCAGTGATACAGGAATAAAATCTACAAGATCTTGACTGTTCTGAGATAACCCAGCATCCGAAAATTCCTCTATGTAATTGGATGCATAAAACTTATTCTTTTATTAGTTTTGTTTAGTTAGGGTTCCATTCACTAAAGGCAGAGGGTTTAGTTGAAATTTGGTTTATACACAGAATAAGCGTAGGCAAAAATTCCGTGTTAACGAATACCCTTATAGCAAAAATCTTGTTTTAACGAAAACGTTTCTAATCCCCCAGATAAGTTTACATAGGAACAATTTAAATAAGTGCAATATGGAAAATTGAATCGTATTATGTTATGACTTTTATGAAGCATCTTTTTCTCTAATATATAGTTCTATTATAAACATAGTATCATCAACTCCCTCTGAAAGTTAATTTGTTTGATAAGATATTATAGAACACCAATGACCAGTTTTAATACTATTTACAATAGCCATTAAACTTTTTGTTCTATTTTGTTGAAATTCACATGGTGAAACTAACTATAGATAAGTTAGTTATGATTGAAAATGTTTCAGTCAAAAGAATTTCATTGCACAATGAATTTTATATCAGACAAGATTTTAGTTCCATCGTCGTGTAGGACTCCTAATTTGTTTATGAAAAATTTGTGAAAAAATTAGTACTTATTAGCTTGTTAAAATTAGACCTCAGTAGTTACAAATTTGTAATACTGATATACTTGCAATGAGGATTTTGGTACAAATTTTAGTTTTTCTTATTTGTTTCAAGAGAGAAATTATACATTCCATTTATTTTATCGCTTGGATCTAAAAATAGTTTTATTTCTGTTGAAATTAGAGACTCCTTTTGTTGTTTTGAAATATTTAAATACAGTACAATTTTGCAAGTCCATAACGAGAACGAGTGATCTCAGGAATTACCCGTCCTTGCTCAGAATATGAGGAAATAACTGCTAAAGATGGAGTCACATTTTTAAGCATATGCTGTTCTATAAGTTTGTTTCTTCACCCCCCCCCCCTTCTTCCGAAAATAAAGTGGTGGATGAGCTTAGTAACAAAAGAAAAGAGTCAAAATATTTTTATATGTGCACAAAAACAATTCAGTAAATACTGAGCTTTTGACTTTAGCATGAAAATGAACTGAGATTTGCTGTATCAGAGTAAGTTTTATCAATAAATGTTACAAAATATCATTCAGATGAGAGTGTGCAATATTCTATAAAACTAGTCTATTAACCTTTTGGTTTAATACAGTGGATCCCGCTTATAACGTTTTCTCGCTTAGCACAATTTTCGTGGTCCAACTTATTAACGCTCATCAAAATTTCCCCTTCGAATCTTTTCCCAGCATATAATGCTCTTTTGATATGGTTTTTTGGATAAACGTTGTAAGCAGGATCCACTGTAACTTATTTGACTGAAAATCTTGTGTTTATACTCCTTTTCTTTTGCATTGATGTTTATGGATCACTGAGAATCCATCCATTTTTTTATTTACTATGTGGTGCATTATTTATGTGTAAAGTATTGTTCTTATTTTTAATTCAAATTTGTACTGTTTTGCATGTTGAATCTCTGTCTCGATAATCCAGAATTTTGTACTTTTTTTTTCTTAAGAATCTCAAATAAAGTTTTGTTCTTCAAAATATTAAGATCAGAATTTTTCATTTTTGATAAAATATGTAGAAGTACCACTTTTATTGAACGTTTATCACTTTTAAAAGAGAATGATGGTAATCAATGAGAGATGAAAAATGAACTCCTGCAATGGTTGTCTTTAAGTGTTATTTTTCCCTAGTATAAGTGGTCGACGACTTCACCCAGTAAATGGTTAGATAGCTTAACATACATGAACCAAGAATTCTTAAGTTTATAATTTTTGATAAAAATTGTTTTTTCGGGTTTGAAGACCGTCGTCCGTTTGAGTTAGTTCTCAACGTTTCCTCAACACTAGTGGTTCGCAAATTAATATATTTTTTTCGTCTTTTAAAAGCCGAAATTTATCCCAAAATGTTTTGACGTATAATAAGGCTTCTTTTTATTTTCCTTCAAAAATTGTTAGTGTCTGTGGCTCTAAATTAGCTATCTCTAGAAACTTCCTCCCCGATATTCTGTGAATTTTTTTAATTTAAATTTTTCTGAATGTATGAACTTTTAATTCAGTTATAAATTTTTCTCAACAGTAGTAATGTCTAAGATCACGTGGATTTTTTACGGTTAACTTACAGCTAAACGCAATGAAGCTAGGGGCGATTCTATGGAAAAAAATTTCTCCCGGTCATTTTTCTTAGTGAACTTATTTCGAGAAATTACGGTGCATTAAGTATACAATTGAACTTGGTTATAACGTCAATTGGTGGTTTCGGCCAATTCCTATATAGCATAATATTAATTCCCCCGCATAGACGCTCCAAGTCGAGAACTTCCCAAATCGAACACTTCGAGATGAGCGCGGAAGATGCGATATGTCGTATGTACTGTAAATTTCAGTGAAGAATGTGGAATACAAAAGAACTTTCCATAAAATTCGAAAACCGATAAAGAGGCTTGGGATACATCTGTTTGCATGCTTAACGGGCTATGTAATTGCTGGACCAAAAACCATCTTGATCTTGGGGGGAAAACAAAACCGATGTACAAAAATAGAATATCCAATTTCGCCAGATGGCACACTCTACGCCAGCGGTTCTCAACCGGGGCTCCGCCATATAATTTTTTTACTAAATGGTCTCCGCGAGTCAAAAAGGTTGAGAACCGCTGCTCTACGCTAATCGCCAAAAACACGAAGAAAGCACGCAACGATTTATATTATGACTATCAATGTGTGTGAATGTTAATCTGACATATTTGCCATTTTTTAAATCTTTTCGATGAAATATATTTTATGAAACTACAGATTTTTGCTGCAGCATTGCATTTCTAGCCAAGAGTTATTTTTAAGGACAATCGGCAATTTCAACGACCATTGGCAACACTTGGCGATATCCAGTATTTATAGTAGTAATTTCCCCGATCAAATATGGTCACGATAATCATACATAGTGTGCATGAAGTTGTTTCATCTTATATATAAATGTGAAAGTATGTATGCATGCTCTTTATACAAATCTACAGTTTTAGACCGATCGTCGCCAGATTTTGCATATATACCAAACAGGACCGGGATTGAACCGTAGGCTACTTTAAAAGTTCGTCAGAGCTGGGCAAATGCCCGAAATGGGCGAAAAACTGTCGGGCAACAATGGTTTTGGGGCACTCAACAATTACTTTCGGAACGTTTACGTTGGTTACCAACAATGCATTTCAGACGTGTATATGTCTTTACGATGGTTTGTCACATCTTTAACGCTGCCATCATTACAGTTTATTCCTTTATAATGGTTTGGCTCTTTTCCAATACTCCCAGTAATTGAAGAAAACCCTGGAAGCGCCAGATATTTTTGCTTGCATGTATACAGGGTGTCCTGTAAGTGCTAATGTGGCCTTTATCTCATCAACCACCCATCGTTGAGGTATAGTTTCAATTTAAAAAGTGCTTAAAAGGAGTTTGAATAATATTCGCTGCAGAAGCTGGACATCTGACGTCACTAACAGAGAACAACTACGACGATAAAACAGGGAATAAAAATGTTCTACGCCAGCTGATGAACTCAATGCTTGCCTCAAATCATCAGCACTCTACTTCACCAAACACCAACTCTGGCCATATCACTACATTGCAATTTACTGCCATTAGTGAGATGGGTTGGAAGTGAAGGTGCTGTCTATCGGTGGTCGCCTCGAGTTTGTTAGGACATCAACACTCTGGCACGAAGCTAAAAAATTATCATTATCCACCAACATGCGAGTTCAACTGCAAAATGACTCAGCACTGCTATCATTTTCACATCAGTTGATAAAACTTGGCAATGGAAGAATTCCCGTAGACCCAAGCACTGGACTGATAACGTTCCCAAATAGATTTTGCCAGTTATTATATATATATAAACTCAGTTCAAGAACTTGCAGACAAAGTCTTCCCAAACATTCAACAAAATCACCGAAACCATGAGTGGCTTTGTGAGAGTGCGATTCTGGCACCGAAAAATGAGTGTGAACAAGATCAACGGAAAAATCCTAAAAATTATTCTGGGAGACTCCACATCTTACAAATCGGTTGACACCGTCACAGACACAGCGCAGACAGTTCTGTATCCTGCAGAATTTCTGAACTCTTTGGATATTCCGGGTGTGCCACCACACAATTTGACCCTCAAAGTCGGAGCACCTGTAATGCTTTTAAGAAATTTGGAGACACCGATACTCTGCTATGGCAATAGACACTGCGTGAAGAAATTCCACACTTATATCATTGAAGCAACGATTCTAACTGGATGTGCCAAAGGAGAAGACGTCTTCATTCCACGTATCCCAATTATCTCCTTATGCCTTTCACTTTCAAGCGATTACAGTTCCCGATTCGTTTAGCTTTTGCCATGACAATCAACAAAGTGCAAGGCCAGTTGTTAGCAGTGGCAGGTATCAACTTACTTGAGCCCTGTTTTTCACACCTTTTCGTCACCTGTTCGCGTGTTGGTAATAGCAAAAATTTGTACATCTACACACCAGATGGAAAAAGAAAAATATTGTGTATCCACAAGCGATTGCCTGAAGATTTTAATTAAAATATTTAAATATAAAAGTAATTTTCTCTTACTTGATGCAGAAATTTTTTTGTAATTAATAAGCTATACATATATAAATTTTTTACGGGGCGGGCAACGTCGCCGGGTATCAGCTAGTCTTATATATAAATGTGAAAGTATGTATGTATGCTCTTTATACAAATCTACAGTTTTAGACCGATCGTCGCCAGATTTTGCATATATACCAAACAGGTCCGGGATTGAACCGTAGGCTACTTTAAAAGTTCGTCAGAGCTGGGCAAATGCCCGAAATGGGCGAAAAACTGTCGGGCAACAATGGTTTTGGGGCCTCAACAATCACTTTCGGAACGTTTACTTTGGTTACCGTGGTTTCTAACAATGCGTTTCAGACGAGAATATATGCCTTTACAATGGTTTGTCACACCTTTAATTCTGTTATAACAGTTTATTCATTTATAACGGTTTGTCACATTTCCAATCCTCCCAGTAATTGAAGAAAACCCGGGAAGCGCCGGGTATTATGGCTAGTTGATTATAAATACGAAAAATATCGGATGCAAAGGCTTGAAAACTTGTAAGGCCAGCTCAGTTAAAACAATTCCGTAGAATCTTCGATGTCATTATACCCGAGTTAGACTACGTTATTTTACCTAATGACACTCAAATTTTTTAGCAAATTATAATTTTCTTTTCAAATAAAATAGTCAAACACCTATACAGGGTGTCCTGTAAGTGCTAATGCTTTATCTCGCTACGTTGTAGAAGTAAGTTTCCAGTTTGAAAAATGCTCAAAAATTTTCTCAAAACTGGTAAAGGGTAGTAAGTACAGCGCGTCACGAAATAAAATCTATTTTTATGCGGTCTCCTTGTCCTCTAACCTCCAATTAACGTGTTGCCCTGTATCTCCTGAAGCCAACAGAAAAATTCCATGTGTTTCCAAGAGCAATATTCGCCGAGATATTTGAATTCAAAAAGTTATGAAAGAACAGCGAAAACTATCCCTCATTTATGCTGTCCTTTCAGATTTTTGAATGAGAATGTTTCTGAATATTGCACTTAGAAACGAACTTTCCTTTGGCCTCGGGAGAGCACAACTTTCTAATTGGAGAAAGGGAACCTATTAGAAATTTGTTTTGTTACACTGTATTTTCACTCTCAAATCTGGTACAGGGTAATTTTTGAACGCCCTTTAAGCATTTTTTAAATTGGAAACGCACCTCTACGACAGACGACTAATGAGAAGGCTGCATTAGCACTTGCATAACTACTGTATATCAATACTCAAGGGAGAAAAAATATCGCCACATCCCTTTCAGATTCTGCATACAACACAACTGTGTTGGTTTTTTCTTATTAAAAAAATTACAAAGGATTATGGGACTGAATATGAACTTTGGAGACTTATCAGACGGCTCTCAAAGTTGAACTTTCTTCAGGAGACCATAAAAAATCCCCTGAAAGTGTCTCCGGAAAAAGCGCGATTACATAAAATTTGGGAAAAAAAATTTATGCGAATATGGATACGCCCTACATCGTCATGGCTGAAAAAATTTTAACGAAAGTGAATTAGTTCACTAAAAAGATTTCACAACATTTGCTGACATTGCTTTTTTAAACGCATTTTTTGAGCATTAAAACGTCTCGAAAATTCCAAAAAAAATAAATGCTCGTCTGAAAGGAGGATCAAGATTAATTATAGATAAAATTCATAATATATCACCAAAAATGCATCAAAACAAGAGCACAATATTCTTTAGTCTTCTTTCTTCAATATAGACACCAACGAATAAGGCAAATACACGAAAATAAAAAGTCCTAATGCATTTCAACACCAATGGGTGCAGTCTTCAGAGGAAGATTTAACCACTAGTCACGCTGACCGAGAACACTCGATTGCTCAGCGGAAGTAGTAAGTCTGTTCACTTCAAACGTCGTGGTCAGAATTTATTCGTTGGTGTCTTAATATCATTCCTCTAGCCGAAGTCTGTCAGATGAAATAGTTTATTCAAAACACTTCCCCCCCCCCATTATAATTAGTATTAATACTTCATTTCGTGATAACTCTTAAGTCTTCTAAAAATTAATCTTTAGTTTTGTAAAAGAATTCGCGATAAACATTTTAATTTCACTCATTCCCTGTAATTTTGTGTCAAGCGCCATCTAAGGACACATTTATAAAAAAATTCACTGCAAACCTAATTCAGGATTCGAAAAATTAAGTCTTAATTCAACACTTTGCTTGTCCCGCTAGAATAAAAAATTTGGCGCCCCCTAGTTCCGGTCCTGCCCTATAGTCACATCCCTTCTTTGTGAAGTTAATATATATAATTAACTCCCATGCATATGCTCTGGTCTATATCGCATAACTCGTCCCTAAACATGCATGGACACATTCGGAACCTGTATAGCGGACAGATTTAAGTCTTCAACATTCTTTGATTGCCTGAAACCAATACATGCCCCCGAAAACCTAAACATAGGGAAAAAAAAATTTATGAATAAGAACATCGCTTAAGAGGGATAAATGATGACACCAAAATACTAAAAAAAAGGGAATGATTTTATTTTACACAATATGAATTCAAATGAATACCCTCGTCAAAATACTAATGCTACGTCGAAACTTATGATTCGTCTACAAATATCTCAGAAGTTTCATCGGGAGGAGCGATGACTTCGTTATTCCTTAACGTTCCGTGAATTGATCATCTTAAAACTTTGTTTCGTTTCCTTATCTTTGCTCTTTGGTTCTTGTACCAAATCTAAAAAAAAATAATAGTTAGGGATAAAATATAAAGCAATAGAGTTAAATAGATATGAGGAAAAGACCCGCGCTGTAGGGGGGAGGGAAGGATGAATGCTGTTATGTGGGCAATCGGCCTCCATATCCTGCAGCAGGGTCCCCTAGACTGGATCTTGGTCGGGGCCAGATTTTAAGGGCCGTATAGTGAAACTAGTGGAAAATTTTTTCCGAGTGTCCCAGGAAAAGGCACCACCACCCTTGTGTGGGCCATGTAAGCAGCTCACTATGCACTTACGCCAATGCAAGGAGTACCTGACGTATTAAGGCAAAGAGCCTCTAATCAATGCGTGGTAGTTACAGTACAGCAAGGCCGTAGCAGGGGGGGAATTGACGTCCTTCCGTACCTGAAATGTGAAAATGTATGAAATATGGTGTCGACCATATGACTTTGGACTATTCCCCGAAACACTAGTTGTCCACCGAAAAAATTCAAATATTTTAGTCAAAAAATTAAAATATCTAAAAAGGAAATGCATTTTAAAAAAAAACCAAATTTATTGAAATCCTTTTTGAAGGTTGGTAACAATGAATTTCTTCTAGAGAAATTTCTAGACTCCTTCCTAATGGTCAATACTGCGTACACCCCCCCCCCCCCCAAGGTTCGGGTAATGAAATAGATTCTCAAGGAAGACTTCTAATCAAAAAGTGAAATCTAATGATCACAAGAAAAACTTATTTCCAAACAAATAAAAATTGAACTTTAATATACACGATGCGATCGCCCCTTTGCCCGCCCCCAGTATTTGCCTATGCCTTGGACTAAATTTATTTCTCGATGGCGGCCCGTCTGTCTCAACCAAGGTCCCCAAAACAGAAGTGAGAAAGTTTCCATTTATTGAATTGATGAGAATTTGTAGCGTTTGGAATTTTATAAATAAGGATCTTAAACCACAGACTAATTTACAAACGACATTAACATTGAATAGGGAGAAGGTCCTACTTGTCCAAAATTCAATTCGAGATAATCAAGTTGACTTTCGAGAAAAACCTGTACTGTTCTTTTACTATATAATTCACATATGAAACCTGCCAGGAACGAAAAGTTGTGGTTACACTCAATGTTTAGATTAGTTTTCCCAAACCTGTTGCACCAAAACCCTCTTCAGAATTTTTACCACCACCCCTTCCCAACTCATGCCACACCGTATGATTTTATGTTTCCGCCTTCGAGGGCAGATTTTGAAAACTTTGGGGAAACTCTGTTTTAGATCTTATATTTATCGAATCTATTCATAAAAATGACGTGGAATTTTCGGACATCTACTGTTCTCTCCGCTTCAATTACCGAATTACAATTTTAGACTTAAAAATAATGCGATGACTTAGAGATTTAACTAACGTACTTCCGGGGCGGAACAATAGGGCTGGGCTAACTTCCAGAGAAACAAAAACCTAAAATCACCGAATTTTTCGGAGCGGCAAAATCATGTATGTGCCCCCAAAGATCCTAGTTATGGTCCTGAAGTATTTAACATCTTAACAAATGTAGAACCGGAAAATCGCCACGCAAGTAGGAGAGTTAATTTTCTCAAGTTAACTTGACACCATTATTTTGGGCACCACTAGGAAGTCGCTTAGGTCTACCTAACAGTTTACCGGGCTCAAAGTATAAAATTTTAATGCAAAAATATCCTTACCGCTAATTTTTGTTCGGAAATCCTCAATGTTTTGGAAAGATGACTTTTCGTCTTTAAGTCGAGATAATGATTAATATTAAAAAGTGAGACTCCAGAATCTCTAACTGCTCTTTGCTGTAAACTGTTCTGGATCTCTTACTCTCAGTATCATCTGAAATTTAAAAAGTGAAAAAGTTAATGATAGCATTTACTTGAATGACAAGAAATGAATTTATTTAGAAAATCAAAATTAAAGTCATTTTGCACGTAATATCTATAATTCACGTAACTTAAACTTCAATCCATTTTTACGGGTGTGAATCGTAGGATTTTTTAGAAAAAGTACGAAAAGGTGCAGTTAGTACATTTTTAATCGAAACATATCAGCAATTTAACTAGAGTGAATTTTTCAATTAGCTAAAATGGTTAAGTGCAAATTAGTTTGCTAAGCAATGTTCTGCTTTAAACTAAGTTGAATAATTTTTATTTAAAATTTTTGTTCCGATTCTCTCAATTTGGTGAGATTTTATAAATCTATGAACTCAAAATTTAAGCATCTGTCGAAAAACGACAAGGAATCAACTCATACATACAACATAAAATACAAGATATTGTAATTTTATACTGGAGTGCACCAAATGATTTACTTTCTAAAATACCAGAAGTAATAAATAGCAATAATTGTTTTTACCATGTACTGTGGATCCCGCTTATAACATTTCCCCGTTTAGTATGACTTATGTTGGCGGTTCCAACTCACTAATGCTGATAGAGATTTCCCGTTTAAAGCATTTTCCCGCTTACGACGACTTCCATGACGATTTTTTTGCGAAAGTTATGAGCGGGATCTATTGTATATAGAGTGGACGCTCGATATAACGAGCCCTTCGTTTCTTCAAAAATGAAAGTTGTATTGGGAGAGTCGTTATATCGTTTCACTCGCATATGTTTTTCCCAATATACTCAAGTATCTCAATAATGCACTTAGAAACGTGGTGTCCGAAGAAAAAGGTTAAATTCATTTTAACCCCTTGCTACATGAATGACATTTTTTCTAAATAGAAATATTCCCCTGGATCAACGGTTCTCCAGTAAAATTCCATGCGCCCCGTTACCTATGCACCTTGTACAGCCAAAAAAAAAATTACTTAAGAAAATTAGTTTCAGATGCACTTTAAATAAATATGTTCTGGTAAAAACATCGTTGTAGAGAGAATTTAATAAATTTTAACCTTTAACTATCATAAGTGATAAGTTTAAAAATACATTACAAATAAAAATAAATGCATTCAAGCTCCGTTATAACAAACTTCTGAAGACAGAAAAAGTGATTATATTCGGAGGTTACCAAAACTGAACATGGCAATAGAAATTTCGCTCTTTATATTCGAAAGTGATAGAACGGGTGGGCTCGACTAAATTACACAATACTGCAGTTGTTTTTTTACGTTGGAATCGTTCGAGTCAGGCTTCCCTGCTGCTTGTCCCTTCATGCGGAGTAACGGTTCAACCTTCAAAGACAGTTGTCAACATCAAATACAGTGAAACCTCGATATAACGATACTACACGGACCAAGAAAACATCTTCATAGCAGGATTGTCATCATATGGAGAAGAACCAGAGATTAATGTTAGACTTCGTGCCTTTCCAGACAAGACTGGAAAAATATAGTACAGATTTATCGTTACATCGATTATCGTTGTAGCGAGGCTTCACTATTGTTAAAACGAATTCACCTAATACGAAATAAATATTTTTCCACATTAGATATAAAAACAGCATTTTATCCCCATTTACGAAATTTGATGTGAATACGACTTTCATATCTCAAAATGCTCGAAAAATACGTTACCTACAGTTTTCCTTTGCTAAATTTGCATTAAGTATAAATATATACGAAATGATTTTTATAATAATTTTCAATTATCCTAATATTTAGGCCAACTACCAAATACTTATTACTGGTTCACAATGCTCTTCAAATGAAGAGAAATACGATCCAATATGAAAACACATGGGATAGGACCAAAAATTTCATTAGTCATATGCGGAGTTAGTTATGAACCGCGTGACAATATAGCACGATTTCCGCACTGTATTTTATGGTATTCATATGTCAAATTTGTGTACACATACCTTGAATATTTCCGGGTATACGATCATTTCAATCATACCTTTCTTTAAAAAAAAAGGGGCAACAAAAGTAATTAAAAGATGGGAAAAATGAAAAATCTAAAAAAAATTGAAGTTCTAAAAATTTTAGATCAACTTCGGATAGGCCTACTTGAAACAGCCAAACTCCACTATAACAAATAAATTTCAGGTCCCATCCCATAAAATATTAAATTGGATACAGTGGAAATTCAGAAAAATTGAATCAAGTTTTAGGTCCCTTGAAATGCGTTATAAGGAGGTTCGACTGCATTACTTTTATGTAAAACTAAAGTATGGGAAAACATCCGAGTTGACAACACTCATGCAGACTTTTAAAAACAAATTTATTCAACAAAAAATGACTACTGAAATCTCGATTTAACGCTACTCTGCGGACCCGGAAAAAATATCGTTGTAGAGGGACTATCGTTATATCGAGAGGCAGCAGCTTAATACTAGAGTATAAGCATTTCCAAACAAGACTCAAATGTAGAGGGATTTATAGTTATATCTAGTACCGTTATAGCGAGGTTTCACTGTATATTCACATTAAAGAAAATATAGAATTTGAATTAAATTCCGTTGAAAAAAAAATGCATTAAATTTGAATTATTGAGAAGCGTTTCGGAATATAGTGATGCATAAATTGTTAAATAGATAAATTTTGGAATTTCATACAACAGCTGACGGAAAATCTCGATACAGCGGTACTCTGCCGACCAAGAAAAAACATCGTTGTAGAGCATGATTCTTGAACAACTGCTGCAGCCCACTGGTGGGCCGCGAGAGGAACGTAGGTGTGCCACGAAAATTTTTTATGGAAATTCGACTAGGTCATTTTTAAAAGAAGTCAGAGCATTTCATATTTTAACATTCCTGAAACAAAACTTGAATTGTGATTTTACTACAATTAACAATAAATTGTTTTGTTTGGGTTAGTAATTAAATCATTAGATTGAATTTCTATTCGAGTGCCGCGAAAGTAGTAGTAAATGTCGCGAGGTTGACATCAAGAGGCGGCAGTTTAACATTAAAGTAGGCTTGGAGCATTTACAAACAAAGTTGAAACGTCGTTGTATATCAGTTTCCCAAACTTTGTTCCATTGCCCCCCTTATCCAGGAAATTTTTCCTCTCATTGCCCCTACTCAAAGCGAACCCATAAGATCCCATGTTAAACCAGTAGCTTCTATCGCCCCTGGACCATTCCATCGCCCACCGGGGACGATATTGCCACTTTGAGAAACACTGCTGTAGAGCATAGTTTCCCCAAACTTTGTTAAATGATATTGCCTTCCCCCCTTTAGAATTTTTCCTCGTCGCCCCCCCGACTACATTGAACCCACAAGATCCTATGTTATATTCACAGCTTCTATCGCCCCGGACTATTCCATCATCCACCAGGAGGGGAAGATATTGGCCACTTTGGAAAACACTGTTGTAGAGGTACTTGTACAGATATTTATCCTTGTATCGAGTAGGCCTATCGATGAGCAAGGTTTCACCTCAAATGCACGATATTAACATTTTGTGAATTGATATGGACCCAGCACGTGAAAAACGATAAGGAAATAAATTTTTCAATAAAGATGAAATTACCTTTTAATTTTTACATACACCCCCCCCCCCCAGCAAGCGAAATAATCTCAATAGAATTTTTTATAGAATTGAATAGTTTTTAAAAAAACTCTCACCAACGACCATCGGCTCCGGATATTGCTCTTTTTCCAATAATGGCTGCTCCACCATCCTAACATAACCGGAACCCACCGGTATGTATGGGTTTGAGTGGAATTGAGTAGTTGGATTCCATTCCTTCTTATTAGCTGTGGCGCCCTGCTGCATCTTTACTTCGCTTTGAGATTGAATAGGCGACTTCAAAGAGTTACCGTCACTGCTATTCAGCAGTATCGATATACACGCTCCTACTATTACTGATGTGTCCATGTTCGTTGAATCTCTTCTTGAGTGACCGCACCTTTCGCACCTGCTTAAGTCCGGGCAGAACGATCTGGTTATAGTAACAGAAATGAAAGTATATATGCACTTACGATCACCTCAATCGGCTGCAGTACAATCGGGGAGCAAACATTCGCACGTTTAACGACGGCACGATTGCTGTCGCAGAACACAACCAAATTTTTGCACAATTGAAATTTGACGTTTCGCAGGAAACGAGGCGAACGCATCGGGAAAAAATGCAGCAAAATGTTAAAATTTATTAAACTATTAACAATTACGCGTTCAACGATTAAATATTAATTACAATTAATTACATCGACATCAGCGCGAAAGAGATAGAGAGCAGCGGTGCTTTTAGGTTGATTTATATTTATATGCAGGTGTACTGCAGCCCCAGTTGTGCACGTCACAGCACAGCAATTTGCATACGCCACAAGCCATCTCAACTCTTTTTATAATATATTTAACACGTCCCGCCTTTCTCTTATTTTCAACTAGGCTTGGTTGAATTTTTGAAATCAAAAATTATGATTATTTTTATGACCAAATCAGAGGTGTGAGCACAAGGGTACAAAACATATATGCTGTGTTTTAGACCCCTCAAATTATATCATTATATAATTATGACTCTAACAATTGCTCTTAAACATCTTTCACATATTTAACAAATACGCGTTTTTTAGTGAATTGCATTTTGACATTCAGAAGAAAATCATTTTCCGCGATTGGTGATTTTTCAGTAATTTTACCGGTAGTTGACAACTTTTCTTGTATTTGATAATTTTTCTGGCTTTAATTGGCAACTTAACTTATTTTTGACAAGTTTTGGCTGTGAATGGAAAAAATTTACTAGCCTTTTACAAATTTTTTTGCTGTAATTGGAAATAAAACTTGTCTTTCGAATTTTTTTTTTCCTTATTAGTAACTTTAGTTGCCTTTAGCAATTTCATTGGCTGTTATTAGCGACTTTACTTGCCTTTGAAAAATTTTTTTGGCTGTAACTGGAAACTTTATTGCCCTCGAGGGTTTTTTCGGCTGTAATTCACAATTTTAATTGCCTTGATATGATCACTTTTTTGACGATATCACGTATTTTTATGAAAGAAATCTGGTCAGTCTAGGTATTTATTGTGTTGTGTGTATTAATAATTTTTTCTACAGGATCAACTTTCGCTGGCTGAATAGAACCCATTAGCATGCCGCATTTAGCCGGAGGTTGCGCACCCTGTTCCCTCCCCATCCATATATCGTATTTTCCTAAACTTTGTACCCCCCCCCCCTCACCCCTCCCTCAAAAAAAAAATTTCTCATCGCCCACCAATTCAAGTCAGCCTAAAGGATCCTGTAAACCCATGGTTCTATCGCCCCCCCCCCTCAGGACCATTCTATCACACCCTGGGAGAGCTATACCGCACACTTTGGGAAACTGTTACATATGATCGATGGATATCAAGCTTTCCTGCACTTAATCCTGTTCTTATTCTGATAGTTAATAAAAGAAAAATCAGACAAGCGTTCGATTGAAAAGTTGAGATTGATTTGGAAGAATTTCTTAAAAGAAACGACGACAAGGAAGTGAAAACCAAAATGACGAAAAAATGTGACGTTTTTCTGAGACTAACGCATTTTCATTAACGTTGATAGTGAGGTCCATTAATAAACTCTTTATGGCAGACATGTTTGAGGTATAGTGTCCTTGGAGTTTATACAGTGAAAACTCTGATTATCCGACACTCACGGGACCATAGGAATGAAAAACTCATTGGAACAAAGGGAGATCATGCTATTAGTGGTGTCGTAGCCGGAGGCAGGGCTGGCGAGGGGGGGGGGGGGGCTACTGCCCAGGTGGCAAAATTTAGGAACGGCAATTTTTGATGGGAACAAAGAACACCGTTATAAAATTTTTGAATTTTAAAGTTGTGGGGGGTGGCAAAATAAAGTTTGCCCCGGGCGGCAAAAATCCTAGTTACGGCCCTGCCGGAGTTGCTGTGGTTGCTCGAGCACGCAAGAAAATTTGCGGCATAGTTCTGAAATTGATTCAGAAATCGAAATTTCCTACAAGAAGAACACCGACAGATTCGAAACACTTCCGACGCCTATACATATTATCAATTGCATTTTTCAACTTGAAAAACATTCAACACAATGCACGGTTATAATTACGAAAAATAAAATATGGTCATGTTCCACCATACCTGATATTAAGGTATAACGGGAGAGAACTACAGTTTAAAAAAACCCAGACACAACACCGGGCATTGCCACTGAACAAATTACTTTATATAGGGCAGTGCTTCTCAACTTTTTCTGAAAACAAGGAGGACCAGTAAAATGTCTGAAACAATTTGACGCACCACTTGTGTCCCGTATTACCGGACGCCCTTGTAATTTTCGTTGTTCTGAGTATTTTTATACATTTGTCCCGTTTATTCAACGATACTTATTTGAATTTCTTATTTACTAAAGTCGTGAATACAATGTTTTTATAATATTTCAGAAAATATAATTATATTATGATAATTACACTTTCAGCAAATCTCATATAATTGTAAAGTTTAACGATTTGTCCTCTAATTTTTTTGAGTTTTGATTACGATTGGTGATTGTGCCTACTAAATACTTACAAGAGCTTTGTGATTGTCCGGTATTTCACGGATAGATTTAATTTAGACCCGTATTTAAGATCCCAGTTTACCAAATTATATTTTTCTCAATCAAATATGGTCATCAGATCTTGAAGCAGCCCTTCATTTCCAAATTGTTCAGCAATTTTAGCAGTAATCAGCAAATTGTATTTAAAGCAGTAAACTGCGATTTTTGGTGAAATTTAGGGATATCCCGTATTTAGGATCGCGATTTTCTCGATGAAGGTATAATTTTATTTGAACCCACATATGGATTTTACTAATGTCCGTAACACAACGGGTGAATAATTTTATCAAGTCTGCATGCGGACGACCTAAGCTATTGTCACGCCACCACCCCTGGTTCGCGGATCTTAGGTTGAGAAACGCTTATATAGGGAATTTAAAAGGTAACCGCTTAAATGGGTTCAACCATGATTCGATGAAACGCAAATCTCATTATAGCACAAACTTCTGCGAAATAAATGGTGGCGTGGATCGCAGGGTTCTAGTGCAATGCAAATTTAGGGGGGGGGGGGATCGATAACCACCTCTTATTGAGTACTTCACCAAATATTAAGTGAAACCTCGATATAACGACAATATGCATATGAAGAAAAATATCATTGTAGAGGGATTATCGTTATATCAAAAAGCAAAATTTGGATTACAGATGTTACGGTAAAAATGTGATAAATACAAATACAACGCCACAACAGGCAAAATGCCCATCGAGGTGGCTGATAAAAAGATGCCCATAAAAATATGGATGTCATATGTTTCAAAAATACAGCAACCTCATTAAAAATGCAATTAACACAAATTAAAAACAATTTATACACATGATAAAATATTACACAACGCCCATAAAGAATACTTATGGTTGTCTTATTCTAAGTATGAATAGCTTCTCGATTTACCCCAACATGTTTATCGTATTTCTTTTTAAACGTGTCAATTGTGTTACAATTTACTACCTCCGGAGGTAAGCTATTCCATTTATTAACAACCCTATTAGAGAAAAATTCCCTACGACACCATAACCTTGCATTGTCCCGATCGCAGTCGATTGGCGGTGTACTAAAAGTTCATGGTCCATCCTATCCATCCCATTGAAAATTTTGAACACTTCGATAATATCTCCTCGACACCTGCGTTCATCCAATAATCTGTTATTATACATAATAACCATTAGTTATGCGTACTTATACCAATCGTCTTGCCAAGTTTGATAAATTTATAACTTTTTACTGGCAAATATACATAATATCCCAATGGTAATTTTGATAAATACCGAAAACATTATCACTTTTACCGGCAGTCATGCATAATTACAAAGTATCGTTGGTAAATTTGACAAATACTTGAAATTTATCGCCTTTATCTGTGATTATTCATTATATCGTAATGTAATTGGTGAATTTGATTAATATGAAAAATAAGTGAGTCTAGTATGTGTTGTTCGATGAATATACAGTAGTCGGACCCCGTAGTATAATGATAGCAAATATTACGATTTTACCCCGATATAATATATGTATGAATCATCATGTACAGCACATCATACAGTATGATTTACATGCTTACCAACAACGCCACGCTTGAGTATTATGCATAATCGCCAGTAAAAGTGATAACTTTAGAGAAATTTATCAAACTTACCAAAAAATGCTTGGTAGGTATGCATAATATAAGACCATTTATCCCTTTTACCTTAACATACGACATTTACAAAACAAGACTTGAAAAATATTATTGTAGAGGGATTTATCATCATATCGAGTGTCTCGTAGTAGCGAGGTTTCACTGACAGATTTTGTTAATTGGCCTTTAATTTTGCACACAAGTGTTATTGGAAGTATGTCGAATGAATTAATGGGGTATAATCGAGAGTTAATGTGTGTCATATCAACCGAATAAGGAACACGGTGAACTTAAAATGAAACTTAAAAAAATTATAGATACATAACGTCACCATTTTGTTGCAATCAATGCGCGTGAAAGAAAAAATCAGCAACATTTCTTTTTCTTGATTGCAAGTACATGAAGTACTTGGGTCAGTCTAACCGATGACCGTTAGACCCCTAGTATCCAACTTTATTTGAACCCATGTGGATTTTAGTAATATCAATTAGGCCGTCAATAAAGTATTACGTTATCATCGATGAAGGGGCTTTGAATGATGCTTACGTCATTAACCACCCTTTATAAAAATATGAAATATTCTTAATGGCATCTTACACTCGGTATGACAAAAACGAGGAAAAATTTTCGCTAGTTTATGGGCACCTGAACTAACATTCCCCCTATTAATCAGTTCTCTATAGAGCCCCTTTAATGATCGTGATAACGTAAAAGTACATATTTTCTTCCGAAATTGCAAATTTTAAAAAATATTTTTTTTCATAAGAAAATAAATTTCTGATAGTCTGGGGGGGGGGGACTTGCCCCCCGCTGATCTCAATATGCATTAGGAAGTAGGGGATAGAGCTGAAGACATTTCGCTGACGGGGGGGGGGAATCAGAGTTTTGCTGACGGCAGGGGGGGGGGGGGAGGCAAAAATGGCTAAAAATCTGCCGGCGTAATACTTGAACTTCCCCTTATATAACGAGTGAATAATTTTATCAAGTCTGCACTACTTCTGCGGTTCGCGGGCCTTAGGTTGAGAAACGTTTATATAGGAAATACAATAGTTCAACCATGATTCTATGAAACGCGAATCTCATTATAGCACGAAATTCTGCGAAATAAATGGTGGCGTTAAATCGGACGGGGTTCGACTGCATTTGATCTCATCCTATATAGAACGATTTTGGATATAGCGAATCTCCAAATAAGTAGAATGAAATTTTCGACGCGTTAAATTTCGTTATAATGGGTGCCGACCCGTTATGTGTACTAGCAAAAGAGAAAATTCAAACCCCGTTGTTGCGAATTTGAAAGGACTTGGTTTGTGATAAACCGGGTTCACTATATCAGAGTTGAAGTGCAATGCAAAGTTGATGGGGGGATCAATAATTACCTGTTATTGAGTAATTCTCTAAATATATACAGTGAAAGCTCGATATAACGATACTCTGCGTACCAAGAAAAATATCGTTGTAGAGGGGTTATCGTTGTATCAAAAGGCAGTAATTTAACATTGGAGTATAGACATCTGCAAACAAGAATTGGAAAAATATTGTTGTAGAGGGATTTATCGTTGTATCGAGTGCAGTAGTAGTACTATATACACCGGATAAGGAACACGTTGAAGGAATTCAATAAATATAAAAAATTATAGATAACGTCGCCATTTTGTTGCAATCAATGCGTGTGGAAAGAAAACAAAATGGCTGCACCATTTCTTTTTCTTGACTAAGTACATGAAGTTCTTGGACCAGTCTAACGATGACCGTTGGACCCCTAGTGTTTTTCGGATTAACTCTTTCAACACAATATAAGGATTATTTATTTGTCAAAAAACACCTTCCTCCTCTTTTTCTTGTGGAACGACTACTAATAATACAGTACAAGAAAATGCCACAATGAGCGAGACACGAACTAGTATTTATAACAAAAAAGAGGTTGTCAGTTTAATGTATCATTGCAGGTGATTAACGAACACAATACCGCATCATGAGACCACTTTTCAGCATCAGACTCATTATAGCCATTTTGTACCATTTTTTGAGAATACACCTTCGTTCATAATTATTAAATTCACAGCAAAAGAACTTCATCGCTTCATTGTAATTAACAGAAACTCCACTATTTACATTAAATTAATTAAAATTCATAATTTTTTTTTCTTTTACATAAAATATTTTAATTCCTTAATTAGTCATCTTTATAATTATTCCCTCGATAGATCATGTCCCTGTATATTTCCTTGACTTTTCCCGATGCCCATAGCAACAATATCAAAATTAAAAACAACATTAAAGTTATTGATCCTTAAAATAAGTGATTGAAATTTTTGTTTTGAAAATTAAGTTTGAAATCTCACAAGTTGAGGAAAAAATTCAAATGCTTTCATGAACAGAAAATATTTTTTTCCGATTAATAAAAACGATGAGGATCATGCTTACAACGTTCCCATTTATAACGTTTTCCCGCTTATAGCACGCATTATTGTGGTGGTCCCATTTCTTCATGATTCTCTTTGAAATTTCCCGTTTGAATACTTTTCTCGCTTACAATGTTTTCTCATGGCAGTTTTTAAAAAACGTTATAAGCAACATATCTCTAGCGAATACGTGAGGATCACGTTATTATTAAAAAAAGAAAAAAAAAACAAACCCCCAAAAATACGAATGTAACTGTGTGCCGTTAGCATATTATTTTAAATCGCAAGAATACATTTATAAATTCATTAACTAGAGAGTTTTTAATTACTTACTTTTTTAAGTAAGTTTATGAGCTCTAGTTACTTACAATGGCCGATTAAGGGTAAAAAAATACAGTTTCCTTTAATTTTATTCTAATCTATAAACTGATAAAATCTTGCATTACAATAAATAGAGTTGATTCCGCTTATAACATTTCCATTTCGAACGTTTTCCAGCATAGTGCGACTTATTTTCGTAGTAAAAACTAAGTAATTCTCATTAATATTTCCGCTTAAAGCGTTTTCCTGCTTACAACGTTTTTTTATGAAATTTTTTCTGAAAAACGTTATACCTACAATGAAAAACGAAAAATATAAAAAATTGAGAAACTAAATTGGTATAAAGTCGATCCGCTTGTAAAGATCCCACTTGGATCATTCTCCCGCTTAGTACGACCTATTTGTAGTTCCAGCTCCACAAATTCTCATTGATAGTTTCCGTTTTAAGCATTTTCCGGCTTAAAACGTTTTCTCATGACTAATTATTTTAAAACGTTGTAAGCGGGATTTATTGTACTGGGCTTTTCGACCATGTATTTGCTAAGTATATTCAAATATACTCTGTACCATAGAAGTTTAATAGTTTTTCCGAGGAGGTAACTAATAATATTAGTAGGTTCACACTGTTACACATATTTAGCTGAAAAAAATATTATTGCATCGATAATATATTTAATAAGTTTTTATGCCAATCAACGCATACTTCATATTAATCCTGAGCATTTAAAATAACCATAACTACCAACATTATCATTTACCGACATTCCATGCTCAAAATTTGAAACGGCATGAAATAGCCTTTGAAAGCACTGACTAAGCTCTGTAATTGAAAAAAGGAAACTGATTGTCTGTCTTTAGCGAAATAGAACACTAAAATATCTTGAAATTTTCATACATTTTGCAAATCATCGACATCAGATTAGATTTAAAAAAAAAGAAGCTCTGTACACTCTATTATCAATGAGAAAGGACAGTTAAACTTGGTTATTGGATAAACCAGTGAAACCTTACTACAACGATAAATCCCCCCTAAAACGATATTCTTCGAAATCTTGTTTAGAAATGCTCCCTCCCGATATAACGATAATCCCTCTACAACGGTGTTTTTATTGGTCCGTATAGTAACGTAAGTTATATTTTATGGGTGAAATATGACAAAGAAAATTATTTAAGATCACTTAATTAAATAATTACCCCCCCCCCCCACTCGAAAAAAAATAGTTCCCATAAGAAGATAATAAGAAAAATAATTCCCACATAATTCCCGCCATTTTTTTTTGTTTTTAAGTATCACTTTGAGAATAGTTCAAACATCAAACCCCCCCTCTCCCCACCAGCAGTTTCTGGAATAGGTACCAGACGTGGCAACACCTAAAAAAGAAGATAACGAATCCCCATAGTCACACACAGTCTCGTCCAGCTATGTGTCAATCAAACACGAACATGACTAATTTGACCAATCAGGTAAAGCGCGCTTGTCACAAAGGAGGTGAGACATGACATTCAGGGAAGGACTATAAATACTTGGGCACTTTTTTCCAATTCTTCATTTGATCTTCAAGGGATAGTCGCCAATACTCGTTCTTTTAGTTGTTTATCGAAGGCTTCCATCGAGGACATCATTTCCATGGAGGACAAGAAGGAATCCAGACTGAGGGATGGGCAGGAATAACAAGGTAAGTCTTGCAATATTGTCATTTCAATTTGAAACGCGTAACGTAAATGTATTTTCAAAATTTCTCTAAATTTTCGACTGGCGTCGTATTTGCGCAATACTTTGTTTAAATTTATTTTTTCAATTAACTTCCATAGGAATTTATTTTCATGAGAAAAATATTTTTGGGAACTAAAAGGTCTAATGAATGTCACAGTCTATATTTTAAAATTTATTATAAAAATGAAATTAATATTTTATGGATTTGTCAAAAACAATTTTTTTATCCTGATTTTCGAGCCGGAGCTTTTTTTCCACGGACATAAACTCGCAGAAATGAAATCGATATAATTGAACATAAAAAAAATATATTTTTACTGAATTTGTTTTCGTCACATGGTACGTACATAAGGCTTACAAAAATCAAAATTACTAATTAGATTAATTACATTGTATTCATTAATTTATATTCATTAAAAAGTTAATTTACAATAAATACAAAGAAAGGCATACTAAATTAATGTCCAATATATTTGAAACTTCTTAAATAATGTTATATAAGTAATAAGTCATCAGAATATTTTATATATATATGTATGTACAGTGTGTGTGGATTCCGCTTATCCGTTTATAATGTTTTTTTTTAAAAAAAGCCACGAAAAACGTTGCAAACGGGAAACGCTTTAAATAGGATATCTTAATGAGAATTTGTTATACTTTGTACAAAGAAAATAAGTTGTTCAAAGCGGGGAAACGTTATAAGCGGGATCGACTGCACATAAAAGACTAATTTCTTTCCACGTTGGCGAAGCAGTCAAAAATGGGTGAATTGAATAATAGTGAAATCTCACTAAAACGGTACTCGATATAACTATATCCTCTACAACATTTTTTGATGTCATATCTGGTCATATATTATATAGGTCTATAATGTAATTTAAAGCTACTGCCATTCGCGATATAATAATAATCCCTCTATAACGATATATTTTCTTACCCACAGAGCATCGTTATATAGAGAATTGTCCCTGGGTAGGAAAAAAAGGACAATTTGTCATCCTTCATTATACTCTCTTCATTATATATATTCATTGATAAGTTTATGAGATTCGTTAATAATATGTACAGTATTGGTTAAACTAGAGAATTAATTGACATTTGAAAATCGTGATCGATTTTGAAAACAGTGTTCGATATTGAAGCAACGGACAGCCAAGTTCATGTATTATTTCAAATATAAAAGAACGATTTTTTTAAAAATATAATAATTAAATGAATAATATATAACATTGCACATATAGTGCTCAAGCACGATCATTGCTAGTTGTGTGATAGATTACTTGAAAAATAACTCATTTATGTCAAATAGATTAATAATTACTTTTTGATTATTAACATGTAAGCAGAATAGATATTTCATTACGATCAGGGTTAACTCAAGTAAAAGCAATTTTACTAGATTTTACGATTTTTCTGAGCATTGAGGAATATGGTTTTCCTCGTGTGAATTTTTCTTTAGTGGAAATCTTGGGCAATTGATCTGATGTTCCCCAGGGCGTGATGCATAGTTCTTCTCGTTCTGTCGAGCTGTTAGCCCAGCGCTTCAAGGGATAGGACTATTTGTTTCTATACCGGGCAAAAAGCCCGTCGATCGTTCGGGTGAATTCGACCAAAGATATTTTTTTTCTTTTAAATCATTTATTTGAGAATTGATTGTTATTCACAGAACCTACATTTAGTCTTGCGCTGTGATATACCTGGTGTTCCCTAAGGCGTCATGGATTGATTTTCTCGTTCTATCCACCACTCGTTCTGTTTCCCCTGCGTGAAAACAAATATTTTTGGGAACCAAAAGGTCAAATGAATGTAATAGTAGGTCTATATTTTAAAATTTATTACAAAAATAAAATAAATATTTTATGGATTGTCAAATAAATTTTTGGAAATTTTTTATCCTGCTTTTCGATCTGGAGCTTTTTTCAATGGACAAACTCTCAGAAAGAAATTGGATATAAAAGAATATTTAAAAAAATAAATTTTCTAAATTTGTTTTTTTGTCACATGGTACGTACATAAGGTTTAACAAAATTAACAATTAGATTAATTACATTGAATTCATTAATTTATGTTCATTTAAAATTAATTAATTCAAAATTTACATGAAGTTCACTCAAAGAAAAGCATGCTAAATTTATGTCCAAAATTGTGAAACTTAAAAAATGTTATACAAATAAAACGTCATTTTAGAATATACAGTGGATAAGGGGTCAATAAAATATTACGACAGCATCGAGGGTAAGGAGGTTTCGGATTTGCTGACTTTGATGACAAGAGATGGAGGAGGGCTATTATTCTTCGTCGGGCAGATAATACTTTGGAATTTCGAGTAACGACTTCATAGTTGGTGCAATACGCAATGTACCTGATGCTTCCCGGAGCGTGATGCAATATTTTTCTCGTTCTGTCCAGGTGTTAGCCACCCGCGTGAAGTGGTATTGATTTCTCCACCGAGTAATTAACACCTCGATGGTTCGAGTGAATTCCACGGCTAAATTTGTTGTGATGTGTCCTAGGGCGTGATGCATTTCTGTACTTGAGAATTTGTATTTTCTCGAGAAATATCACGATTTTCAGCGTGAAGCTAGATTCGTTTATCCGAAACCCGTTGCATCGTGTGGTTTAGGTGTTAAACGCCTGAGTGAAATGAATTTGATTTTCTTCACTGGGTGCATAACATCCGAATCACGCGGATATTTTCGCCGTGGACGTCTAGCCCGACCAGATTTTTTTTTTCCACTCCGACAGAGCAACAAATGTTTTCCTCGTGATGGCGAGGTGTTATTTACCTTGGTGGAGTGGGCTATTATTCTTCGCCGGGTAGATAACACTTTGGAATTTCGAGTAACGACTTCATAGTTGGTGCAATGCGCAATGGACCTGATGCTTCACGGAGCGTGATGCAATATTTTTCTCGTTCTGTCCAGGTGTTAGCCACCCGCGTGAAGTGGTATTTGTTTCTCCACCGGGTAGAAAACACCTCGACCGTTCGAGCGATTTCGACGGAAGAATGTTTTTATTTTTAACTAGTGTACTTTCGATTCGTTTCTTATTTGCAGCACCCATATGAAAAGTTTTACGATCTGATGTGCCCTACGGCGTGATGCATGGTTTTTTCTCTTTCTGTCGAGGTGTTAGCCACCCGCGTGAAGTGGTATTGATTTCTCCACCGAGTAATTAACACCTCGATGGTTCGAGTGAATTCCACGGCTAAATTTGTTGTGATGTGTCCTAGGGCGTGATGCATTTCTGTACTTGAGAATTTGTATTTTCTCGAGAAATATCACGATTTTCAGCGTGAAGCTAGATTCGTTTATCCGAAACCCGTTGCATCGTGTGGTTTAGGTGTTAAACGCCTGAGTGAAATGAATTTGATTTTCTTCACTGGGTGCATAACATCCGAATCACGCGGATATTTTCGCCGTGGACGTCTAGCCCGACCAGATTTTTTTTTTCCAGTCCGACAGAGCAACAAATGTTTTCCTCGTGATGGCGAAGTGTTATTTACCTTGGTAGAGTGGGCTATTATCCTTCGCCGGGTAGATAACACTTTGGAATTTCGAGTAACGACTTCATAGTTGGTGCAATGCGCAATGGACCTGATGCTTCACGGAGCGTGATGCAATATTTTTCTCGTTCTGTCCAGGTGTTAGCCACCCGCGTGAAGTGGTATTTGTTTCTCCACCGGGTAGAAAACACCTCGACCGTTCGAGCGATTTCGACGGAAGAATGTTTTTATTTTTAACTAGTGTACTTTCGATTCGTTTCTTATTTGCAGCACACATATGAAAAGTTTTACGATCTGATGTGCCCTACGGCGTGATGCATGGTTTTTTCTCGTTCTGTCGAGGTGTTAGCCACTCGCGTGAAGTGGTATTTATTTCTCCACCGGGTAATTAACACCTCGATGGTTCGAGTGAATTCGACGGAAGAATGTTTTTATTTTTAACTAGTGTACTTTCGATTCGTTTCTTATTTGCAGCACCCATATGAAAAGTTTTACGATCTGATGTGCCCTACGGCGTGATGCATGGTTTTTTCTCTTTCTGTCGAGGTGTTAGCCAGCCGCGTGAAGTGGTATTTGTTTCTCCACCGGGTAGAAAACACCTCGACCGTTCGAGCGATTTCGACGGAAGAATGTTTTTATTTTTAACTAGTGTACTTTCGATTCGTTTCTTATTTGCAGCACCCATATGAAAAGTTTTACGATCTGATGTGCCCTACGGCGTGATGCATGGTTTTTTCTCTTTCTGTCGAGGTGTTAGCCACCCGCGTGAAGTGGTATTGATTTCTCCACCGTGTAATTAACACCTCGATGGTTCGAGTGAATTCCACGGCTAAATTTGTTGTGATGTGTCCTAGGGCGTGATGCATTTCTGTACTTGAGAATTTGTATTTTCTCGAGAAATATCACGATTTTCAGCGTGAAGCTAGATTCGTTTATCCGAAACCCGTTGCATCGTGTGGTTTAGGTGTTAAACGCCTGAGTGAAATGAATTTGATTTTCTTCACTGGGTGCATAACATCCGAATCACGCGGATATTTTCGCCGTGGACGTCTAGCCCGACCAGATTTTTTTTTTCCAGTCCGACAGAGCAACAAATGTTTTCCTCGTGATGGCGAAGTGTTATTTACCTTGGTAGAGTGGGCTATTATTCTTCGCCGGGTAGATAACACTTTGGAATTTCGAGTAACGACTTCATAGTTGGTGCAATGCGCAATGGACCTGATGCTTCACGGAGCGTGATGCAATATTTTTCTCGTTCTGTCCAGGTGTTAGCCACCCGCGTGAAGTGGTATTTGTTTCTCCACCGGGTAGAAAACACCTCGACCGTTCGAGCGATTTCGACGGAAGAATGTTTTTATTTTTAACTAGTGTACTTTCGATTCGTTTCTTATTTGCAGCACACATATGAAAAGTTTTACGATCTGATGTGCCCTACGGCGTGATGCATGGTTTTTTCTCGTTCTGTCGAGGTGTTAGCCACTCGCGTGAAGTGGTATTTATTTCTCCACCGGGTAATTAACACCTCGATGGTTCGAGTGAATTCGACGGCTAAATTTGTTGTGATGTGTCCTAGGGCGTGATGCATTTCTGTACTGATGCATTCTGTACTTGAGAATTTGTGTTTTCTCGAGAAATATCGCGATTTTCAGCGTGAAGCAAGATTCGTTTATCCAAAACCCGTTGCACCGTGTGGTTTAGGTGTTAAACGCCAGAGTGAAGTGAATTTGATTTTCTTCACTGGGTGCATAACATCTGAGACCCGCGGATATTTTCTCCGTGAGCGTGTGGCTGACCAGCATTTTTTTTATAATTTTTTACACCGAGGTTTTTTCCTCGTGATCCCGAGGTGTTACTTACTCTGGTGGAATGACCAACTTTATTTCAACGGGTAGATAACACTTTGGTATTTCGAGTAACGTCGTCTAAGTAGATTCACTGCGCAATCGACCTGATGCATTCGGAGCGTGATGCTTTGTTTTTCTCGTTCTGTCGAGGTGTTAGGAACTCGCGTGAAGTGGTATTTATTTCTCCACCGGGTAATTAACGCCTCGATCGTTCGAGTGAATTCGACGGCTAATATGTTGTTGTGATGTTTCCTAGGGCGTGATGCATTTTTTTACTCGTGTATTTGTGTTTTCTCGAGCATTCTCGACATTTTCAGCGCGAAACAAGATTCATTTATCCGAAACTCGTTGCACCGTGTGGTTTAGATGTTGAGCGCCTGTGTGAAAAGAATTTGCTTTTCTTCACTGGGTGCATAACATCCGAATCACGCGGATATTTTCGCCGTGGACGTGTAGCCCGACCAGATTTTTATTTTCCAGTCCGACAGAGCAACAAATGTTTTCCTCGTGATGGCGAGGTGTTATTTACCTTGGTGGAGTGGGCTATTATTCTTCGCCGGGTAGATAACACTTTGGAATTTCGAGTAACGACTTCATAGTTGGTGCAATGCGCAATGGACCTGATGCTTCACGGAGCGTGATGCAATATTTTTCTCGTTCTGTCCAGGTGTTAGCCACCCGCGTGAAGTGGTATTTGTTTCTCCACCGGGTAGAAAACACCTCGACCGTTCGAGCGATTTCGACGGAAGAATGTTTTTATTTTTAACTAGTGTACTTTCGATTCGTTTCTTATTTGCAGCACCCATATGAAAAGTTTTACGATCTGATGTGCCCTACGGCGTGATGCATGGTTTTTTCTCGTTCTGTCGAGGTGTTAGCCACCCGCGTGAAGTGGTATTTGTTTCTCCACCGGGTAGAAAACACCTCGACCGTTCGAGCGATTTCGACGGAAGAATGTTTTTATTTTTAACTAGTGTACTTTCGATTCGTTTCTTATTTGCAGCACCCATATGAAAAGTTTTACGATCTGATGTGCCCTACGGCGTGATGCATGGTTTTTTCTCGTTCTGTCGAGGTGTTAGCCACTCGCGTGAAGTGGTATTTATTTCTCCACCGGGTAATTAACACCTCGATGGTTCGAGTGAATTCGACCGCTAAATTTGTTGTGATGTGTCCTAGGGCGTGATGCATTTCTGTACTGATGCATTCTGTACTTGAGAATTTGTGTTTTCTCGGGAAATATCGCGATTTTCAGCGTGAAGCAAGATTCGTTTATCCAAAACCCGTTGCACCGTGTGGTTTAGGTGTTAAACGCCAGAGTGAAGTGAATTTGATTTTCTTCACTGGGTGCATAACATCTGAGACCCGCGGATATTTTCTCCGTGGACGTGTGGCTGACCAGCATTTTTTTAATAATTATTTACACCGACGTTTTTTCCTCGTGATCCCGAGGTGTTACTTACTCTGGTGGAATGACCAACTATATTTCACCGGGTAGATAACACTTTGGTATTTCGAGTAATGTCGTCGAAGTTGATTCACTGCGCAATCGACCTGATGCATTCGGAGCGTGATGCCTTGTTTTTCTCGTTCTGTCGAGGTGTTAGAAACCCGCGTGAAGTGGTATTGATTTCTCCACCGGGTAATTAACACCTCGATGGTTCGAGTGAATTCGACGGCTAAATTTGTTGTGATGTGTCCTAGGGCGTGATGCATTTCTGTACTTGAGAATTTGTATTTTCTCAAGAAATATCGCGATTTTCAGCGTGAAGCAAGATTCGTTTATCCAAAACCCGTTGCACCGTGTGGTTTAGGTGTTAAACGCCAGAGTGAAGTGAATTTGATTTTCTTCACTGGGTGCATAACATCTGAGACCCGCGGATATTTTCTCCGTGGACGTGTGGCTGACCAGCATTTTTTTAATAATTATTTACACCGACGTTTTTTCCTCGTGATCCCGAGGTGTTACTTACTCTGGTGGAATGACCAACTATATTTCACCGGGTAGATAACACTTTGGTATTTCGAGTAATGTCGTCGAAGTTGATTCACTGCGCAATCGACCTGATGCATTCGGAGCGTGATGCCTTGTTTTTCTCGTTCTGTCGAGGTGTTAGAAACCCGCGTGAAGTGGTATTGATTTCTCCACCGGGTAATTAACACCTCGATGGTTCGAGTGAATTCCACGGCTAAATTTGTTGTGATGTGTCCTAGGGCGTGATGCATTTCTGTACTTGAGAATTTGTATTTTCTCGAGAAATATCACGATTTTCAGCGTGAAGCTAGATTCGTTTATCCGAAACCCGTTGCATCGTGTGGTTTAGGTGTTAAACGCCTGAGTGAAATGAATTTGATTTTCTTCACTGGGTGCATAACATCCGAATCACGCGGATATTTTCGCCGTGGACGTCTAGCCCGACCAGATTTTTTTTTTCCAGTCCGACAGAGCAACAAATGTTTTCCTCGTGATGGCGAAGTGTTATTTACCTTGGTAGAGTGGGCTATTATTCTTCGCCGGGTAGATAACACTTTGGAATTTCGAGTAACGACTTCATAGTTGGTGCAATGCGCAATGGACCTGATGCTTCACGGAGCGTGATGCAATATTTTTCTCGTTCTGTCCAGGTGTTAGCCACCCGCGTGAAGTGGTATTTGTTTCTCCACCGGGTAGAAAACACCTCGACCGTTCGAGCGATTTCGACGGAAGAATGTTTTTATTTTTAACTAGTGTACTTTCGATTCGTTTCTTATTTGCAGCACACATATGAAAAGTTTTACGATCTGATGTGCCCTACGGCGTGATGCATGGTTTTTTCTCGTTCTGTCGAGGTGTTAGCCACTCGCGTGAAGTGGTATTTATTTCTCCACCGGGTAATTAACACCTCGATGGTTCGAGTGAATTCGACGGAAGAATGTTTTTATTTTTAACTAGTGTACTTTCGATTCGTTTCTTATTTGCAGCACCCATATGAAAAGTTTTACGATCTGATGTGCCCTACGGCGTGATGCATGGTTTTTTCTCTTTCTGTCGAGGTGTTAGCCAGCCGCGTGAAGTGGTATTTGTTTCTCCACCGGGTAGAAAACACCTCGACCGTTCGAGCGATTTCGACGGAAGAATGTTTTTATTTTTAACTAGTGTACTTTCGATTCGTTTCTTATTTGCAGCACCCATATGAAAAGTTTTACGATCTGATGTGCCCTACGGCGTGATGCATGGTTTTTTCTCTTTCTGTCGAGGTGTTAGCCACCCGCGTGAAGTGGTATTGATTTCTCCACCGAGTAATTAACACCTCGATGGTTCGAGTGAATTCCACGGCTAAATTTGTTGTGATGTGTCCTAGGGCGTGATGCATTTCTGTACTTGAGAATTTGTATTTTCTCGAGAAATATCACGATTTTCAGCGTGAAGCTAGATTCGTTTATCCGAAACCCGTTGCATCGTGTGGTTTAGGTGTTAAACGCCTGAGTGAAATGAATTTGATTTTCTTCACTGGGTGCATAACATCCGAATCACGCGGATATTTTCGCCGTGGACGTCTAGCCCGACCAGATTTTTTTTTCCAGTCCGACAGAGCAACAAATGTTTTCCTCGTGATGGCGAAGTGTTATTTACCTTGGTAGAGTGGGCTATTATTCTTCGCCGGGTAGATAACACTTTGGAATTTCGAGTAACGACTTCATAGTTGGTGCAATGCGCAATGGACCTGATGCTTCACGGAGCGTGATGCAATATTTTTCTCGTTCTGTCCAGGTGTTAGCCACCCGCGTGAAGTGGTATTTGTTTCTCCACCGGGTAGAAAACACCTCGACCGTTCGAGCGATTTCGACGGAAGAATGTTTTTATTTTTAACTAGTGTACTTTCGATTCGTTTCTTATTTGCAGCACACATATGAAAAGTTTTACGATCTGATGTGCCCTACGGCGTGATGCATGGTTTTTTCTCGTTCTGTCGAGGTGTTAGCCACTCGCGTGAAGTGGTATTTATTTCTCCACCGGGTAATTAACACCTCGATGGTTCGAGTGAATTCGACGGCTAAATTTGTTGTGATGTGTCCTAGGGCGTGATGCATTTCTGTACTGATGCATTCTGTACTTGAGAATTTGTATTTTCTCAAGAAATATCGCGATTTTCAGCGTGAAGCAAGATTCGTTTATCCAAAACCCGTTGCACCGTGTGGTTTAGGTGTTAAACGCCAGAGTGAAGTGAATTTGATTTTCTTCACTGGGTGCATAACATCTGAGACCCGCGGATATTTTCTCCGTGAGCGTGTGGCTGACCAGCATTTTTTTTATAATTTTTTACACCGAGGTTTTTTCCTCGTGATCCCGAGGTGTTACTTACTCTGGTGGAATGACCAACTTTATTTCAACGGGTAGATAACACTTTGGTATTTCGAGTAACGTCGTCTAAGTAGATTCACTGCGCAATCGACCTGATGCATTCGGAGCGGGATGCTTTGTTTTTCTCGTTCTGTCGAGGTGTTAGGAACTCGCGTGAAGTGGTATTTATTTCTCCACCGGGTAATTAACGCCTCGATCGTTCGAGTGAATTCGACGGCTAATATGTTGTTGTGATGTTTCCTAGGGCGTGATGCATTTTTTTACTCGTGTATTTGTGTTTTCTCGAGCATTCTCGACATTTTCAGCGCGAAACAAGATTCATTTATCCGAAACTCGTTGCACCGTGTGGTTTAGATGTTGAGCGCCTGTGTGAAAAGAATTTGCTTTTCTTCACTGGGTGCATAACATCCGAATCACGCGGATATTTTCGCCGTGGACGTGTAGCCCGACCAGATTTTTATTTTCCAGTCCGACAGAGCAACAAATGTTTTCCTCGTGATGGCGAGGTGTTATTTACCTTGGTGGAGTGGGCTATTATTCTTCGCCGGGTAGATAACACTTTGGAATTTCGAGTAACGACTTCATAGTTGGTGCAATGCGCAATGGACCTGATGCTTCACGGAGCGTGATGCAATATTTTTCTCGTTCTGTCCAGGTGTTAGCCACCCGCGTGAAGTGGTATTTGTTTCTCCACCGGGTAGAAAACACCTCGACCGTTCGAGCGATTTCGACGGAAGAATGTTTTTATTTTTAACTAGTGTACTTTCGATTCGTTTCTTATTTGCAGCACCCATATGAAAAGTTTTACGATCTGATGTGCCCTACGGCGTGATGCATGGTTTTTTCTCGTTCTGTCGAGGTGTTAGCCACCCGCGTGAAGTGGTATTTGTTTCTCCACCGGGTAGAAAACACCTCGACCGTTCGAGCGATTTCGACGGAAGAATGTTTTTATTTTTAACTAGTGTACTTTCGATTCGTTTCTTATTTGCAGCACCCATATGAAAAGTTTTACGATCTGATGTGCCCTACGGCGTGATGCATGGTTTTTTCTCGTTCTGTCGAGGTGTTAGCCACTCGCGTGAAGTGGTATTTATTTCTCCACCGGGTAATTAACACCTCGATGGTTCGAGTGAATTCGACCGCTAAATTTGTTGTGATGTGTCCTAGGGCGTGATGCATTTCTGTACTGATGCATTCTGTACTTGAGAATTTGTGTTTTCTCGGGAAATATCGCGATTTTCAGCGTGAAGCAAGATTCGTTTATCCAAAACCCGTTGCACCGTGTGGTTTAGGTGTTAAACGCCAGAGTGAAGTGAATTTGATTTTCTTCACTGGGTGCATAACATCTGAGACCCGCGGATATTTTCTCCGTGGACGTGTGGCTGACCAGCATTTTTTAAATAATTATTTACACCGACGTTTTTTCCTCGTGATCCCGAGGTGTTACTTACTCTGGTGGAATGACCAACTATATTTCACCGGGTAGATAACACTTTGGTATTTCGAGTAATGTCGTCGAAGTTGATTCACTGCGCAATCGACCTGATGCATTCGGAGCGTGATGCCTTGTTTTTCTCGTTCTGTCGAGGTGTTAGAAACCCGCGTGAAGTGGTATTGATTTCTCCACCGGGTAATTAACACCTCGATGGTTCGAGTGAATTCGACGGCTAAATTTGTTGTGATGTGTCCTAGGGCGTGATGCATTTCTGTACTTGAGAATTTGTATTTTCTCAAGAAATATCGCGATTTTCAGCGTGAAGCAAGATTCGTTTATCCAAAACCCGTTGCACCGTGTGGTTTAGGTGTTAAACGCCAGAGTGAAGTGAATTTGATTTTCTTCACTGGGTGCATAACATCTGAGACCCGCGGATATTTTCTCCGTGGACGTGTGGCTGACCAGCATTTTTTTAATAATTATTTACACCGACGTTTTTTCCTCGTGATCCCGAGGTGTTACTTACTCTGGTGGAATGACCAACTATATTTCACCGGGTAGATAACACTTTGGTATTTCGAGTAACGTCGTCTAAGTAGATTCACTGCGCAATCGACCTGATGCATTCGGAGCGGGATGCTTTGTTTTTCTCGTTCTGTCGAGGTGTTTGTTTCTCCACCGGGTAATTACGCCTCCATCGTTCGAGTGAATTCGACGGCTAATATGTTGTTGTGATTTTTCCTAGGGCGTGATGCATTTTTTTATTCGTGTATTTGTGTTTTCTCGAGCATTCTCGTCACTTTTAGCGCGAAGCAAGATTCATTTATCCGAAATCCGTTGCACCGTGTGGTTTAGGTGTTGAGCGCCTGTGTGAAGTGAATTTGCTTTTCTTCACTGGGTGCATAACATCCGAATCACGCGGATATTTTCGCCGTGGACGTGTAGCCCGACCAGATTTTTTTTTTCCAGTCCGACAGAGCAACAAATGTTTTCCTCGTGATGGCGAGGTGTTATTTACCTTGGTGGAGTGGGCTATTATTCTTCGCCGGGTAGATAACACTTTGGAATTTCGAGTAACGACTTCATAGTTGGTGCAATGCGCAATGGACCTGATGCTTCACGGAGCGTGATACAATATTTTTCTCGTTCTGTCCAGGTGTTAGCCACCCGCGTGAAGTGGTATTTGTTTCTCCACCGGGTAGAAAACACCTCGACCGTTCGAGCGATTTCGACGGAAGAATGTTTTTATTTTTAACTAGTGTACTTTCGATTCGTTTCTTATTTGCAGCACCCATATGAAAAGTTTTACGATCTGATGTGCCCTACGGCGTGATGCATGGTTTTTTCTCGTTCTGTCGAGGTGTTAGCCACTCGCGTGAAGTGGTATTTATTTCTCCACCGGGTAATTAACACCTCGATGGTTCGAGTGAATTCGACGGCTAAATTTGTTGTGATGTGTCCTAGGGCGTGATGCATTTCTGTACTGATGCATTCTGTACTTGAGAATTTGTGTTTTCTCGAGAAATATCGCGATTTTCAGCGTGAAGCAAGATTCGTTTATCCAAAACCCGTTGCACCGTGTGGTTTAGGTGTTAAACGCCAGAGTGAAGTGAATTTGATTTTCTTCACTGGGTGCATAACATCTGAGACCCGCGGATATTTTCTCCGTGAGCGTGTGGCTGACCAGCATTTTTTTTATAATTTTTTACACCGAGGTTTTTTCCTCGTGATCCCGAGGTGTTACTTACTCTGGTGGAATGACCAACTTTATTTCAACGGGTAGATAACACTTTGGTATTTCGAGTAACGTCGTCTAAGTAGATTCACTGCGCAATCGACCTGATGCATTCGGAGCGGGATGCTTTGTTTTTCTCGTTCTGTCGAGGTGTTAGGAACTCGCGTGAAGTGGTATTTATTTCTCCACCGGGTAATTAACGCCTCGATCGTTCGAGTGAATTCGACGGCTAATATGTTGTTGTGATGTTTCCTAGGGCGTGATGCATTTTTTTACTCGTGTATTTGTGTTTTCTCGAGCATTCTCGACATTTTCAGCGCGAAACAAGATTCATTTATCCGAAACTCGTTGCACCGTGTGGTTTAGGTGTTAAACGCCTGAGTGAAGTGAATTTGCTTTTCTTCACTGGGTGCATAACATCCGAATCACGCGGATATTTTCGCCGTGGACGTGTAGCCCGACCAGATTTTTTTTTTCCGGTCCGACAGAGCAACAAATGTTTTCCTCGTGATGGCGAGGTGTTATTTACCTTGGTGGAGTGGGCTATTATTCTTCGCCGGGTAGATAACACTTTGGAATTTCGAGTAACGACTTCATAGTTGGTGCAATGCGCAATGGACCTGATGCTTCACGGAGCGTGATGCAATATTTTTCTCGTTCTGTCCAGGTGTTAGCCACCCGCGTGAAGTGGTATTTGTTTCTCCACCGGGTAGAAAACACCTCGACCGTTCGAGCGATTTCGACGGAAGAATGTTTTTATTTTTAACTAGTGTACTTTCGATTCGTTTCTTATTTGCAGCACCCATATGAAAAGTTTTACGATCTGATGTGCCCTACGGCGAGATGCATGGTTTTTTCTCTTTCTGTCGAGGTGTTAGCCACCCGCGTGAAGTGGTATTTATTTCTCCACCGGGTAATTAACGCCTCGATCGTTCGAGTGAATTCGACGGCTAATATGTTGTTGTGATGTTTCCTAGGGCGTGATGCATTTCTGTACTGATGCATTCTGTACTTGAGAATTTGTGTTTTCTCGATAAATATCGCGATTTTCAGCGTGAAGCAAGATTCGTTTATCCAAAACCCGTTGCACCGTGTGGTTTAGGTGTTAAACGCCAGAGTGAAGTGAATTTGATTTTCTTCACTGGGTGCATAACATCTGAGACCCGCGGATATTTTCTCCGTGAACGTGTGGCTGACCAGCATTTTTTTTATAATTTTTTACACCGAGGTTTTTTCCTCGTGATCCCGAGGTGTTACTTACTCTGGTGGAATGACCAACTATATTTCACCGGGTAGATAACACTTTGGTATTTCGAGTAACGTCGTCTAAGTAGATTCACTGCGCAATCGACCTGATGCATTCGGAGCGGGATGCTTTGTTTTTCTCGTTCTGTCGAGGTGTTTGTTTCTCCACCGGGTAATTACGCCTCCATCGTTCGAGTGAATTCGACGGCTAATATGTTGTTGTGATTTTTCCTAGGGCGTGATGCATTTTTTTATTCGTGTATTTGTGTTTTCTCGAGCATTCTCGTCACTTTTAGCGCGAAGCAAGATTCATTTATCCGAAATCCGTTGCACCGTGTGGTTTAGGTGTTGAGCGCCTGTGTGAAGTGAATTTGCTTTTCTTCACTGGGTGCATAACATCCGAATCACGCGGATATTTTCGCCGTGGACGTGTAGCCCGACCAGATTTTTTTTTTCCAGTCCGACAGAGCAACAAATGTTTTCCTCGTGATGGCGAGGTGTTATTTACCTTGGTGGAGTGGGCTATTATTCTTCGCCGGGTAGATAACACTTTGGAATTTCGAGTAACGACTTCATAGTTGGTGCAATGCGCAATGGACCTGATGCTTCACGGAGCGTGATGCAATATTTTTCTCGTTCTGTCCAGGTGTTAGCCACCCGCGTGAAGTGGTATTTGTTTCTCCACCGGGTAGAAAACACCTCGACCGTTCGAGCGATTTCGACGGAAGAATGTTTTTATTTTTAACTAGTGTACTTTCGATTCGTTTCTTATTTGCAGCACACATATGAAAAGTTTTACGATCTGATGTGCCCTACGGCGTGATGCATGGTTTTTTCTCGTTCTGTCGAGGTGTTAGCCACTCGCGTGAAGTGGTATTTATTTCTCCACCGGGTAATTAACACCTCGATGGTTCGAGTGAATTCGACGGCTAAATTTGTTGTGATGTGTCCTAGGGCGTGATGCATTTCTGTACTGATGCATTCTGTACTTGAGAATTTGTGTTTTCTCGAGAAATATCGCGATTTTCAGCGTGAAGCAAGATTCGTTTATCCAAAACCCGTTGCACCGTGTGGTTTAGGTGTTAAACGCCAGAGTGAAGTGAATTTGATTTTCTTCACTGGGTGCATAACATCTGAGACCCGCGGATATTTTCTCCGTGAGCGTGTGGCTGACCAGCATTTTTTTTATAATTTTTTACACCGAGGTTTTTTCCTCGTGATCCCGAGGTGTTACTTACTCTGGTGGAATGACCAACTTTATTTCAACGGGTAGATAACACTTTGGTATTTCGAGTAACGTCGTCTAAGTAGATTCACTGCGCAATCGACCTGATGCATTCGGAGCGGGATGCTTTGTTTTTCTCGTTCTGTCGAGGTGTTAGGAACTCGCGTGAAGTGGTATTTATTTCTCCACCGGGTAATTAACGCCTCGATCGTTCGAGTGAATTCGACGGCTAATATGTTGTTGTGATGTTTCCTAGGGCGTGATGCATTTTTTTACTCGTGTATTTGTGTTTTCTCGAGCATTCTCGACATTTTCAGCGCGAAACAAGATTCATTTATCCGAAACTCGTTGCACCGTGTGGTTTAGATGTTGAGCGCCTGTGTGAAAAGAATTTGCTTTTCTTCACTGGGTGCATAACATCCGAATCACGCGGATATTTTCGCCGTGGACGTGTAGCCCGACCAGATTTTTATTTTCCAGTCCGACAGAGCAACAAATGTTTTCCTCGTGATGGCGAGGTGTTATTTACCTTGGTGGAGTGGGCTATTATTCTTCGCCGGGTAGATAACACTTTGGAATTTCGAGTAACGACTTCATAGTTGGTGCAATGCGCAATGGACCTGATGCTTCACGGAGCGTGATGCAATATTTTTCTCGTTCTGTCCAGGTGTTAGCCACCCGCGTGAAGTGGTATTTGTTTCTCCACCGGGTAGAAAACACCTCGACCGTTCGAGCGATTTCGACGGAAGAATGTTTTTATTTTTAACTAGTGTACTTTCGATTCGTTTCTTATTTGCAGCACCCATATGAAAAGTTTTACGATCTGATGTGCCCTACGGCGTGATGCATGGTTTTTTCTCGTTCTGTCGAGGTGTTAGCCACCCGCGTGAAGTGGTATTTGTTTCTCCACCGGGTAGAAAACACCTCGACCGTTCGAGCGATTTCGACGGAAGAATGTTTTTATTTTTAACTAGTGTACTTTCGATTCGTTTCTTATTTGCAGCACCCATATGAAAAGTTTTACGATCTGATGTGCCCTACGGCGTGATGCATGGTTTTTTCTCGTTCTGTCGAGGTGTTAGCCACTCGCGTGAAGTGGTATTTATTTCTCCACCGGGTAATTAACACCTCGATGGTTCGAGTGAATTCGACGGCTAAATTTGTTGTGATGTGTCCTAGGGCGTGATGCATTTCTGTACTGATGCATTCTGTACTTGAGAATTTGTGTTTTCTCGAGAAATATCGCGATTTTCAGCGTGAAGCAAGATTCGTTTATCCAAAACCCGTTGCACCGTGTGGTTTAGGTGTTAAACGCCAGAGTGAAGTGAATTTGATTTTCTTCACTGGGTGCATAACATCTGAGACCCGCGGATATTTTCTCCGTGAGCGTGTGGCTGACCAGCATTTTTTTTATAATTTTTTACACCGAGGTTTTTTCCTCGTGATCCCGAGGTGTTACTTACTCTGGTGGAATGACCAACTTTATTTCAACGGGTAGATAACACTTTGGTATTTCGAGTAACGTCGTCTAAGTAGATTCACTGCGCAATCGACCTGATGCATTCGGAGCGGGATGCTTTGTTTTTCTCGTTCTGTCGAGGTGTTAGGAACTCGCGTGAAGTGGTATTTATTTCTCCACCGGGTAATTAACGCCTCGATCGTTCGAGTGAATTCGACGGCTAATATGTTGTTGTGATGTTTCCTAGGGCGTGATGCATTTTTTTACTCGTGTATTTGTGTTTTCTCGATAAATATCGCGATTTTCAGCGTGAAGCAAGATTCGTTTATCCAAAACCCGTTGCACCGTGTGGTTTAGGTGTTAAACGCCAGAGTGAAGTGAATTTGATTTTCTTCACTGGGTGCATAACATCTGAGACCCGCGGATATTTTCTCCGTGAACGTGTGGCTGACCAGCATTTTTTTTATAATTTTTTACACCGAGGTTTTTTCCTCGTGATCCCGAGGTGTTACTTACTCTGGTGGAATGACCAACTATATTTCACCGGGTAGATAACACTTTGGTATTTCGAGTAACGTCGTCTAAGTAGATTCACTGCGCAATCGACATGATGCATTCGGAGCGGGATGCTTTGTTTTTCTCGTTCTGTCGAGGTGTTTGTTTCTCCACCGGGTAATTACGCCTCCATCGTTCGAGTGAATTCGACGGCTAATATGTTGTTGTGATTTTTCCTAGGGCGTGATGCATTTTTTTATTCGTGTATTTGTGTTTTCTCGAGCATTCTCGTCACTTTTAGCGCGAAGCAAGATTCATTTATCCGAAATCCGTTGCACCGTGTGGTTTAGGTGTTGAGCGCCTGTGTGAAGTGAATTTGCTTTTCTTCACTGGGTGCATAACATCCGAATCACGCGGATATTTTCGCCGTGGACGTGTAGCCCGACCAGATTTTTTTTTTCCAGTCCGACAGAGCAACAAATGTTTTCCTCGTGATGGCGAGGTGTTATTTACCTTGGTGGAGTGGGCTATTATTCTTCGCCGGGTAGATAACACTTTGGAATTTCGAGTAACGACTTCATAGTTGGTGCAATGCGCAATGGACCTGATGCTTCACGGAGCGTGATGCAATATTTTTCTCGTTCTGTCCAGGTGTTAGCCACCCGCGTGAAGTGGTATTTGTTTCTCCACCGGGTAGAAAACACCTCGACCGTTCGAGCGATTTCGACGGAAGAATGTTTTTATTTTTAACTAGTGTACTTTCGATTCGTTTCTTATTTGCAGCACACATATGAAAAGTTTTACGATCTGATGTGCCCTACGGCGTGATGCATGGTTTTTTCTCGTTCTGTCGAGGTGTTAGCCACTCGCGTGAAGTGGTATTTATTTCTCCACCGGGTAATTAACACCTCGATGGTTCGAGTGAATTCGACGGCTAAATTTGTTGTGATGTGTCCTAGGGCGTGATGCATTTCTGTACTGATGCATTCTGTACTTGAGAATTTGTGTTTTCTCGAGAAATATCGCGATTTTCAGCGTGAAGCAAGATTCGTTTATCCAAAACCCGTTGCACCGTGTGGTTTAGGTGTTAAACGCCAGAGTGAAGTGAATTTGATTTTCTTCACTGGGTGCATAACATCTGAGACCCGCGGATATTTTCTCCGTGAGCGTGTGGCTGACCAGCATTTTTTTTATAATTTTTTACACCGAGGTTTTTTCCTCGTGATCCCGAGGTGTTACTTACTCTGGTGGAATGACCAACTTTATTTCAACGGGTAGATAACACTTTGGTATTTCGAGTAACGTCGTCTAAGTAGATTCACTGCGCAATCGACCTGATGCATTCGGAGCGGGATGCTTTGTTTTTCTCGTTCTGTCGAGGTGTTAGGAACTCGCGTGAAGTGGTATTTATTTCTCCACCGGGTAATTAACGCCTCGATCGTTCGAGTGAATTCGACGGCTAATATGTTGTTGTGATGTTTCCTAGGGCGTGATGCATTTTTTTACTCGTGTATTTGTGTTTTCTCGATAAATATCGCGATTTTCAGCGTGAAGCAAGATTCGTTTATCCAAAACCCGTTGCACCGTGTGGTTTAGGTGTTAAACGCCAGAGTGAAGTGAATTTGATTTTCTTCACTGGGTGCATAACATCTGAGACCCGCGGATATTTTCTCCGTGAATGTGTGGCTGACCAGCATTTTTTTTATAATTTTTTACACCGAGGTTTTTTCCTCGTGATCCCGAGGTGTTACTTACTCTGGTGGAATGACCAACTATATTTCACCGGGTAGATAACACTTTGGTATTTCGAGTAACGTCGTCTAAGTAGATTCACTGCGCAATCGACATGATGCATTCGGAGCGGGATGCTTTGTTTTTCTCGTTCTGTCGAGGTGTTTGTTTCTCCACCGGGTAATTACGCCTCCATCGTTCGAGTGAATTCGACGGCTAATATGTTGTTGTGATTTTTCCTAGGGCGTGATGCATTTTTTTATTCGTGTATTTGTGTTTTCTCGAGCATTCTCGTCACTTTTAGCGCGAAGCAAGATTCATTTATCCGAAATCCGTTGCACCGTGTGGTTTAGGTGTTGAGCGCCTGTGTGAAGTGAATTTGCTTTTCTTCACTGGGTGCATAACATCCGAATCACGCGGATATTTTCGCCGTGGACGTGTAGCCCGACCAGATTTTTTTTTTCCAGTCCGACAGAGCAACAAATGTTTTCCTCGTGATGGCGAGGTGTTATTTACCTTGGTGGAGTGGGCTATTATTCTTCGCCGGGTAGATAACACTTTGGAATTTCGAGTAACGACTTCATAGTTGGTGCAATGCGCAATGGACCTGATGCTTCACGGAGCGTGATGCAATATTTTTCTCGTTCTGTCCAGGTGTTAGCCACCCGCGTGAAGTGGTATTTGTTTCTCCACCGGGTAGAAAACACCTCGACCGTTCGAGCGATTTCGACGGAAGAATGTTTTTATTTTTAACTAGTGTACTTTCGATTCGTTTCTTATTTGCAGCACACATATGAAAAGTTTTACGATCTGATGTGCCCTACGGCGTGATGCATGGTTTTTTCTCGTTCTGTCGAGGTGTTAGCCACTCGCGTGAAGTGGTATTTATTTCTCCACCGGGTAATTAACACCTCGATGGTTCGAGTGAATTCGACGGCTAAATTTGTTGTGATGTGTCCTAGGGCGTGATGCATTTCTGTACTGATGCATTCTGTACTTGAGAATTTGTGTTTTCTCGAGAAATATCGCGATTTTCAGCGTGAAGCAAGATTCGTTTATCCAAAACCCGTTGCACCGTGTGGTTTAGGTGTTAAACGCCAGAGTGAAGTGAATTTGATTTTCTTCACTGGGTGCATAACATCTGAGACCCGCGGATATTTTCTCCGTGAGCGTGTGGCTGACCAGCATTTTTTTTATAATTTTTTACACCGAGGTTTTTTCCTCGTGATCCCGAGGTGTTACTTACTCTGGTGGAATGACCAACTTTATTTCAACGGGTAGATAACACTTTGGTATTTCGAGTAACGTCGTCTAAGTAGATTCACTGCGCAATCGACCTGATGCATTCGGAGCGGGATGCTTTGTTTTTCTCGTTCTGTCGAGGTGTTAGGAACTCGCGTGAAGTGGTATTTATTTCTCCACCGGGTAATTAACGCCTCGATCGTTCGAGTGAATTCGACGGCTAATATGTTGTTGTGATGTTTCCTAGGGCGTGATGCATTTTTTTACTCGTGTATTTGTGTTTTCTCGAGCATTCTCGACATTTTCAGCGCGAAACAAGATTCATTTATCCGAAACTCGTTGCACCGTGTGGTTTAGATGTTGAGCGCCTGTGTGAAAAGAATTTACTTTTCTTCACTGGGTGCATAACATCCGAATCACGCGGATATTTTCGCCGTGGACGTGTAGCCCGACCAGATTTTTATTTTCCAGTCCGACAGAGCAACAAATGTTTTCCTCGTGATGGCGAGGTGTTATTTACCTTGGTGGAGTGGGCTATTATTCTTCGCCGGGTAGATAACACTTTGGAATTTCGAGTAACGACTTCATAGTTGGTGCAATGCGCAATGGACCTGATGCTTCACGGAGCGTGATGCAATATTTTTCTCGTTCTGTCCAGGTGTTAGATACCCGCGTGAAGTGGTATTTGTTTCTCCACCGGGTAGAAAACACCTCGACCGTTCGAGCGATTTCGACGGAAGAATGTTTTTATTTTTAACTAGTGTACTTTCGATTCGTTTCTTATTTGCAGCACCCATATGAAAAGTTTTACGATCTGATGTGCCCTACGGCGTGATGCATGGTTTTTTCTCGTTCTGTCGAGGTGTTAGCCACCCGCGTGAAGTGGTATTTGTTTCTCCACCGGGTAGAAAACACCTCGACCGTTCGAGCGATTTCGACGGAAGAATGTTTTTATTTTTAACTAGTGTACTTTCGATTCGTTTCTTATTTGCAGCACCCATATGAAAAGTTTTACGATCTGATGTGCCCTACGGCGTGATGCATGGTTTTTTCTCGTTCTGTCGAGGTGTTAGCCACTCGCGTGAAGTGGTATTTATTTCTCCACCGGGTAATTAACACCTCGATGGTTCGAGTGAATTCGACCGCTAAATTTGTTGTGATGTGTCCTAGGGCGTGATGCATTTCTGTACTGATGCATTCTGTACTTGAGAATTTGTGTTTTCTCGGGAAATATCGCGATTTTCAGCGTGAAGCAAGATTCGTTTATCCAAAACCCGTTGCACCGTGTGGTTTAGGTGTTAAACGCCAGAGTGAAGTGAATTTGATTTTCTTCACTGGGTGCATAACATCTGAGACCCGCGGATATTTTCTCCGTGGACGTGTGGCTGACCAGCATTTTTTTAATAATTATTTACACCGACGTTTTTTCCTCGTGATCCCGAGGTGTTACTTACTCTGGTGGAATGACCAACTATATTTCACCGGGTAGATAACACTTTGGTATTTCGAGTAATGTCGTCGAAGTTGATTCACTGCGCAATCGACCTGATGCATTCGGAGCGTGATGCCTTGTTTTTCTCGTTCTGTCGAGGTGTTAGAAACCCGCGTGAAGTGGTATTGATTTCTCCACCGGGTAATTAACACCTCGATGGTTCGAGTGAATTCGACGGCTAAATTTGTTGTGATGTGTCCTAGGGCGTGATGCATTTCTGTACTTGAGAATTTGTGTTTTCTCGATAAATATCGCGATTTTCAGCGTGAAGCAAGATTCGTTTATCCAAAACCCGTTGCACCGTGTGGTTTAGGTGTTAAACGCCAGAGTGAAGTGAATTTGATTTTCTTCACTGGGTGCATAACATCTGAGACCCGCGGATATTTTCTCCGTGAACGTGTGGCTGACCAGCATTTTTTTTATAATTTTTTACACCGAGGTTTTTTCCTCGTGATCCCGAGGTGTTACTTACTCTGGTGGAATGACCAACTATATTTCACCGGGTAGATAACACTTTGGTATTTCGAGTAACGTCGTCTAAGTAGATTCACTGCGCAATCGACATGATGCATTCGGAGCGGGATGCTTTGTTTTTCTCGTTCTGTCGAGGTGTTTGTTTCTCCACCGGGTAATTACGCCTCCATCGTTCGAGTGAATTCGACGGCTAATATGTTGTTGTGATTTTTCCTAGGGCGTGATGCATTTTTTTATTCGTGTATTTGTGTTTTCTCGAGCATTCTCGTCACTTTTAGCGCGAAGCAAGATTCATTTATCCGAAATCCGTTGCACCGTGTGGTTTAGGTGTTGAGCGCCTGTGTGAAGTGAATTTGCTTTTCTTCACTGGGTGCATAACATCCGAATCACGCGGATATTTTCGCCGTGGACGTGTAGCCCGACCAGATTTTTTTTTTCCAGTCCGACAGAGCAACAAATGTTTTCCTCGTGATGGCGAGGTGTTATTTACCTTGGTGGAGTGGGCTATTATTCTTCGCCGGGTAGATAACACTTTGGAATTTCGAGTAACGACTTCATAGTTGGTGCAATGCGCAATGGACCTGATGCTTCACGGAGCGTGATGCAATATTTTTCTCGTTCTGTCCAGGTGTTAGCCACCCGCGTGAAGTGGTATTTGTTTCTCCACCGGGTAGAAAACACCTCGACCGTTCGAGCGATTTCGACGGAAGAATGTTTTTATTTTTAACTAGTGTACTTTCGATTCGTTTCTTATTTGCAGCACACATATGAAAAGTTTTACGATCTGATGTGCCCTACGGCGTGATGCATGGTTTTTTCTCGTTCTGTCGAGGTGTTAGCCACTCGCGTGAAGTGGTATTTATTTCTCCACCGGGTAATTAACACCTCGATGGTTCGAGTGAATTCGACGGCTAAATTTGTTGTGATGTGTCCTAGGGCGTGATGCATTTCTGTACTGATGCATTCTGTACTTGAGAATTTGTGTTTTCTCGAGAAATATCGCGATTTTCAGCGTGAAGCAAGATTCGTTTATCCAAAACCCGTTGCACCGTGTGGTTTAGGTGTTAAACGCCAGAGTGAAGTGAATTTGATTTTCTTCACTGGGTGCATAACATCTGAGACCCGCGGATATTTTCTCCGTGAGCGTGTGGCTGACCAGCTTTTTTTTTATAATTTTTTACACCGAGGTTTTTTCCTCGTGATCCCGAGGTGTTACTTACTCTGGTGGAATGACCAACTTTATTTCAACGGGTAGATAACACTTTGGTATTTCGAGTAACGTCGTCTAAGTAGATTCACTGCGCAATCGACCTGATGCATTCGGAGCGGGATGCTTTGTTTTTCTCGTTCTGTCGAGGTGTTAGGAACTCGCGTGAAGTGGTATTTATTTCTCCACCGGGTAATTAACGCCTCGATCGTTCGAGTGAATTCGACGGCTAATATGTTGTTGTGATGTTTCCTAGGGCGTGATGCATTTTTTTACTCGTGTATTTGTGTTTTCTCGAGCATTCTCGACATTTTCAGCGCGAAACAAGATTCATTTATCCGAAACTCGTTGCACCGTGTGGTTTAGATGTTGAGCGCCTGTGTGAAAAGAATTTGCTTTTCTTCACTGGGTGCATAACATCCGAATCACGCGGATATTTTCGCCGTGGACGTGTAGCCCGACCAGATTTTTATTTTCCAGTCCGACAGAGCAACAAATGTTTTCCTCGTGATGGCGAGGTGTTATTTACCTTGGTGGAGTGGGCTATTATTCTTCGCCGGGTAGATAACACTTTGGAATTTCGAGTAACGACTTCATAGTTGGTGCAATGCGCAATGGACCTGATGCTTCACGGAGCGTGATGCAATATTTTTCTCGTTCTGTCCAGGTGTTAGCCACCCGCGTGAAGTGGTATTTGTTTCTCCACCGGGTAGAAAACACCTCGACCGTTCGAGCGATTTCGACGGAAGAATGTTTTTATTTTTAACTAGTGTACTTTCGATTCGTTTCTTATTTGCAGCACCCATATGAAAAGTTTTACGATCTGATGTGCCCTACGGCGTGATGCATGGTTTTTTCTCGTTCTGTCGAGGTGTTAGCCACCCGCGTGAAGTGGTATTTGTTTCTCCACCGGGTAGAAAACACCTCGACCGTTCGAGCGATTTCGACGGAAGAATGTTTTTATTTTTAACTAGTGTACTTTCGATTCGTTTCTTATTTGCAGCACCCATATGAAAAGTTTTACGATCTGATGTGCCCTACGGCGTGATGCATGGTTTTTTCTCGTTCTGTCGAGGTGTTAGCCACTCGCGTGAAGTGGTATTTATTTCTCCACCGGGTAATTAACACCTCGATGGTTCGAGTGAATTCGACCGCTAAATTTGTTGTGATGTGTCCTAGGGCGTGATGCATTTCTGTACTGATGCATTCTGTACTTGAGAATTTGTGTTTTCTCGGGAAATATCGCGATTTTCAGCGTGAAGCAAGATTCGTTTATCCAAAACCCGTTGCACCGTGTGGTTTAGGTGTTAAACGCCAGAGTGAAGTGAATTTGATTTTCTTCACTGGGTGCATAACATCTGAGACCCGCGGATATTTTCTCCGTGGACGTGTGGCTGACCAGCATTTTTTTAATAATTATTTACACCGACGTTTTTTCCTCGTGATCCCGAGGTGTTACTTACTCTGGTGGAATGACCAACTATATTTCACCGGGTAGATAACACTTTGGTATTTCGAGTAATGTCGTCGAAGTTGATTCACTGCGCAATCGACCTGATGCATTCGGAGCGTGATGCCTTGTTTTTCTCGTTCTGTCGAGGTGTTAGAAACCCGCGTGAAGTGGTATTGATTTCTCCACCGGGTAATTAACACCTCGATGGTTCGAGTGAATTCGACGGCTAAATTTGTTGTGATGTGTCCTAGGGCGTGATGCATTTCTGTACTTGAGAATTTGTATTTTCTCAAGAAATATCGCGATTTTCAGCGTGAAGCAAGATTCGTTTATCCAAAACCCGTTGCACCGTGTGGTTTAGGTGTTAAACGCCAGAGTGAAGTGAATTTGATTTTCTTCACTGGGTGCATAACATCTGAGACCCGCGGATATTTTCTCCGTGGACGTGTGGCTGACCAGCATTTTTTTAATAATTATTTACACCGACGTTTTTTCCTCGTGATCCCGAGGTGTTACTTACTCTGGTGGAATGACCAACTATATTTCACCGGGTAGATAACACTTTGGTATTTCGAGTAACGTCGTCTAAGTAGATTCACTGCGCAATCGACCTGATGCATTCGGAGCGGGATGCTTTGTTTTTCTCGTTCTGTCGAGGTGTTTGTTTCTCCACCGGGTAATTACGCCTCCATCGTTCGAGTGAATTCGACGGCTAATATGTTGTTGTGATTTTTCCTAGGGCGTGATGCATTTTTTTATTCGTGTATTTGTGTTTTCTCGAGCATTCTCGTCACTTTTAGCGCGAAGCAAGATTCATTTATCCGAAATCCGTTGCACCGTGTGGTTTAGGTGTTGAGCGCCTGTGTGAAGTGAATTTGCTTTTCTTCACTGGGTGCATAACATCCGAATCACGCGGATATTTTCGCCGTGGACGTGTAGCCCGACCAGATTTTTTTTTTCCAGTCCGACAGAGCAACAAATGTTTTCCTCGTGATGGCGAGGTGTTATTTACCTTGGTGGAGTGGGCTATTATTCTTCGCCGGGTAGATAACACTTTGGAATTTCGAGTAACGACTTCATAGTTGGTGCAATGCGCAATGGACCTGATGCTTCACGGAGAGTGATGCAATATTTTTCTCGTTCTGTCCAGGTGTTAGCCACCCGCGTGAAGTGGTATTTGTTTCTCCACCGGGTAGAAAACACCTCGACCGTTCGAGCGATTTCGACGGAAGAATGTTTTTATTTTTAACTAGTGTACTTTCGATTCGTTTCTTATTTGCAGCACACATATGAAAAGTTTTACGATCTGATGTGCCCTACGGCGTGATGCATGGTTTTTTCTCGTTCTGTCGAGGTGTTAGCCACTCGCGTGAAGTGGTATTTATTTCTCCACCGGGTAATTAACACCTCGATGGTTCGAGTGAATTCGACGGCTAAATTTGTTGTGATGTGTCCTAGGGCGTGATGCATTTCTGTACTGATGCATTCTGTACTTGAGAATTTGTGTTTTCTCGAGAAATATCGCGATTTTCAGCGTGAAGCAAGATTCGTTTATCCAAAACCCGTTGCACCGTGTGGTTTAGGTGTTAAACGCCAGAGTGAAGTGAATTTGATTTTCTTCACTGGGTGCATAACATCTGAGACCTGCGGATATTTTCTCCGTGAACGTGTGGCTGACCAGCATTTTTTTTATAATTTTTTACACCGAGGTTTTTTCCTCGTGATCCCGAGGTGTTACTTACTCTGGTGGAATGACCAACTATATTTCACCGGGTAGATAACACTTTGGTATTTCGAGTAACGTCGTCTAAGTAGATTCACTGCGCAATCGACATGATGCATTCGGAGCGGGATGCTTTGTTTTTCTTGTTCTGTCGAGGTGTTTGTTTCTCCACCGGGTAATTACGCCTCCATCGTTCGAGTGAATTCGACGGCTAATATGTTGTTGTGATTTTTCCTAGGGCGTGATGCATTTTTTTATTCGTGTATTTGTGTTTTCTCGAGCATTCTCGTCACTTTTAGCGCGAAGCAAGATTCATTTATCCGAAATCCGTTGCACCGTGTGGTTTAGGTGTTGAGCGCCTGTGTGAAGTGAATTTGCTTTTCTTCACTGGGTGCATAACATCCGAATCACGCGGATATTTTCGCCGTGGACGTGTAGCCCGACCAGATTTTTTTTTTCCAGTCCGACAGAGCAACAAATGTTTTCCTCGTGATGGCGAGGTGTTATTTACCTTGGTGGAGTGGGCTATTATTCTTCGCCGGGTAGATAACACTTTGGAATTTCGAGTAACGACTTCATAGTTGGTGCAATGCGCAATGGACCTGATGCTTCACGGAGCGTGATGCAATATTTTTCTCGTTCTGTCCAGGTGTTAGCCACCCGCGTGAAGTGGTATTTGTTTCTCCACCGGGTAGAAAACACCTCGACCGTTCGAGCGATTTCGACGGAAGAATGTTTTTATTTTTAACTAGTGTACTTTCGATTCGTTTCTTATTTGCAGCACACATATGAAAAGTTTTACGATCTGATGTGCCCTACGGCGTGATGCATGGTTTTTTCTCGTTCTGTCGAGGTGTTAGCCACTCGCGTGAAGTGGTATTTATTTCTCCACCGGGTAATTAACACCTCGATGGTTCGAGTGAATTCGACGGCTAAATTTGTTGTGATGTGTCCTAGGGCGTGATGCATTTCTGTACTGATGCATTCTGTACTTGAGAATTTGTGTTTTCTCGAGAAATATCGCGATTTTCAGCGTGAAGCAAGATTCGTTTATCCAAAACCCGTTGCACCGTGTGGTTTAGGTGTTAAACGCCAGAGTGAAGTGAATTTGATTTTCTTCACTGGGTGCATAACATCTGAGACCCGCGGATATTTTCTCCGTGAGCGTGTGGCTGACCAGCATTTTTTTTATAATTTTTTACACCGAGGTTTTTTCCTCGTGATCCCGAGGTGTTACTTACTCTGGTGGAATGACCAACTTTATTTCAACGGGTAGATAACACTTTGGTATTTCGAGTAACGTCGTCTAAGTAGATTCACTGCGCAATCGACCTGATGCATTCGGAGCGGGATGCTTTGTTTTTCTCGTTCTGTCGAGGTGTTAGGAACTCGCGTGAAGTGGTATTTATTTCTCCACCGGGTAATTAACGCCTCGATCGTTCGAGTGAATTCGACGGCTAATATGTTGTTGTGATGTTTCCTAGGGCGTGATGCATTTTTTTACTCGTGTATTTGTGTTTTCTCGAGCATTCTCGACATTTTCAGCGCGAAACAAGATTCATTTATCCGAAACTCGTTGCACCGTGTGGTTTAGATGTTGAGCGCCTGTGTGAAAAGAATTTGCTTTTCTTCACTGGGTGCATAACATCCGAATCACGCGGATATTTTCGCCGTGGACGTGTAGCCCGACCAGATTTTTATTTTCCAGTCCGACAGAGCAACAAATGTTTTCCTCGTGATGGCGAGGTGTTATTTACCTTGGTGGAGTGGGCTATTATTCTTCGCCGGGTAGATAACACTTTGGAATTTCGAGTAACGACTTCATAGTTGGTGCAATGCGCAATGGACCTGATGCTTCACGGAGCGTGATGCAATATTTTTCTCGTTCTGTCCAGGTGTTAGCCACCCGCGTGAAGTGGTATTTGTTTCTCCACCGGGTAGAAAACACCTCGACCGTTCGAGCGATTTCGACGGAAGAATGTTTTTATTTTTAACTAGTGTACTTTCGATTCGTTTCTTATTTGCAGCACCCATGTGAAAAGTTTTACGATCTGATGTGCCCTACGGCGTGATGCATGGTTTTTTCTCGTTCTGTCGAGGTGTTAGCCACCCGCGTGAAGTGGTATTTGTTTCTCCACCGGGTAGAAAACACCTCGACCGTTCGAGCGATTTCGACGGAAGAATGTTTTTATTTTTAACTAGTGTACTTTCGATTCGTTTCTTATTTGCAGCACCCATATGAAAAGTTTTACGATCTGATGTGCCCTACGGCGTGATGCATGGTTTTTTCTCGTTCTGTCGAGGTGTTAGCCACTCGCGTGAAGTGGTATTTATTTCTCCACCGGGTAATTAACACCTCGATGGTTCGAGTGAATTCGACCGCTAAATTTGTTGTGATGTGTCCTAGGGCGTGATGCATTTCTGTACTGATGCATTCTGTACTTGAGAATTTGTGTTTTCTCGGGAAATATCGCGATTTTCAGCGTGAAGCAAGATTCGTTTATCCAAAACCCGTTGCACCGTGTGGTTTAGGTGTTAAACGCCAGAGTGAAGTGAATTTGATTTTCTTCACTGGGTGCATAACATCTGAGACCCGCGGATATTTTCTCCGTGGACGTGTGGCTGACCAGCATTTTTTTAATAATTATTTACACCGACGTTTTTTCCTCGTGATCCCGAGGTGTTACTTACTCTGGTGGAATGACCAACTATATTTCACCGGGTAGATAACACTTTGGTATTTCGAGTAATGTCGTCGAAGTTGATTCACTGCGCAATCGACCTGATGCATTCGGAGCGTGATGCCTTGTTTTTCTCGTTCTGTCGAGGTGTTAGAAACCCGCGTGAAGTGGTATTGATTTCTCCACCGGGTAATTAACACCTCGATGGTTCGAGTGAATTCGACGGCTAAATTTGTTGTGATGTGTCCTAGGGCGTGATGCATTTCTGTACTTGAGAATTTGTATTTTCTCAAGAAATATCGCGATTTTCAGCGTGAAGCAAGATTCGTTTATCCAAAACCCGTTGCACCGTGTGGTTTAGGTGTTAAACGCCAGAGTGAAGTGAATTTGATTTTCTTCACTGGGTGCATAACATCTGAGACCCGCGGATATTTTCTCCGTGGACGTGTGGCTGACCAGCATTTTTTTAATAATTATTTACACCGACGTTTTTTCCTCGTGATCCCGAGGTGTTACTTACTCTGGTGGAATGACCAACTATATTTCACCGGGTAGATAACACTTTGGTATTTCGAGTAACGTCGTCTAAGTAGATTCACTGCGCAATCGACCTGATGCATTCGGAGCGGGATGCTTTGTTTTTCTCGTTCTGTCGAGGTGTTTGTTTCTCCACCGGGTAATTACGCCTCCATCGTTCGAGTGAATTCGACGGCTAATATGTTGTTGTGATTTTTCCTAGGGCGTGATGCATTTTTTTATTCGTGTATTTGTGTTTTCTCGAGCATTCTCGTCACTTTTAGCGCGAAGCAAGATTCATTTATCCGAAATCCGTTGCACCGTGTGGTTTAGGTGTTGAGCGCCTGTGTGAAGTGAATTTGCTTTTCTTCACTGGGTGCATAACATCCGAATCACGCGGATATTTTCGCCGTGGACGTGTAGCCCGACCAGATTTTTTTTTTCCAGTCCGACAGAGCAACAAATGTTTTCCTCGTGATGGCGAGGTGTTATTTACCTTGGTGGAGTGGGCTATTATTCTTCGCCGGGTAGATAACACTTTGGAATTTCGAGTAACGACTTCATAGTTGGTGCAATGCGCAATGGACCTGATGCTTCACGGAGCGTGATGCAATATTTTTCTCGTTCTGTCCAGGTGTTAGCCACCCGCGTGAAGTGGTATTTGTTTCTCCACCGGGTAGAAAACACCTCGACCGTTCGAGCGATTTCGACGGAAGAATGTTTTTATTTTTAACTAGTGTACTTTCGATTCGTTTCTTATTTGCAGCACCCATATGAAAAGTTTTACGATCTGATGTGCCCTACGGCGTGATGCATGGTTTTTTCTCGTTCTGTCGAGGTGTTAGCCACTCGCGTGAAGTGGTATTTATTTCTCCACCGGGTAATTAACACCTCGATGGTTCGAGTGAATTCGACGGCTAAATTTGTTGTGATGTGTCCTAGGGCGTGATGCATTTCTGTACTGATGCATTCTGTACTTGAGAATTTGTGTTTTCTCGAGAAATATCGCGATTTTCAGCGTGAAGCAAGATTCGTTTATCCAAAACCCGTTGCACCGTGTGGTTTAGGTGTTAAACGCCAGAGTGAAGTGAATTTGATTTTCTTCACTGGGTGCATAACATCTGAGACCCGCGAATATTTTCTCCGTGAACGTGTGGCTGACCAGCATTTTTTTTATAATTTTTTACACCGAGGTTTTTTCCTCGTGATCCCGAGGTGTTACTTACTCTGGTGGAATGACCAACTTTATTTCACCGGGTAGATAACACTTTGGTATTTCGAGTAACGTCTTCTAAGTTGATTCACTGCGCAATCGACCTGAGGCATTCGGAGCGTGATGCTTTGTTTTTCTCGTTCTGTCGAGGTGTTAGCCACTCGCGTGAAGTGGTATTTATTTCTCCACCGGGTAATTAACGCCTCGATCGTTCGAGTGAATTCGACGGCTAATATGTTGTTGTGATGTTTCCTAGGGCGTGATGCATTTCTGTACTTGAGAATTTGTATTTTCTCAAGAAATATCGCGATTTTCAGCGTGAAGCAAGATTCGTTTTTCCGAAACCCGTTGCACCGTGTGGTTTAGGTGTTAAACGCCTGAGTGAAGTGAATTTGCTTTTCTTCACTGGGTGCATAACATCCGAATCACGCGGATATTTTCGCCGTGGACGTGTAGCCCGACCAGATTTTTTTTTTCCGGTCCGACAGAGCAACAAATGTTTTCCTCGTGATGGCGAGGTGTTATTTACCTTGGTGGAGTGGGCTATTATTCTTCGCCGGGTAGATAACACTTTGGAATTTCGAGTAACGACTTCATAGTTGGTGCAATGCGCAATGGACCTGATGCTTCACGGAGCGTGATGCAATATTTTTCTCGTTCTGTCCAGGTGTTAGCCACCCGCGTGAAGTGGTATTTGTTTCTCCACCGGGTAGAAAACACCTCGACCGTTCGAGCGATTTCGACGGAAGAATGTTTTTATTTTTAACTAGTGTACTTTCGATTCGTTTCTTATTTGCAGCACCCATATGAAAAGTTTTACGATCTGATGTGCCCTACGGCGAGATGCATGGTTTTTTCTCTTTCTGTCGAGGTGTTAGCCACCCGCGTGAAGTGGTATTTATTTCTCCACCGGGTAATTAACGCCTCGATCGTTCGAGTGAATTCGACGGCTAATATGTTGTTGTGATGTGTCCTAGGGCGTGATGCATTTCTGTACTTGAGAATTTGTATTTTCTCAAGAAATATCGCGATTTTCAGCGTGAAGCAAGATTCGTTTATCCAAAACCCGTTGCACCGTGTGGTTTAGGTGTTAAACGCCAGAGTGAAGTGAATTTGATTTTCTTCACTGGGTGCATAACATCTGAGACCCGCGGATATTTTCTCCGTGGACGTGTGGCTGACCAGCATTTTTTTAATAATTATTTACACCGACGTTTTTTCCTCGTGATCCCGAGGTGTTACTTACTCTGGTGGAATGACCAACTATATTTCACCGGGTAGATAACACTTTGGTATTTCGAGTAACGTCGTCTAAGTAGATTCACTGCGCAATCGACCTGATGCATTCGGAGCGGGATGCTTTGTTTTTCTCGTTCTGTCGAGGTGTTTGTTTCTCCACCGGGTAATTACGCCTCCATCGTTCGAGTGAATTCGACGGCTAATATGTTGTTGTGATTTTTCCTAGGGCGTGATGCATTTTTTTATTCGTGTATTTGTGTTTTCTCGAGCATTCTCGTCACTTTTAGCGCGAAGCAAGATTCATTTATCCGAAATCCGTTGCACCGTGTGGTTTAGGTGTTGAGCGCCTGTGTGAAGTGAATTTGCTTTTCTTCACTGGGTGCATAACATCCGAATCACGCGGATATTTTCGCCGTGGACGTGTAGCCCGACCAGATTTTTTTTTTCCAGTCCGACAGAGCAACAAATGTTTTCCTCGTGATGGCGAGGTGTTATTTACCTTGGTGGAGTGGGCTATTATTCTTCGCCGGGTAGATAACACTTTGGAATTTCGAGTAACGACTTCATAGTTGGTGCAATGCGCAATGGACCTGATGCTTCACGGAGCGTGATGCAATATTTTTCTCGTTCTGTCCAGGTGTTAGCCACCCGCGTGAAGTGGTATTTGTTTCTCCACCGGGTAGAAAACACCTCGACCGTTCGAGCGATTTCGACGGAAGAATGTTTTTATTTTTAACTAGTGTACTTTCGATTCGTTTCTTATTTGCAGCACCCATATGAAAAGTTTTACGATCTGATGTGCCCTACGGCGTGATGCATGGTTTTTTCTCGTTCTGTCGAGGTGTTAGCCACTCGCGTGAAGTGGTATTTATTTCTCCACCGGGTAATTAACGCCTCGATCGTTCGAGTGAATTCGACGGCTAATATGTTGTTGTGATGTGTCCTAGGGCGTGATGCATTTCTGTACTTGAGAATTTGTATTTTCTCAAGAAATATCGCGATTTTCAGCGTGAAGCAAGATTCGTTTATCCAAAACCCGTTGCACCGTGTGGTTTAGGTGTTAAACGCCAGAGTGAAGTGAATTTGATTTTCTTCACTGGGTGCATAACATCTGAGACCCGCGGATATTTTCTCCGTGGACGTGTGGCTGACCAGCATTTTTTTAATAATTATTTACACCGACGTTTTTTCCTCGTGATCCCGAGGTGTTACTTACTCTGGTGGAATGACCAACTATATTTCACCGGGTAGATAACACTTTGGTATTTCGAGTAACGTCGTCTAAGTAGATTCACTGCGCAATCGACCTGATGCATTCGGAGCGGGATGCTTTGTTTTTCTCGTTCTGTCGAGGTGTTTGTTTCTCCACCGGGTAATTACGCCTCCATCGTTCGAGTGAATTCGACGGCTAATATGTTGTTGTGATTTTTCCTAGGGCGTGATGCATTTTTTTATTCGTGTATTTGTGTTTTCTCGAGCATTCTCGTCACTTTTAGCGCGAAGCAAGATTCATTTATCCGAAATCCGTTGCACCGTGTGGTTTAGGTGTTGAGCGCCTGTGTGAAGTGAATTTGCTTTTCTTCACTGGGTGCATAACATCCGAATCACGCGGATATTTTCGCCGTGGACGTGTAGCCCGACCAGATTTTTTTTTTCCAGTCCGACAGAGCAACAAATGTTTTCCTCGTGATGGCGAGGTGTTATTTACCTTGGTGGAGTGGGCTATTATTCTTCGCCGGGTAGATAACACTTTGGAATTTCGAGTAACGACTTCATAGTTGGTGCAATGCGCAATGGACCTGATGCTTCACGGAGCGTGATGCAATATTTTTCTCGTTCTGTCCAGGTGTTAGCCACCCGCGTGAAGTGGTATTTGTTTCTCCACCGGGTAGAAAACACCTCGACCGTTCGAGCGATTTCGACGGAAGAATGTTTTTATTTTTAACTAGTGTACTTTCGATTCGTTTCTTATTTGCAGCACCCATATGAAAAGTTTTACGATCTGATGTGCCCTACGGCGTGATGCATGGTTTTTTCTCGTTCTGTCGAGGTGTTAGCCACTCGCGTGAAGTGGTATTTATTTCTCCACCGGGTAATTAACACCTCGATGGTTCGAGTGAATTCGACGGCTAAATTTGTTGTGATGTGTCCTAGGGCGTGATGCATTTCTGTACTGATGCATTCTGTACTTGAGAATTTGTGTTTTCTCGAGAAATATCGCGATTTTCAGCGTGAAGCAAGATTCGTTTTTCCGAAACCCGTTGCACCGTGTGGTTTAGGTGTTAAACGCCTGAGTGAAGTGAATTTGATTTTCTTCACTGGGTGCATAACATCTGAGACCCGCGGATATTTTCTCCGTGGACGTGTGGCTGACCAGCATTTTTCTTATAGTTTTCTACACCGAGGTTTTTCCCTCGTGATCCCGAGGTGTTAGTTACTCTGGTGGAATGACCAACTATATTTCACCGGGTAGATAACACTTTGGTATTTCGAGTAACGTCGTCTAAGTAGATTCACTGCGCAATCGACCTGATGCATTCGGAGCGGGATGCTTTGTTTTTCTCGTTCTGTCGAGGTGTTTGTTTCTCCACCGGGTAATTACGCCTCCATCGTTCGAGTGAATTCGACGGCTAATATGTTGTTGTGATTTTTCCTAGGGCGTGATGCATTTTTTTATTCGTGTATTTGTGTTTTCTCGAGCATTCTCGTCACTTTTAGCGCGAAGCAAGATTCATTTATCCGAAATCCGTTGCATCGTGTGGTTTAGGTGTTGAGCGCCTGTGTGAAGTGAATTTGCTTTTCTTCACTGGGTGCATAACATCCGAATCACGCGGATATTTTCGCCGTGGACGTGTAGCCCGACCAGATTTTTTTTTTCCAGTCCGACAGAGCAACAAATGTTTTCCTCGTGATGGCGAGGTGTTATTTACCTTGGTGGAGTGGGCTATTATTCTTCGCCGGGTAGATAACACTTTGGAATTTCGAGTAACGACTTCATAGTTGGTGCAATGCGCAATGGACCTGATGCTTCACGGAGCGTGATGCAATATTTTTCTCGTTCTGTCCAGGTGTTAGCCACCCGCGTGAAGTGGTATTTGTTTCTCCACCGGGTAGAAAACACCTCGACCGTTCGAGCGATTTCGACGGAAGAATGTTTTTATTTTTAACTAGTGTACTTTCGATTCGTTTCTTATTTGCAGCACCCATATGAAAAGTTTTACGATCTGATGTGCCCTACGGCGTGATGCATGGTTTTTTCTCGTTCTGTCGAGGTGTTAGCCACTCGCGTGAAGTGGTATTTATTTCTCCACCGGGTAATTAACACCTCGATGGTTCGAGTGAATTCGACGGCTAAATTTGTTGTGATGTGTCCTAGGGCGTGATGCATTTCTGTACTGATGCATTCTGTACTTGAGAATTTGTGTTTTCTCGAGAAATATCGCGATTTTCAGCGTGAAGCAAGATTCGTTTATCCAAAACCCGTTGCACCGTGTGGTTTAGGTGTTAAACGCCAGAGTGAAGTGAATTTGATTTTCTTCACTGGGTGCATAACATCTGAGACCCGCGAATATTTTCTCCGTGAACGTGTGGCTGACCAGCATTTTTTTTATAATTTTTTACACCGAGGTTTTTTCCTCGTGATCCCGAGGTGTTACTTACTCTGGTGGAATGACCAACTTTATTTCACCGGGTAGATAACACTTTGGTATTTCGAGTAACGTCTTCTAAGTTGATTCACTGCGCAATCGACCTGAGGCATTCGGAGCGTGATGCTTTGTTTTTCTCGTTCTGTCGAGGTGTTAGCCACTCGCGTGAAGTGGTATTTATTTCTCCACCGGGTAATTAACGCCTCGATCGTTCGAGTGAATTCGACGGCTAATATGTTGTTGTGATGTTTCCTAGGGCGTGATGCATTTCTGTACTTGAGAATTTGTATTTTCTCAAGAAATATCGCGATTTTCAGCGTGAAGCAAGATTCGTTTTTCCGAAACCCGTTGCACCGTGTGGTTTAGGTGTTAAACGCCTGAGTGAAGTGAATTTGCTTTTCTTCACTGGGTGCATAACATCCGAATCACGCGGATATTTTCGCCGTGGACGTGTAGCCCGACCAGATTTTTTTTTTCCGGTCCGACAGAGCAACAAATGTTTTCCTCGTGATGGCGAGGTGTTATTTACCTTGGTGGAGTGGGCTATTATTCTTCGCCGGGTAGATAACACTTTGGAATTTCGAGTAACGACTTCATAGTTGGTGCAATGCGCAATGGACCTGATGCTTCACGGAGCGTGATGCAATATTTTTCTCGTTCTGTCCAGGTGTTAGCCACCCGCGTGAAGTGGTATTTGTTTCTCCACCGGGTAGAAAACACCTCGACCGTTCGAGCGATTTCGACGGAAGAATGTTTTTATTTTTAACTAGTGTACTTTCGATTCGTTTCTTATTTGCAGCACCCATATGAAAAGTTTTACGATCTGATGTGCCCTACGGCGTGATGCATGGTTTTTTCTCGTTCTGTCGAGGTGTTAGCCACTCGCGTGAAGTGGTATTTATTTCTCCACCGGGTAATTAACACCTCGATGGTTCGAGTGAATTCGACCGCTAAATTTGTTGTGATGTGTCCTAGGGCGTGATGCATTTCTGTACTGATGCATTCTGTACTTGAGAATTTGTGTTTTCTCGGGAAATATCGCGATTTTCAGCGTGAAGCAAGATTCGTTTATCCAAAACCCGTTGCACCGTGTGGTTTAGGTGTTAAACGCCAGAGTGAAGTGAATTTGATTTTCTTCACTGGGTGCATAACATCTGAGACCCGCGGATATTTTCTCCGTGAACGTGTGGCTGACCAGCATTTTTTTTATAATTTTTTACACCGAGGTTTTTTCCTCGTGATCCCGAGGTGTTACTTACTCTGGTGGAATGACCAACTATATTTCACCGGGTAGATAACACTTTGGTATTTCGAGTAACGTCGTCTAAGTAGATTCACTGCGCAATCGACCTGATGCATTCGGAGCGGGATGCTTTGTTTTTCTCGTTCTGTCGAGGTGTTTGTTTCTCCACCGGGTAATTACGCCTCCATCGTTCGAGTGAATTCGACGGCTAATATGTTGTTGTGATTTTTCCTAGGGCGTGATGCATTTTTTTATTCGTGTATTTGTGTTTTCTCGAGCATTCTCGTCACTTTTAGCGCGAAGCAAGATTCATTTATCCGAAATCCGTTGCACCGTGTGGTTTAGGTGTTGAGCGCCTGTGTGAAGTGAATTTGCTTTTCTTCACTCGGTGCATAACATCCGAATCACGCGGATATTTTCGCCGTGGACGTGTAGCCCGACCAGATTTTTTTTTTCCAGTCCGACAGAGCAACAAATGTTTTCCTCGTGATGGCGAGGTGTTATTTACCTTGGTGGAGTGGGCTATTATTCTTCGCCGGGTAGATAACACTTTGGAATTTCGAGTAACGACTTCATAGTTGGTGCAATGCGCAATGGACCTGATGCTTCACGGAGCGTGATGCAATATTTTTCTCGTTCTGTCCAGGTGTTAGCCACCCGCGTGAAGTGGTATTTGTTTCTCCACCGGGTAGAAAACACCTCGACCGTTCGAGCGATTTCGACGGAAGAATGTTTTTATTTTTAACTAGTGTACTTTCGATTCGTTTCTTATTTGCAGCACCCATATGAAAAGTTTTACGATCTGATGTGCCCTACGGCGTGATGCATGGTTTTTTCTCGTTCTGTCGAGGTGTTAGCCACTCGCGTGAAGTGGTATTTATTTCTCCACCGGGTAATTAACACCTCGATGGTTCGAGTGAATTCGACGGCTAAATTTGTTGTGATGTGTCCTAGGGCGTGATGCATTTCTGTACTGATGCATTCTGTACTTGAGAATTTGTGTTTTCTCGGGAAATATCGCGATTTTCAGCGTGAAGCAAGATTCGTTTATCCAAAACCCGTTGCACCGTGTGGTTTAGGTGTTAAACGCCAGAGTGAAGTGAATTTGATTTTCTTCACTGGGTGCATAACATCTGAGACCCGCGGATATTTTCTCCGTGGACGTGTGGCTGACCAGCATTTTTCTTATAGTTTTCTACACCGAGGTTTTTCCCTCGTGATCCCGAGGTGTTAATTACTCTGGTGGAATGACCAACTATATTTCACCGGGTAGATAACACTTTGGTATTTCGAGTAACGTCGTCTAAGTAGATTCACTGCGCAATCGACCTGATGCATTCGGAGCGTGATGCTTTGTTTTTCTCGTTCTGTCGAGGTGTTTGTTTCTCCACCGGGTAATTACGCCTCCATCGTTCGAGTGAATTCGACGGCTAATATGTTGTTGTGATTTTTCCTAGGGCGTGATGCATTTTTTTATTCGTGTATTTGTGTTTTCTCGAGCATTCTCGTCACTTTTAGCGCGAAGCAAGATTCATTTATCCGAAATCCGTTGCATCGTGTGGTTTAGGTGTTGAGCGCCTGTGTGAAGTGAATTTGCTTTTCTTCACTGGGTGCATAACATCCGAATCACGCGGATATTTTCGCCGTGGACGTGTAGCCCGACCAGATTTTTTTTTTCCAGTCCGACAGAGCAACAAATGTTTTCCTCGTGATGGCGAGGTGTTATTTACCTTGGTGGAGTGGGCTATTATTCTTCGCCGGGTAGATAACACTTTGGAATTTCGAGTAACGACTTCATAGTTGGTGCAATGCGCAATGGACCTGATGCTTCACGGAGCGTGATGCAATATTTTTCTCGTTCTGTCCAGGTGTTAGCCACCCGCGTGAAGTGGTATTTGTTTCTCCACCGGGTAGAAAACACCTCGACCGTTCGAGCGATTTCGACGGAAGAATGTTTTTATTTTTAACTAGTGTACTTTCGATTCGTTTCTTATTTGCAGCACCCATATGAAAAGTTTTACGATCTGATGTGCCCTACGGCGTGATGCATGGTTTTTTCTCGTTCTGTCGAGGTGTTAGCCACTCGCGTGAAGTGGTATTTATTTCTCCACCGGGTAATTAACACCTCGATGGTTCGAGTGAATTCGACCGCTAAATTTGTTGTGATGTGTCCTAGGGCGTGATGCATTTCTGTACTGATGCATTCTGTACTTGAGAATTTGTGTTTTCTCGAGAAATATCGCGATTTTCAGCGTGAAGCAAGATTCGTTTATCCAAAACCCGTTGCACCGTGTGGTTTAGGTGTTAAACGCCAGAGTGAAGTGAATTTGATTTTCTTCACTGGGTGCATAACATCTGAGACCCGCGGATATTTTCTCCGTGAACGTGTGGCTGACCAGCATTTTTTTTATAATTTTTTACACCGAGGTTTTTTCCTCGTGATCCCGAGGTGTTACTTACTCTGGTGGAATGACCAACTATATTTCACCGGGTAGATAACACTTTGGTATTTCGAGTAACGTCGTCTAAGTAGATTCACTGCGCAATCGACCTGATGCATTCGGAGCGGGATGCTTTGTTTTTCTCGTTCTGTCGAGGTGTTTGTTTCTCCACCGGGTAATTACGCCTCCATCGTTCGAGTGAATTCGACGGCTAATATGTTGTTGTGATTTTTCCTAGGGCGTGATGCATTTTTTTATTCGTGTATTTGTGTTTTCTCGAGCATTCTCGTCACTTTTAGCGCGAAGCAAGATTCATTTATCCGAAATCCGTTGCATCGTGTGGTTTAGGTGTTGAGCGCCTGTGTGAAGTGAATTTGCTTTTCTTCACTGGGTGCATAACATCCGAATCACGCGGATATTTTCGCCGTGGACGTGTAGCCCGACCAGATTTTTTTTTTCCAGTCCGACAGAGCAACAAATGTTTTCCTCGTGATGGCGAGGTGTTATTTACCTTGGTGGAGTGGGCTATTATTCTTCGCCGGGTAGATAACACTTTGGAATTTCGAGTAACGACTTCATAGTTGGTGCAATGCGCAATGGACCTGATGCTTCACGGAGCGTGATGCAATATTTTTCTCGTTCTGTCCAGGTGTTAGCCACCCGCGTGAAGTGGTATTTGTTTCTCCACCGGGTAGAAAACACCTCGACCGTTCGAGCGATTTCGACGGAAGAATGTTTTTATTTTTAACTAGTGTACTTTCGATTCGTTTCTTATTTGCAGCACCCATATGAAAAGTTTTACGATCTGATGTGCCCTACGGCGTGATGCATGGTTTTTTCTCGTTCTGTCGAGGTGTTAGCCACTCGCGTGAAGTGGTATTTATTTCTCCACCGGGTAATTAACACCTCGATGGTTCGAGTGAATTCGACGGCTAAATTTGTTGTGATGTGTCCTAGGGCGTGATGCATTTCTGTACTGATGCATTCTGTACTTGAGAATTTGTGTTTTCTCGGGAAATATCGCGATTTTCAGCGTGAAGCAAGATTCGTTTATCCAAAACCCGTTGCACCGTGTGGTTTAGGTGTTAAACGCCAGAGTGAAGTGAATTTGATTTTCTTCACTGGGTGCATAACATCTGAGACCCGCGGATATTTTCTCCGTGAACGTGTGGCTGACCAGCATTTTTTTTATAATTTTTTACACCGAGGTTTTTTCCTCGTGATCCCGAGGTGTTACTTACTCTGGTGGAATGACCAACTATATTTCACCGGGTAGATAACACTTTGGTATTTCGAGTAACGTCGTCTAAGTAGATTCACTGCGCAATCGACCTGATGCATTCGGAGCGGGATGCTTTGTTTTTCTCGTTCTGTCGAGGTGTTTGTTTCTCCACCGGGTAATTACGCCTCCATCGTTCGAGTGAATTCGACGGCTAATATGTTGTTGTGATTTTTCCTAGGGCGTGATGCATTTTTTTATTCGTGTATTTGTGTTTTCTCGAGCATTCTCGTCACTTTTAGCGCGAAGCAAGATTCATTTATCCGAAATCCGTTGCATCGTGTGGTTTAGGTGTTGAGCGCCTGTGTGAAGTGAATTTGCTTTTCTTCACTGGGTGCATAACATCCGAATCACGCGGATATTTTCGCCGTGGACGTGTAGCCCGACCAGATTTTTTTTTTCCAGTCCGACAGAGCAACAAATGTTTTCCTCGTGATGGCGAGGTGTTATTTACCTTGGTGGAGTGGGCTATTATTCTTCGCCGGGTAGATAACACTTTGGAATTTCGAGTAACGACTTCATAGTTGGTGCAATGCGCAATGGACCTGATGCTTCACGGAGCGTGATGCAATATTTTTCTCGTTCTGTCCAGGTGTTAGCCACCCGCGTGAAGTGGTATTTGTTTCTCCACCGGGTAGAAAACACCTCGACCGTTCGAGCGATTTCGACGGAAGAATGTTTTTATTTTTAACTAGTGTACTTTCGATTCGTTTCTTATTTGCAGCACCCATATGAAAAGTTTTACGATCTGATGTGCCCTACGGCGTGATGCATGGTTTTTTCTCGTTCTGTCGAGGTGTTAGCCACTCGCGTGAAGTGGTATTTATTTCTCCACCGGGTAATTAACACCTCGATGGTTCGAGTGAATTCGACGGCTAAATTTGTTGTGATGTGTCCTAGGGCGTGATGCATTTCTGTACTGATGCATTCTGTACTTGAGAATTTGTGTTTTCTCGGGAAATATCGCGATTTTCAGCGTGAAGCAAGATTCGTTTATCCAAAACCCGTTGCACCGTGTGGTTTAGGTGTTAAACGCCAGAGTGAAGTGAATTTGATTTTCTTCACTGGGTGCATAACATCTGAGACCCGCGGATATTTTCTCCGTGGACGTGTGGCTGACCAGCATTTTTCTTATAGTTTTCTACACCGAGGTTTTTCCCTCGTGATCCCGAGGTGTTAGTTACTCTGGTGGAATGACCAACTATATTTCACCGGGTAGATAACACTTTGGTATTTCGAGTAACGTCTTCCAAATTGGTTCACTGCGCAATCGACCTGATGCATTCGGAGCGTGATGCTTTGTTTTTCTCGTTCTGTCGAGGTGTTTGTTTCTCCACCGGGTAATTACGCCTCCATCGTTCGAGTGAATTCGACGGCTAATATGTTGTTGTGATTTTTCCTAGGGCGTGATGCATTTTTTTATTCGTGTATTTGTGTTTTCTCGAGCATTCTCGTCACTTTTAGCGCGAAGCAAGATTCATTTATCCGAAATCCGTTGCATCGTGTGGTTTAGGTGTTGAGCGCCTGTGTGAAGTGAATTTGCTTTTCTTCACTGGGTGCATAACATCCGAATCACGCGGATATTTTCGCCGTGGACGTGTAGCCCGACCAGATTTTTTTTTTCCAGTCCGACAGAGCAACAAATGTTTTCCTCGTGATGGCGAGGTGTTATTTACCTTGGTGGAGTGGGCTATTATTCTTCGCCGGGTAGATAACACTTTGGAATTTCGAGTAACGACTTCATAGTTGGTGCAATGCGCAATGGACCTGATGCTTCACGGAGCGTGATGCAATATTTTTCTCGTTCTGTCCAGGTGTTAGCCACCCGCGTGAAGTGGTATTTGTTTCTCCACCGGGTAGAAAACACCTCGACCGTTCGAGCGATTTCGACGGAAGAATGTTTTTATTTTTAACTAGTGTACTTTCGATTCGTTTCTTATTTGCAGCACCCATATGAAAAGTTTTACGATCTGATGTGCCCTACGGCGTGATGCATGGTTTTTTCTCTTTCTGTCGAGGTGTTAGCCAGCCGCGTGAAGTGGTATTTGTTTCTCCACCGGGTAGAAAACACCTCGACCGTTCGAGCGATTTCGACGGAAGAATGTTTTTATTTTTAACTAGTGTACTTTCGATTCGTTTCTTATTTGCAGCACCCATATGAAAAGTTTTACGATCTGATGTGCCCTACGGCGTGATGCATGGTTTTTTCTCTTTCTGTCGAGGTGTTAGCCACCCGCGTGAAGTGGTATTGATTTCTCCACCGAGTAATTAACACCTCGATGGTTCGAGTGAATTCCACGGCTAAATTTGTTGTGATGTGTCCTAGGGCGTGATGCATTTCTGTACTTGAGAATTTGTATTTTCTCGAGAAATATCACGATTTTCAGCGTGAAGCTAGATTCGTTTATCCGAAACCCGTTGCATCGTGTGGTTTAGGTGTTAAACGCCTGAGTGAATTGAATTTGATTTTCTTCACTGGGTGCATAACATCCGAATCACGCGGATATTTTCGCCGTGGACGTCTAGCCCGACCAGATTTTTTTTTTCCAGTCCGACAGAGCAACAAATGTTTTCCTCGTGATGGCGAAGTGTTATTTACCTTGGTAGAGTGGGCTATTATTCTTCGCCGGGTAGATAACACTTTGGAATTTCGAGTAACGACTTCATAGTTGGTGCAATGCGCAATGGACCTGATGCTTCACGGAGCGTGATGCAATATTTTTCTCGTTCTGTCCAGGTGTTAGCCACCCGCGTGAAGTGGTATTTGTTTCTCCACCGGGTAGAAAACACCTCGACCGTTAGAGCGATTTCGACGGAAGAATGTTTTTATTTTTAACTAGTGTACTTTCGATTCGTTTCTTATTTGCAGCACACATATGAAAAGTTTTACGATCTGATGTGCCCTACGGCGTGATGCATGGTTTTTTCTCGTTCTGTCGAGGTGTTAGCCACTCGCGTGAAGTGGTATTTATTTCTCCACCGGGTAATTAACACCTCGATGGTTCGAGTGAATTCGACCGCTAAATTTATTGTGATGTGTCCTAGGGCGTGATGCATTTCTGTACTGATGCATTCTGTACTTGAGAATTTGTGTTTTCTCGAGAAATATCGCGATTTTCAGCGTGAAGCAAGATTCGTTTATCCAAAACCCGTTGCACCGTGTGGTTTAGGTGTTAAACGCCAGAGTGAAGTGAATTTGATTTTCTTCACTGGGTGCATAACATCTGAGACCCGCGGATATTTTCTCCGTGAGCGTGTGGCTGACCAGCATTTTTTTTATAATTTTTTACACCGAGGTTTTTTCCTCGTGATCCCGAGGTGTTACTTACTCTGGTGGAATGACCAACTTTATTTCAACGGGTAGATAACACTTTGGTATTTCGAGTAACGTCGTCTAAGTAGATTCACTGCGCAATCGACCTGATGCATTCGGAGCGTGATGCTTTGTTTTTCTCGTTCTGTCGAGGTGTTAGGAACTCGCGTGAAGTGGTATTTATTTCTCCACCGGGTAATTAACGCCTCGATCGTTCGAGTGAATTCGACGGCTAATATGTTGTTGTGATGTTTCCTAGGGCGTGATGCATTTTTTTACTCGTGTATTTGTGTTTTCTCGAGCATTCTCGACATTTTCAGCGCGAAGCAAGATTCATTTATCCGAAATCCGTTGCACCGTGTGGTTTAGGTGTTGAGCGCCTGTGTGAAGTGAATTTGCTTTTCTTCACTGGGTGCATAACATCCGAATCACGCGGATATTTTCGCCGTGGACGTGTAGCCCGACCAGATTTTTTTTTTCCAGTCCGACAGAGCAACAAATGTTTTCCTCGTGATGGCGAGGTGTTATTTACCTTGGTGGAGTGGGCTATTATTCTTCGCCGGGTAGATAACACTTTGGAATTTCGAGTAACGACTTCATAGTTGGTGCAATGCGCAATGGACCTGATGCTTCACGGAGCGTGATGCAATATTTTTCTCGTTCTGTCCAGGTGTTAGCCACCCGCGTGAAGTGGTATTTGTTTCTCCACCGGGTAGAAAACACCTCGACCGTTCGAGCGATTTCGACGGAAGAATGTTTTTATTTTTAACTAGTGTACTTTCGATTCGTTTCTTATTTGCAGCACCCATATGAAAAGTTTTACGATCTGATGTGCCCTACGGCGTGATGCATGGTTTTTTCTCGTTCTGTCGAGGTGTTAGCCACCCGCGTGAAGTGGTATTTGTTTCTCCACCGGGTAGAAAACACCTCGACCTTTCGAGCGATTTCGACGGAAGAATGTTTTTATTTTTAACTAGTGTACTTTCGATTCGTTTCTTATTTGCAGCACCCATATGAAAAGTTTTACGATCTGATGTGCCCTACGGCGTGATGCATGGTTTTTTCTCGTTCTGTCGAGGTGTTAGCCACTCGCGTGAAGTGGTATTTATTTCTCCACCGGGTAATTAACACCTCGATGGTTCGAGTGAATTCGACCGCTAAATTTGTTGTGATGTGTCCTAGGGCGTGATGCATTTCTGTACTGATGCATTCTGTACTTGAGAATTTGTGTTTTCTCGGGAAATATCGCGATTTTCAGCGTGAAGCAAGATTCGTTTATCCAAAACCCGTTGCACCGTGTGGTTTAGGTGTTAAACGCCAGAGTGAAGTGAATTTGATTTTCTTCACTGGGTGCATAACATCTGAGACCCGCGGATATTTTCTCCGTGGACGTGTGGCTGACCAGCATTTTTTTAATAATTATTTACACCGACGTTTTTTCCTCGTGATCCCGAGGTGTTACTTACTCTGGTGGAATGACCAACTATATTTCACCGGGTAGATAACACTTTGGTATTTCGAGTAATGTCGTCGAAGTTGATTCACTGCGCAATCGACCTGATGCATTCGGAGCGTGATGCCTTGTTTTTCTCGTTCTGTCGAGGTGTTAGAAACCCGCGTGAAGTGGTATTGATTTCTCCACCGGGTAATTAACACCTCGATGGTTCGAGTGAATTCGACGGCTAAATTTGTTGTGATGTGTCCTAGGGCGTGATGCATTTCTGTACTTGAGAATTTGTATTTTCTCAAGAAATATCGCGATTTTCAGCGTGAAGCAAGATTCGTTTATCCAAAACCCGTTGCACCGTGTGGTTTAGGTGTTAAACGCCAGAGTGAAGTGAATTTGATTTTCTTCACTGGGTGCATAACATCTGAGACCCGCGGATATTTTCTCCGTGGACGTGTGGCTGACCAGCATTTTTTTAATAATTATTTACACCGACGTTTTTTCCTCGTGATCCCGAGGTGTTACTTACTCTGGTGGAATGACCAACTATATTTCACCGGGTAGATAACACTGGTATTTCGAGTAACGTCGTCTAAGTAGATTCACTGCGCAATCGACCTGATGCATTCGGAGCGGGATGCTTTGTTTTTCTCGTTCTGTCGAGGTGTTTGTTTCTCCACCGGGTAATTACGCCTCCATCGTTCGAGTGAATTCGACGGCTAATATGTTGTTGTGATTTTTCCTAGGGCGTGATGCATTTTTTTATTCGTGTATTTGTGTTTTCTCGAGCATTCTCGTCACTTTTAGCGCGAAGCAAGATTCATTTATCCGAAATCCGTTGCACCGTGTGGTTTAGGTGTTGAGCGCCTGTGTGAAGTGAATTTGCTTTTCTTCACTGGGTGCATAACATCCGAATCACGCGGATATTTTCGCCGTGGACGTGTAGCCCGACCAGATTTTTTTTTTCCAGTCCGACAGAGCAACAAATGTTTTCCTCGTGATGGCGAGGTGTTATTTACCTTGGTGGAGTGGGCTATTATTCTTCGCCGGGTAGATAACACTTTGGAATTTCGAGTAACGACTTCATAGTTGGTGCAATGCGCAATGGACCTGATGCTTCACGGAGCGTGATGCAATATTTTTCTCGTTCTGTCCAGGTGTTAGCCACCCGCGTGAAGTGGTATTTGTTTCTCCACCGGGTAGAAAACACCTCGACCGTTCGAGCGATTTCGACGGAAGAATGTTTTTATTTTTAACTAGTGTACTTTCGATTCGTTTCTTATTTGCAGCACCCATATGAAAAGTTTTACGATCTGATGTGCCCTACGGCGTGATGCATGGTTTTTTCTCGTTCTGTCGAGGTGTTAGCCACTCGCGTGAAGTGGTATTTATTTCTCCACCGGGTAATTAACACCTCGATGGTTCGAGTGAATTCGACGGCTAAATTTGTTGTGATGTGTCCTAGGGCGTGATGCATTTCTGTACTGATGCATTCTGTACTTGAGAATTTGTGTTTTCTCGAGAAATATCGCGATTTTCAGCGTGAAGCAAGATTCGTTTATCCAAAACCCGTTGCACCGTGTGGTTTAGGTGTTAAACGCCAGAGTGAAGTGAATTTGATTTTCTTCACTGGGTGCATAACATCTGAGACCCGCGGATATTTTCTCCGTGAACGTGTGGCTGACCAGCATTTTTTTTATAATTTTTTACACCGAGGTTTTTTCCTCGTGATCCCGAGGTGTTACTTACTCTGGTGGAATGACCAACTTTATTTCACCGGGTAGATAACACTTTGGTATTTCGAGTAACGTCTTCTAAGTTGATTCACTGCGCAATCGACCTGAGGCATTCGGAGCGTGATGCTTTGTTTTTCTCGTTCTGTCGAGGTGTTAGCCACTCGCGTGAAGTGGTATTTATTTCTCCACCGGGTAATTAACGCCTCGATCGTTCGAGTGAATTCGACGGCTAATATGTTGTTGTGATGTTTCCTAGGGCGTGATGCATTTCTGTACTTGAGAATTTGTATTTTCTCAAGAAATATCGCTATTTTCAGCGTGAAGCAAGATTCGTTTTTCCGAAACCCGTTGCACCGTGTGGTTTAGGTGTTAAACGCCTGAGTGAAGTGAATTTGCTTTTCTTCACTGGGTGCATAACATCCGAATCACGCGGATATTTTCGCCGTGGACGTGTAGCCCGACCAGATTTTTTTTTTCCGGTCCGACAGAGCAACAAATGTTTTCCTCGTGATGGCGAGGTGTTATTTACCTTGGTGGAGTGGGCTATTATTCTTCGCCGGGTAGATAACACTTTGGAATTTCGAGTAACGACTTCATAGTTGGTGCAATGCGCAATGGACCTGATGCTTCACGGAGCGTGATGCAATATTTTTCTCGTTCTGTCCAGGTGTTAGCCACCCGCGTGAAGTGGTATTTGTTTCTCCACCGGGTAGAAAACACCTCGACCGTTCGAGCGATTTCGACGGAAGAATGTTTTTATTTTTAACTAGTGTACTTTCGATTCGTTTCTTATTTGCAGCACCCATATGAAAAGTTTTACGATCTGATGTGCCCTACGGCGAGATGCATGGTTTTTTCTCTTTCTGTCGAGGTGTTAGCCACCCGCGTGAAGTGGTATTTATTTCTCCACCGGGTAATTAACGCCTCGATCGTTCGAGTGAATTCGACGGCTAATATGTTGTTGTGATGTTTCCTAGGGCGTGATGCATTTTTTTATTCGTGTATTTGTGTTTTCTCGAGCATTCTCGTCACTTTTAGCGCGGAGCAAGATTCATTTATCCGAAATCCGTTGCACCGTGTGGTTTAGGTGTTGAGCGCCTGTGTGAAGTGAATTTGCTTTTCTTCACTGGGTGCATAACATCCGAATCACGCGGATATTTTCGCCGTGGACGTGTAGCCCGACCAGATTTTTTTTTTCCAGTCCGACAGAGCAACAAATGTTTTCCTCGTGATGGCGAGGTGTTATTTACCTTGGTGGAGTGGGCTATTATTCTTCGCCGGGTAGATAACACTTTGGAATTTCGAGTAACGACTTCATAGTTGGTGCAATGCGCAATGGACCTGATGCTTCACGGAGCGTGATGCAATATTTTTCTCGTTCTGTCCAGGTGTTAGCCACCCGCGTGAAGTGGTATTTGTTTCTCCACCGGGTAGAAAACACCTCGACCGTTCGAGCGATTTCGACGGAAGAATGTTTTTATTTTTAACTAGTGTACTTTCGATTCGTTTCTTATTTGCAGCACCCATATGAAAAGTTTTACGATCTGATGTGCCCTACGGCGTGATGCATGGTTTTTTCTCGTTCTGTCGAGGTGTTAGCCACTCGCGTGAAGTGGTATTTATTTCTCCACCGGGTAATTAACACCTCGATGGTTCGAGTGAATTCGACCGCTAAATTTGTTGTGATGTGTCCTAGGGCGTGATGCATTTCTGTACTGATGCATTCTGTACTTGAGAATTTGTGTTTTCTCGGGAAATATCGCGATTTTCAGCGTGAAGCAAGATTCGTTTATCCAAAACCCGTTGCACCGTGTGGTTTAGGTGTTAAACGCCAGAGTGAAGTGAATTTGATTTTCTTCACTGGGTGCATAACATCTGAGACCCGCGGATATTTTCTCCGTGAACGTGTGGCTGACCAGCATTTTTTTTATAATTTTTTACACCGAGGTTTTTTCCTCGTGATCCCGAGGTGTTACTTACTCTGGTGGAATGACCAACTATATTTCACCGGGTAGATAACACTTTGGTATTTCGAGTAACGTCGTCTAAGTAGATTCACTGCGCAATCGACCTGATGCATTCGGAGCGGGATGCTTTGTTTTTCTCGTTCTGTCGAGGTGTTTGTTTCTCCACCGGGTAATTACGCCTCCATCGTTCGAGTGAATTCGACGGCTAATATGTTGTTGTGATTTTTCCTAGGGCGTGATGCATTTTTTTATTCGTGTATTTGTGTTTTCTCGAGCATTCTCGTCACTTTTAGCGCGAAGCAAGATTCATTTATCCGAAATCCGTTGCACCGTGTGGTTTAGGTGTTGAGCGCCTGTGTGAAGTGAATTTGCTTTTCTTCACTGGGTGCATAACATCCGAATCACGCGGATATTTTCGCCGTGGACGTGTAGCCCGACCAGATTTTTTTTTTCCAGTCCGACAGAGCAACAAATGTTTTCCTCGTGATGGCGAGGTGTTATTTACCTTGGTGGAGTGGGCTATTATTCTTCGCCGGGTAGATAACACTTTGGAATTTCAAGTAACGACTTCATAGTTGGTGCAATGCGCAATGGACCTGATGCTTCACGGAGCGTGATGCAATATTTTTCTCGTTCTGTCCAGGTGTTAGCCACCCGCGTGAAGTGGTATTTGTTTCTCCACCGGGTAGAAAACACCTCGACCGTTCGAGCGATTTCGACCGAAGAATGTTTTTATTTTTAACTAGTGTACTTTCGATTCGTTTCTTATTTGCAGCACCCATATGAAAAGTTTTACGATCTGATGTGCCCTACGGCGTGATGCATGGTTTTTTCCACAGAGTAATAATACTATAGAGTGCGCGCGAGGGGTTACAATGTGAAGCAAAGATCCGGAGTCACGTGACTCCAGTCGAAAGGCTGGTCAGGGAATCTCGCTGGCAATGCTTTCCTTATGGCTACTCGTATGACGATCTACACGCGCTGTCTTATTTTTGATTAGAATGGCCAACACTTGCGCAGCTTTCGGATGTTCTGAGCGGTTTAGGAAAGGGGGACCAGTATCCTTTCACAAGGGAATACTTTTTTGCTTATTCCTCTTCTTATAAATTAAAAATTGGAATATTAAATTGACGATGCAATGGATTTCTGACGTAATCTCAGTTTTTAACGACTCCATTTTGGATTTAATTCAATTAAAGTTCCAAGTTTTGGTAAAATTCAAATGTCATGAATCATTATTAAATGTTTTAATGGAATTTTTGGCAATAAATGATTGAAATTGTGAGTTTTATGAAGTTTTAACTGAAATATACGTCTCCGCAAGATTTGGCGAGATTTGGCGAGCTAGTGAGTTCATTCGACTTTTGCTCAACTTGGAAGAAAATATGCTTTTCAGAAGGAGAAATTTATGAAAAATATTCTATTTAAATAGAATGTGAGGAAAACTCTCCCTCTAGACAATTGCAGTTTTGCATAAAAATGCATAACAACCTCTAAAAATAATAGTATTTTTACCCCTCTTCACACCTGAGATAAAACTATTACAGAAAAGAAATTTTTTTATTCCTTAATTTATGTTTGTTGTATGTGAAATTGCCGCTTCAAACAATAAAATTAATTATTCAATTGATTTTTTGAGTCAATATCTGTACTAAGACCTGAAGTCATATATTGTGTACCTCAGATGTTATCTTGAAAAAGAATCATTCTAAAAACGATTTAATACCTTAAATTAAGATTAACATATGCATACTTTTGGAGCGAAGAGATTACATATGTCATATGTATATATATATATATATATATATATATATATGTGTGACATGTGTAAATATTATATTATATGAAATATTATATCTTAAAATATTATATATATATATACACACTTTAAATTATTACATATATACTCTACATGGAATTTTAATTCTTATAATTTAGAGAAATTGATGATGAGATTCTGTGATTTTCTTGAGTAAAATCTATTTTAATCCTGAAATATTATGTAAGTGTTTACAGTTTTGTGTGATGAGGTTATAAAAGGTTTTTCAAGAATGTTAGAAATGAAACTTTTTCTTATTGTTTGAATATTATTTCATGACTGAATATGGTATGAGTGTGAATGTGTTACATTACATAACATAATATGATGCATTATAATTAATTATATATTAATTATGAGTATATAGAGTAATTGTAATGTTCTGGAAAGATATATTTTTGTTTTAATAACCTCTAGTATAAATAAATTTTCGAAATTAAAAGCGACAAAGTGAATGAAGAGAATATTTAAAAATATAAATGAATTAGGCTTTACAACATATACGTTGTTCCGTTTTCCAATATTTGTTTATTTTATGGAATTTATTTTTTCAAATCTGATACTCCCTAAATATTTCACATAAAAATGAGTGAAATTCATTGAAAAAATGAAGGAAAGTTTTCATCAACTTGATCGAATTGAGTCAAATTTCGTTACAGCAACATCCTAGCTTCTGCGAAAAAGCGCCAAATGTAATAGCGCAGAACCTGTTCTTTCCCCGACAATACTGCTCATCTTTTCTTCACGTTCGACAAGTTTTATGAATAGCGTGCGCGGTCTATTTATATCTTAAGTCTATGGTTTTTTCTCGTTCTGTCGAGGTGTTAGCCACTCGCGTGAAGTGGTATTTATTTCTCCACCGGGTAATTAACACCTCGATGGTTCGAGTGAATTCGACCGCTAAATTTGTTGTGATGTGTCCTAGGGCGTGATGCATTTCTGTACTGATGCATTCTGTACTTGAGAATTTGTGTTTTCTCGGGAAATATCGCGATTTTCAGCGTGAAGCAAGATTCGTTTATCCAAAACCCGTTGCACCGTGTGGTTTAGGTGTTAAACGCCAGAGTGAAGTGAATTTGATTTTCTTCACTGGGTGCATAACATCTGAGACCCGCGGATATTTTCTCCGTGGACGTGTGGCTGACCAGCATTTTTCTTATAGTTTTCTACACCGAGGTTTTTCCCTCGTGATCCCGAGGTGTTAATTACTCTGGTGGAATGACCAACTATATTTCACCGGGTAGATAACACTTTGGTATTTCGAGTAACGTCGTCTAAGTAGATTCACTGCGCAATCGACCTGATGCATTCGGAGCGTGATGCTTTGTTTTTCTCGTTCTGTCGAGGTGTTTGTTTCTCCACCGGGTAATTACGCCTCCATCGTTCGAGTGAATTCGACGGCTAATATGTTGTTGTGATTTTTCCTAGGGCGTGATGCATTTTTTTATTCGTGTATTTGTGTTTTCTCGAGCATTCTCGTCACTTTTAGCGCGAAGCAAGATTCATTTATCCGAAATCCGTTGCACCGTGTGGTTTAGGTGTTGAGCGCCTGTGTGAAGTGAATTTGCTTTTCTTCACTGGGTGCATAACATCCGAATCACGCGGATATTTTCGCCGTGGACGTGTAGCCCGACCAGATTTTTTTTTTCCAGTCCGACAGAGCAACAAATGTTTTCCTCGTGATGGCGAGGTGTTATTTACCTTGGTGGAGTGGGCTATTATTCTTCGCCGGGTAGATAACACTTTGGAATTTCGAGTAACGACTTCATAGTTGGTGCAATGCGCAATGGACCTGATGCTTCACGGAGCGTGATGCAATATTTATCTCGTTCTGTCCAGGTGTTAGCCACCCGCGTGAAGTGGTATTTGTTTCTCCACCGGGTAGAAAACACCTCGACCGTTCGAGCGATTTCGACGGAAGAATGTTTTTATTTTTAACTAGTGTACTTTCGATTCGTTTCTTATTTGCAGCACCCATATGAAAAGTTTTACGATCTGATGTGCCCTACGGCGTGATGCATGGTTTTTTCTCGTTCTGTCGAGGTGTTAGCCACTCGCGTGAAGTGGTATTTATTTCTCCACCGGGTAATTAACACCTCGATGGTTCGAGTGAATTCGACGGCTAAATTTGTTGTGATGTGTCCTAGGGCGTGATGCATTTCTGTACTGATGCATTCTGTACTTGAGAATTTGTGTTTTCTCGGGAAATATCGCGATTTTCAGCGTGAAGCAAGATTCGTTTATCCAAAACCCGTTGCACCGTGTGGTTTAGGTGTTAAACGCCAGAGTGAAGTGAATTTGATTTTCTTCACTGGGTGCATAACATCTGAGACCCGCGGATATTTTCTCCGTGAACGTGTGGCTGACCAGCATTTTTTTTATAATTTTTTACACCGAGGTTTTTTCCTCGTGATCCCGAGGTGTTACTTACTCTGGTGGAATGACCAACTATATTTCACCGGGTAGATAACACTTTGGTATTTCGAGTAACGTCGTCTAAGTAGATTCACTGCGCAATCGACCTGATGCATTCGGAGCGGGATGCTTTGTTTTTCTCGTTCTGTCGAGGTGTTTGTTTCTCCACCGGGTAATTACGCCTCCATCGTTCGAGTGAATTCGACGGCTAATATGTTGTTGTGATTTTTCCTAGGGCGTGATGCATTTTTTTATTCGTGTATTTGTGTTTTCTCGAGCATTCTCGTCACTTTTAGCGCGAAGCAAGATTCATTTATCCGAAATCCGTTGCACCGTGTGGTTTAGGTGTTGAGCGCCTGTGTGAAGTGAATTTGCTTTTCTTCACTGGGTGCATAACATCCGAATCACGCGGATATTTTCGCCGTGGACGTGTAGCCCGACCAGATTTTTTTTTTCAGTCCGACAGAGCAACAAATATTTTCCTCGTGATCCCGAGGTGTTACTCTGGTGGAATGACCAACTATATTTCACCGGGTAGATAACATTTTGTTATTTCGAGTAACGTCTTCTAAGTTGGTTCACTGCGCAATCGACCTCATGCATTCAGAGCGTGATGTTTTGGTTTTCTCGTTCTGTCGAGGTGTTAGCCACTCGCGTGAAGTGGTATTGAATTTTCCACCGGGTAATTAACATCTCGATGGTGAATGAAAAAGACTTCTTTGGATGGAAAAAAAATTTTCAAAATATAATTCATATGTTAAGTGGTTAAAAAATTAAGCACAAAATAATATTCTTGTCTTTTTTCTGCAGGTTTAGAAAATTTGTATGAACTTTTAAGTATGTAACATATTTAGCAGGCACATCTGAAGTGCTTCAATCCTGTTGATACTTGCTTTATGTTTCATGTGGAAAACTTGTGAATCATTCGTTCTGGGGATGCTTGGACAAGCTCTAAAAATTTGTATGGGTGGTTGAGCAGCCCTGGCTCCAACGCCACTGATATCGCTGGACAACAAGTTTTGAAAATTTTTCTGAGTCCAAAACAATAAATAGTAATTTCTTATGGAATTTGGTGTGCTGAACAATGAATTTGATCGTGATAAAAGCTGGATTGGCTACAGTTTTTCTTAGAAATTGCACATTTAATACACATATAATAACACAATACAGTAGAGCATAGATTATCTGAATACTGATTAACCAAAACATCGATTAACCGAAAGCATTCCAGTCGGCAAATTCATTGCCTTGAGATGGCTATGAAGTGGTTAGAAAAACAAGAATGTGATGCTGTGTCCAATTGCTGTCTTTATAAAATTATTGCGAGATTTAGCAGCAAAAAAAAAAAAAAAAAAAAAAAAACATGTCTCAGCTGTGAAGCAAAAGAAAATTTTGGACTTCTTTTCCTAAACTGTAGGCCTACTTTAATGACAATTTTGAACTTGTCAAACTTGGCTAGTAAGTTCTTGTAAGACATGTGATACAAAATATATAAAGTTTTGTGTTTAATATTACCGTTTCTTTGTTTCATATTGCTCCTATGATACTGGTACAATTTTTTTCTGTGGATAATCAGTTGAACATCCCCAGTTCCCAATCATTTTGCATAATCAATGCTCTATTGTACATTGAAATACAACATATGTTTATCGAAAACAAAATAAATATATGGGAAAAACACAAATATGTAGAAACTTCAATATATATAGGGGCACATTAATTTTCCTAGAAATACAGGGTGGGCAAAGAGTCAGTAGAAACTTTAAAAGTTCATAAAAACCGGAAAAATTACCGGAATAAAACAGTTTGCAGGGTTAGCATCGCTAGGTCAAGAGAATTTTTTAAAGATAGGAATAAAACTCAAAACCACCACAGGCGTGACATTGCCATTGCTGGATTTGTGACTCACCTGCAGAGTGCAGCAGGTCCACATACATGGTTTACAACGGTGAACTGTTTGTGGATTAGGAGCGCAAGTTCTTATAACCATCTCATTTGCATATTTCCACCGAAGTCGCTCGTACTAGTGCCACCTATCTGCTGTTTTTAATTTTTTTTCCTGTCTTAAAAATATTCCTGTAACCTAGCGATGCTAACCCTGAAACCGTTTTTTATTTGTTATTTTTCTGGTTTTTATTCATTTTTAAAGTTTCTACGGACTTTTTGCCCCCCCTGTACAATGCAAATACATATAAATATGACAAAAATACATAGAAACAATACAAAGTACACAGAAATGCAAATGTGTTATTTATCAACATCTGACATGTACTTCGTTTTGCATTACCCTTGTACTGGACATAGAGAGCACCTCTTACAGTTGTCCAATAGTAGTCAGCCAGCATTGAGTTGACCATTTTCCTTGATAACGTTGTTCTGTGGCAGGGCATAGCATTCCTTCTTGTCCCGGGTCACTTTTTTTTGAGGGGGGTCCCCTTGAAAGGGTTAATGTAATGCAAAATAAGTGTACCTTTTTGTTTGGCCTGGGGCAGTGCCTTTATTGTCCCAGCCCACTTACGGATCTGTTATACAAATGAAGTGAAACAAATCTCATGATTATTTATAGTGGGAGGATTATTATGTTTCCCAGGAGCCTGATTAGTGTTGTGATTTTTGACACTAATGAGCTGAAACTCTAGTAAATTAGTTTAGCATGCAGAAGTTGATTAACAGGTGAGACGCACAATTACAAATATATATTTATTTGAACTTGAGTAAAGCCAGGCATAACCAGAACAGTACAATGTAGCAAATGAATGCGTAACTGCAGGGGCGTGGGGTGACCATTGCTTAAAATCAACAGTTTATGGTGAGAATATTCCAAGCCATGGTCCAGAATAATTTGGATTCACAATTTTTTATCTACATTTGGGACAAACATCTTCAGTGATACAGGAATAAAATCTACAAGATCTTGACTGTTCTGAGATAACCCAGCATCCGAAAATTCCTCTATGTAATTGGATGCATAAAACTTATTCTTTTATTAGTTTTGTTTAGTTAGGGTTCCATTCACTAAAGGCAGAGGGTTTAGTTGAAATTTGGTTTATACACAGAATAAGTGCAGGCAAAAATTCCGTGTTAACGAATACCCTTATAGCAAAAATCTTGTTTTAACGAAAACTTTTCTAATCCCCCAGATAAGTTTACATAGGAACAATTTAAATAAGTGCAATATGGAAAATTGAATCGTATTATGTTATGACTTTTATGAAGCATCTTTTTCTCTAATATATAGTTCTATTATAAACATAGTATCAACTACCTCTGAAAATTAATTTGTTTAATAAGATATTATAGAACACCAATGACCAGTTTTAATACTATTTACAATAGTCATTAAACATTTTGTTCTATTTTGTTGAAATTAACATGGTGAAACTAACCATAGATTAGTCAGTTATGATTGAAAATGTTTCAATCAAAAGAATTTCATTGCACAATGAATTTTATAGAAATGAATTACTTTTTGGGTTTGATAAAACAAATGAATAATCGACGTTGGATGTACCTAAAATTCCAAAACGAACACTGCTATTTTACGTGTTTCAGAACTATATGAAGTTCTTTCATCAGTAGCAGAAAGAAAATAGTGAAAAGCTCCTTATAGCGGGAGTTACTCACTATTGTAGACAAGATTCAAAATGAATTCATTTTGAATTTATTACCAACGTCGTTTATTCAATTGTATTAATGAATTTTATATCAGACAAGATTTTAGTTCCATCGTCATGTAGGACACTTAATTTGTTTATGAAAAATTTGTGAAAAAATAAGTAGTACTTATTAGCTTGTTAAAATTAGATCCCAGTAGTTACAAATTAGTAATACTGATATACTTGAAATGAGGATTTTGGTACAAATTTTAGTTTTTCTTATTTGTTTCAAGAGAGAAATTATACATTCCATTTATTTTATCACTTGGATCTAAAAATAGTTTTATTTCTGTTGAAATTAGAGACTTCTTTTGTTTGGAAATATTTAAATACAGTACAATTTTGCAAGTCCATAACGAGAACGAGTGATCTCAGGAATTACCCGTCCTTGCTCAGAATATGAGGAAATAACTGCTAAAGATGGAGTCACATTTTTAAGCATATGCTGTTCTATAAGTTTAACGTTTCTTCACTCCCTTCTTCCGAAAATAAAGTGGTGGATGAGCTTAGTAACAAAAGAAAAAGAGTCAAAATATTTTTATATGTGCACAAAAACAATTCAGTAAATACTGAGCTTTTGACTTTAGTATGAAAATGAACTGAGATTTGCTGTATCAGAGTATAAGTTTTATCAATAAATGTTACAAAATATCATTCAGATGAGAGTGTGCAATATTCTATAAAACTAGTCTATTAACCTTTTGGTTTAATACAGTGGATCCCGCTTATAACGTTTTCTCGCTTAGCACGATTTTCGTGGTCCAACTTATTAACGCTCATCAAAATTTCCCCTTTGAATCTTTTCCCTGCTTATAATGCTATTTTGATATGGTTTTTTGAAAAAACGTTGTAAGCAGGATCCACTGTAACTTATTTGACTGAAAATCTTGTGTTTATACTCCTTTTCTTTTGCATTGATGTTTATGGATCACTGAGAATCCATCCATTTTTTTATTTACTATGTGGTGCATTATTTATGTGTAAAGTATTGTTCTTATTTTTAATTCAAATTTGTACTGTTTTGCATGTTGAATCTCTGTCTCGATAATCCAGAATTTTGTACTTTTTTTTCTTAAGAATCTCAAATAAAGTTTCGTTCTTCAAAATATTAAGATCAGAATTTTTAATTTTTGATAAAATACGTAGAAGTACCACTTTTATTGAACGTTTATCACTTTTAAAAGAGAATGATGGTAATCAATGAGAGATGAAAAATGAACTCCTGCAATGGTTGTCTTTAAGTGTTATTTTTCCCTAGTATAAGTGGTCGACGACTTCACCCAGTAAATGGTTAGATAGTATAGCTTAACATACATGAACCAAGAATTCTTAAGTTTATAATTTTTGATGAAAATTGTTTCTTCGGGTTCGAAGACTGTCGTCCGTTTGAGTTAATTCTCAACGTTTCCCCAACACTAGTGGTTGGCATCATCAGGAGAATAGATAAACTTGACTTTGATCCAGTTTATCTATTCTCCTGATGATGCCAACCACTAGTGTTGGGGAAACGTTGAGAACTAACTCAAACGGACGACAGTCTTCGAACCCGAAGAAACAATTTTCATCAAATGATGGCCGCGAAAACCTTATCAACTATTTATAATTTTTATTTTTCAATTTCAATATATTTTTTCGTCTTTTAAAAGCCGAAATTTATCCCAAAATGTTTTAACGTCATTTCCCGTATAATGAAGCTTCTGTATATTTTCCTTCAAAAATTGTTAGCTAATTTAGAGCCACAGACACTATTTCTAGCAACTTTTCCTCCCCTGATATTCTGTGAATTTTTTCAATTTAAATTTTTCTGAATGTATGATCAATATGTTGAGTTAAAAAATTTTCTCAACAATAGTAATGTCTAAGATCACTTGGATTTTTTACGTTTAACTTATAGCTAAACGCAATGAAGCTCTCTCTAAGGGCGATTCTATGAAAAAAATTTTCTCCTTCCGGTCATTTTTCTTAGTGAACTTATTTCGACAAATTACGGTGCAATTGAACTTGGTTGTAACGAAACCTAGGTTATAACGTCAATTGGTGGTTTCGGCCAATTCATTTATAGGATAATGTTAATCCCCCGCATAGACGCTCCAAGTCGAAAACTTCCCGGTGAAGGCGCCCCTTCCCAATCGAACACTTCGAGATGAGCGCGGAGGATGTGATATGTCGTATGTACTGTGAATTTCAGTGAAGAATACAAAGAACTTTCCATAAAATTCGAAAACCGATAAAGAGGCTTGAGATACATATGTTTGCATGCTCAACGGGTTATGTAATTGTTGGACCAAAAACCATCTTGATCTTGGGGGAAAACAAAACCGATGTACAAAAATAGAATATCCAGTTTCACCAGATGGCACACTCTATGATCATCGCCAAAAACACGAAGAAAGCACGCAAATGATTTATATTATGGTAAATTATGACAATGTGAATATTAATCTCACATATTTGCCATTTTTTAAATCTTTTTTCGATGAAATATATTTTATGAAACTACAGATTTTTGCTGCATCATTGCATTTCTAGCCAAGAGTTATTTTTAAGGACAATCGGCAATTTCAACGACCATTGGCAACACTTTTGGCGATATCCAGTATTTATAGTAGTAATTTCCCCGATCACCTTAATCGTTTTTCGTATTTATAAAGGCTTGAAGGACAGCTCAGTTATAACAATTCCGTAGAATCTCCGATATCATTATAAGAGACTTATTTAACCTAATGGTACTCAGATTTTTTAGCAAATTATAATTTTCTTTTCAAATAAAATAGTCAAACACCTATACATGGTGTCCTGTAAGCGCTAATGCTTTATTTTAAAACGTTGTGGAAGTAGGATTCCAGTTTGAAAAATGCTCAAAAAGGCGTTCAAAAATTCTCAAAACTGGTAAAGGGTAAGTACAGCGCGTCACGAAATAAAATTATTTTTATGCGGTCTCCTTGTCCTCTAACTTCCGATTAACGTGTTGCCCTGTATCTCCTGAAGCCAACAGAAAAATTCCTTGCGTTTCCAAGAGCAATATTCAGAGATATTTGAATTTAAAAAAAATTGTCAAAAAGTTAAGAAAGAACAGCGAAAACTATCCCTCATTTATGCTGTCCTTTCAAAACTTTGATTTTGAATGAGAATATCTCTGGATATTGCACTTAGAAACGAATTTTCCTTTGGCCTCGGGAGAGTACAACTTTCTAATTGGAGGAAGAGAATCCATTAAAAATTTGTTTTGTTACACAATTTTCACTCTCAAATCTGGTACAGGGTAATTTTTGAACGCCCTTTGAGCATTTTTGAAATTGGAATCGCACCTCTACGACAGACGATAAGGCCGCATTAGCACTTACATGACAACTGCATATCAATACTCAAGTGACCGGAGAAAAATATCGCCACATCCCTTTCAGATTCTGCATGCAACACCAATACGTGTTGGTTTTTCTCATTGTAATTTTTTTAAAGGATTATGGGACTGAATATGAACTTTGGAGACTTATCAGACGGCACTCAAAGTTGAACTTTCTTCAAGAGACCATAAAAAAAATTCCCTGAAAGTGTCTCCGGAAAAAGCGCGATTACATAAAATTTTGGGAAAAAAATTTATGCGAATATGGATATACCCTGCATAGTCATGGCTGAAAAAATTTTAACGAAAGGGAATTAGTTCACTAAAAAGATTTCACAACATTTGCTGACATTTTTTTTGAAACGCATTTTTTGAGCATTAAAACGTCTCGAAAATTCCAAAAAAAAATAAATGCTCGTCTGAAAGGAGGATCAAGATTAATTATAGATAAAATTCATAATATATCACCAAAAATGCATCAAAACAAGAGCACAATATTCTTTAGTCTTCTTTCTTCAATATAGACACCAACGAATAAGGCAAATACACGAAAATAAAAAGTCCTAATGCATTTCAACACCAATGGGTGCAGTCTTCAGAGGAAGATTTAACCACTAGTCACGCTGACCGAGAACACTCGATTGCTCAGCGGAAGTAGTAAGTCTGTTCACTTCAAACGTCGTGGTCAGAATTTATTCGTTGATGTCTTAATATTCTTGGGCAAAGTTGATCAACTCTTCTAGGTGATTATTGTGTCGAAGATATCCTTAAATAGGATTCCCAATGTACAGTCGATCCCATTTATAACACTTTTTGTAAGACTTATCTTCGTGGTCTCTCATTGCCATCAAGATTTTCCGTTTTACTGCTTATAACGCTTTTGCACGACTGTTTTAACTAATTTTAAAATATCCTAACCCACATGAATTTATGCAAATAAATATCAAAAGACAATATGGAGACATACATTTTCATACTTGAGAAGATATAAATGAAATCAATGATATTGCTCGAATATCCAACTCAAAAGTATAAATATAACTGAATATTTTAAAAATAGAGAATTCAATACAATTATTAAAATTATTGATGGGGCGGAAAATCCCACTAATTTCCGCATTTCTACAGTAAAATCGACAATTTTAGCACCGATTTCTATGAGGATCACCCTCTTCCTGACACTCAAAGCGATGCTGATTATGACGTCTATTCAAAAAGCCTCATTACTGAGAGTATATTGAAAATGTGGCAAACCATTATAAAGGCATAAACTATTATACATATACTAACAGGATTAAAGAAGTGACAAACCGTTGTAAAGGCATATACCAACGCCATCTATAGCTAGAAGGCCTCCCCACTGATTCGTGACGTCAGCGATAGTCGACAGCCGTGTTTGCTGCTATTTTTTTCTTCCTATTTCCTTATAACTTGCATTATAGATATATTGATACTGATTTTTCTTAAATCTTGGGGAAGACAGTTTTCTCAACTGCAGGATTATCATACAGTCGAACCTTTAGAAGTCGTTTAAACAGTCGTGCTTTAGAAGGTGTTGCATATACACGTCTGAAACGCATTGCTACGGAACCAAAGTAAACGTTCGGGAAGCGATTGTTGAGGCCCAAAAACCATTGTTGCCGGACAGTTTTTTGCCCGTTTAGTGCATTTGCCCTGGTCTGGCGAAATTTTAAAGTAGCCTATCGTTCAAGTCGGGTCCCATTTGGTATATATGCAAAATTTGGCGACGATCGATCTAAAATTGTAGATTTGTATGGAGAACATACACACAGAAAATCAATTTTTTATATATAGATTATAAACGGGATCCTGTATTTGAACCCTTCATGGACGGATAAGTTCACTTTAACGCTCATCATTCCTAACAGGATGAAGACCAATAATGAGAGTTATGGATGAGGTAACAAACCCACGATCTTATTTTCCGGGGTGAGAGGGTGGGAGCCGTTCCACCCCTGTGTGCACGTCAGACCTGACGGGTTCAAACCCCCAGTCGAAGTCTGCCAGATGATAGTTTATTCAAAAACACTTCCCTCCCCATTATAATTAGTATTACTACTTTACTTCGTGATAACTCTTAAGTCTTCTAAAAATTAATCTTTAGTTTAAAAGAATTCGCGATAAACATTTTAATTTCATTCGTTCCCGGTAATTTTGTGTCAAGCGCCATCTAAGGACACATTTATAAAAAAATTCAGTGCAAACCTAATTCAGGATTCGAAAAATTAAGTCTTAACTCAACACTATGCTTATCCCGCTAGAATAAAAAGTTACTATAACAGTCTACTAGGATTTTCATTAGAGTGAAACATGTGATTTTGCCACAACCCCTAAAATTTGTCCTCTTTGCATCCCACTAAAATAATTTTACGGGTTTGTCTCCAGTAAAATTTACCGCCCAAGGCAGTCTGCGCCCCCTAGTTCCGGTCCTGCCCGATAGTCACATCCTTCTTTGTGAAGTTAACATAATATATAATTAACTCCCATGCATATGCTCTGGTCTATATCGTATAACTCGTCCCTAAACATACATGAACACATTCGGAACCCGCATAGCTGACAGATTTAAATCTTCCACCACATTCTTTGAGTGCCTGAAACCAATACCGGCCCCCGAAAACCTAAACATAGGAAAAAAATAATCGATAATGAATAAGAACATCACTTAAGAGGGATAAATGATGACGCTGTGAAATACTAAAAAAATTGAATGATTTTATTTTACACAATATGAATTCCCTCTTCAAAATATTAATGCTACGTCGAAAACTAATGATTCGTCTATAAATATCTCGTAGAAGTTTCATGAAGGAAGCACCAATTCAGACGAGCCACGACTTCGTTATTTCTTAACGTTTCTTGAATTGGCCATCTTAAAACGTTGTTTCCTTATCTTAGCTCTCTGGTTCTTGTACCAGATCTGAAAAAAAAAATTAGGTATTATATAAAGCAATAATAAAAAAGTTTAAATAGGTATGGGGAAAATACCCGCGCTGTAGGGGAAAGGGTGAATGCTATTATGAGGGCAATCGGCCTCCATATCCTGCAGCAGGGTCCTATAGACTGGATCTTTGTCGGGCTTGATGCCAGATTTTAAGGGCCGTACAGCGATTTTCACTATACAGGCCCATGAACAGTGAATGCAGTGTTGAAAAAGAATTGTTCCGGGTCCCAGAAAAAGGGCAGCACCACGCTTGTGTGGGCGTGGGAGCAACGCACTATGGCAGCGATTCTCAACCTGGGGGCGCGATAGTACTGAAAGGGGGCGCTAGCATATCGAAAGAAATATGTATTTAAAAAATTATTTTACTCTGAAAGGAAAGCAAAACAAAATGCATTATAAGATAAAAAATAAAATTCGCATTTACACTGATATAATACACTTCAAATAGGACTATCAGTACTGCACAATATATTTAATAATTAGAATACATCCCATATTGTTCAGTATTTTCGTGACTTTCTCAGAGGAAAGATTTATCAACTTATTTTAAACGAAAATAAAAACAGTAATTTTCAGCAAATTATTTGAATGTAATATTCCATATGAAAGTTCCAAAATTTCATGGGGAGGGGGGTGCCCCTCTGTACTGCACTTGTGGGGGGGGGGGGCGCGATGAAAGTTATGATTGAAAATTGGGTCGCAAATACTGAAAGATTCAGAAACGCTGCACTATGGACTTACGCCGATGCAAGAGCACCTGACACCCTAAGGCAAAGCGCTTCTAATCCGTGTCCGGAAAATTCACCGCCAGCAATTCACCGACAACAATTCACCGCCGGAAAATTCACCGACCAACAATTCACCGCTAGGAAAATTCACCGACCAACAATTCACCGCCATGCAATTCACCACTAGGAAAATTCACCGACCGACAATTCACCGCCATGCAATTCACCACTAGGAAAATTCACCGCTAGGAAAATTCACCGCTAGCAATTCACCGACAACAGTTCAATGCGAGGGAGTGAGCGATTGAGTTACTGAGTGAGTGACTGAGTGACCGAGTGAGTAAATGATTGAGTGACCGAGTCAGTGAATGAGTGACCGAGTGAGTGACCGAGTAAGTAAGTGACTGAGTGACCGAGTAAGTAAGTGATTGAGTGACCGAGTAAGTAAGTGATTGAGTGACCGAGTAAGTAAGTGATTGAGTGACCGAGTGAGTGACTGAGTGACCGAGTCAGTGATTGAGTGACCGAGTGAGTAAATGATTGAGTGACCGAGTCAGTGAATGAGTGACCGAGTCAGTGAATGAGTGACCGAGTCAGTGAATGAGTGACCGAGTCAGTGAATGAGTGACCGAGTGAGTGAGTGACCCAGTGAGTGAGTGACCCAGTGAGTGAGTGACCCAGTGAGTGAGTGACCCAGTGAGTGAGTGACCCAGTGAGTGAGTGAGTGACCGAGTAAGTAAGTGATTGAGTGACCGAGTGAGTGAGTGACCGAGTAAGTAAGTGATTGAGTGACCGAGTGAGTGAGTGACCGAGTAAGTAAGTGATTGAGTGACCGAGTGAGTGAGTGACCGAGTAAGTAAGTGATTGAGTGACCGAGTGAGTGAGTGACCGAGTAAGTAAGTGATTGAGTGACCGAGTGAGTGAGTGACCGAGTAAGTAAGTGATTGAGTGACCGAGTGAGTGACCGAGTAAGTAAGTGATTGAGTGACCGAGTGAGTGAGTGACCGAGTAAGTAAGTGATTGAGTGACTGAGTGGCCGAGTAAGCGATTGAGCGAGCGAGTAAATTGGTTAGTGAGTGAGGGAGTGAGTGAATGGTCAGTAAGTGAGTGAGGGAGTGAGTGAATGGTCAGTAAGTGAGTGAGGGAGTGAGTGAATGGTCAGTAAGTGAGTGAGGGAGTGAGTGAATTGGTTAGTTAGTTTTTAACCTAGTAGTGTCACAAATGATTAAAAAATCCGATTGTTCCGATAACGAATTTATGATGAAGTATAGATTTGAAGACACTTGGATCGGGCGTCCTCTTCGTCGTCAGCCGCGCTTTGACATCGACATTTGGAACTGCTTTCAAGGAACGCGTAACGATTTACCAACAATTCTATAGAAGGATGGCATCGAGCGTTCCGACAGCAATTATCTGCTCACCACCCAGATATGTGGAAGTTCATCGGTGCCATAAAAAGAGAACAGAGTTTGAATGAAGTTCGGATGGAGCAAATTGTAAGTGGACAAAACCATCACATTGATTAGGAGAAAGAAATACCGGGACTCTGCGCAGAGATTAACATACCCAAAGAGAAAATTTTTAATTTTTATCAATTTTAAAACGAATAAAATCCAGGGCCCACATCCAGTAACGGGGACCCAATACGCAGATATTTAGTGGGGCACCCATACACTGGATTTATTTCGGACTTCCGCTGTTGAAAATTCTACAATGTTAAACGACAGAAAAGAATGAGATTCATCCAGTGCCCCCAAAATGAAACGAGACCCCTGACTCGGAAGCCAATCGGGCATCCCCCTGTGAGGGCCACTGCAAATATTAATTTTACCAACGAATAAAATCCAGCCCCCCCCCCCTCACGCAATTACCCTTGACCGAATTCGCAAATTTTATGGGGTCCCAGACTGGATATACCTTGGGCTTCCACTATCGCAAGGACCCCTGGAAATGAAACCTTTTAACTTCCCCATGAAGGTATATGTGCAATCCCCCGGGTACCCCGACCCTGTATGTTGGGAGCACTGGTGATATATGTATATTTTACGTATACATACCTCTCGGCATGACCCCCACGAGGGTAGGGCTGGCAGGGGCAGGAACATTTCTTATCGCTTTTTGATATTTTCACACTATAAATTAAGCACAGAGGGGCCCGTGAAAAAGCTGGTTTGGGGGCCCGCCATCTATTTCAGCTTAGGGGACCTGCTGTGTTATGTGGGAAACTCTGGGTATATGTACATTACTTGGTCCCGATGTGTCAAATGGGTCCCGATATATCCAAGAGTTAAATGAAAACTTGATCCCAAAATCGTAACCGACTTCCGTAACACAAAAACGTAACATATTTCCATCACTCAAAAAACGTCACCGACTCCCGTAATAAAAAAATCGTCACTAATTTCCGTTGCATAGGAAGTATATATATACGTATATAGTAAATATAGAGTACATATACTAGATACGCACTAAGGCGGGATTTCTGAAAGTTCATCACGTGAAATCGCGGGTAACAGCTAGTTTAGCATAAAAAAACCCATTGGTTACTGATGATCAGCGATGTTTTTTATAACATCAAAGTGATAACAGGAGAGGATTTTAAGCATTTTTAGGAAGTTAATTCATCGCGTATCCACCTACTTTATTATCTTTTAATTCTGTTATTATCTCTTTTAACATTTCATTAGAAGTTTCTGAGTAAAACAGAGTTAATGGAATTTTGTTGAATATACTATCTTGTATTGGGCAACAGCAATTTGTAATTTATACAAATACAAGGCCACAACAGGCAAAATGCCCAGCGTGGTGGCTGAGAAAAAGATGCCCACAATAAATATGGATGTCATATATTTCAAAAATACAGCAACCCGAATCCGTATCATCTGAATTTCTTCTCATAAAGTCATTATTTAAACTTTCCGCCATGTCTTTATGATATGGCACTTATTCACTCAATAGATCACTCACTTACTAGATCGCTCACTCACTTAGCAGCTCGCTCGCTCGCTCACGGACTGACTTACTCGCTCATTGAATCAGTAACCCACTCGGTCACTCAGGGCCGTATTCACCGACATGGTTTAAACAGTAGTCACAATTTTTGGATAAGAGATCACCATAGATTGGTTAAAAACCTGAATTTAACCAATCCGTGTCGATCTCTTATCCAAAAATTGTGTGTGTGTGTGATTACAGTTTAAACCATGTCGGTGAATACGGCCATCAGTCACTCACTGGGTCACTCAGTCACCCATTCACTCACTGGGTCACTCAGTCACTCATTCACTCACTGGGTCACTCACTCACTCAGTAACTCAATCGCTCATTCCCTCGCTAACTGACTCGCATCGAACTGTCTTCGGTGAATTGCATGGCGGTGAATTGTTGGTCGGTGAATTTTCCTAGCGGTGAATTGTTGGTCGGTGAATTTTCCTAGCGGTGAATTGTTGGTCGGTGAATTTTCCTAGTGGTAAATTGCATGGCGGTGAATTGTTGGTCGGTGAATTTTCCTAGCGGTGAATTTTCCTAGCGGTGAATTGCATGGCGGTGAATTGTTGGTCGGTGAATTTTCCTAGCGGTGAATTGCATGGCGGTGAATTGTTGGTCGGTGAATTTTCCTAGCGGTGAATTGCATGGCGGTGAATTGTTGTCGGTGAATTTTCCGGCGGTGAATTGTTGGCGGTGAATTTTCCGTAAACCCTTCTAATCAATGCGTAGTAGCTAAATACAGTACAGAAAGGCCGTAGCGAGTGGGGGGATTGGCGTCCTCCCGTACCCGAAATGTGAAAAATATGAAACATGGTCGAGCCCATGTCACTTGACTCTCTCCCGCCCGAAACACTAGTCCACCGAAAGAAATTTAAATCATTTTTTGACGAAAATATTTGAAGGAAATACATTTTTATGGCATTTTAATAAATTTGATTTAAATGGTTTTTGAAGGTTGGTCGCTAGAAATTTCTCTGGAAGAAATTCTTTGAGACTCCTCCCAAATGGTCAATACTGCATAAACCCCCCTCCCAAGGTCGGGATAATGAGAGAGAGACTTATTCCCAAACAAATAAAAATTGAACTTTGATATACACGATGCGATCGCCCCCTCCCAGTGTCTGCCTATGCCTTAGACCAGTGATTCCCAACGTGGGCATTAACACCCCCGCGGGGCGATGGAATATTCCAAGGGGGCGGTAGAAGCCGCGGGTATAGCATAGCATTCTGTGGGTGAGATTGCGTTGGGAGAAAACATTTCTGAAGGGGGCGATGGGACAAAAAGGTTAGGAAACTGTCTTAGACCATTTTATCTCTCGATGGCGACCCGTCTGTCTCAACCAAGGTCCCCAAAACATCGAAGTGAGAATGTTTCAATTTATTGAATTGATGCGAGTTTGGAATTTTATAAATAAGGATGATCTTAACCACAGACTAATTTACAAACGACATTAATATTGAATCGGCGAGAAAGTCCTACTTGATTATCTTGAATTGAGAATTTTAGACAAGTTCAGATTCGAGAAAAAAACCTGTACTGTTCTTTTACTAATTCAAATTTAAAACATGCCTGGAACCAAGGAAAGAAAGTTTGTAGTACTGCTCTTGCACTAATCTAAACATTGAGTTTTCAAAACCTTCTGCTCCACCCTTTCCCAACTCAATCCACACCGTATGATTCTAAGCAAAATCGGCCCTTGGGTGCGGAAACAAACTTTGGGGAACGTAGTTTTAGATCTATATTTATCTATTCATAAAAATAACGTGGAATTCGGACATTATTTTTCCTCACCGTTTCAATTACAAGACCAAAAAAAATGAATTAAATTTAACTCATTAACGTACTTCCGGGCCGAAACTGGAGGGCTGGCAAACTTCCAGAGGAACAAAAACCTAAAATCGCCGAATTTTTCGGGGCGGAAAAATCATGTACGTGCCCCCCCAAAAGCTCCTAGTTATGGTCCAGAAGTATTTTACATCCTTACAAATCAAAAGCGGGAAAGTCGCCCCGTAAGTAGGAGTTAACTTTCCTGTTTCTTTGACAACCCCATTATTTTGGGCACCACTAGGAAGTTTCTTAGGTCCACCTACCTGTTTACCCGGCACAAAGTATCAAATTTTAATGCAAAAATATCCTTACCGCTAATTTTTCTTCGGAAATCCTTAATGTTTCCGAAAGATGTCTTTTTGTCGTGAAGTCGAGATGATTATTAATTTTGAAGTGAGACTCCAGAACCTCCAACTGCTCTTTGGTGTAAACTGTTCTGGATCTCCTCTTACTCTCAGTATCTGAAATTTAAAAAAAGTGAAAGTTAATTGATGATAGCATTTACTTGAATAATGACAAGAAATGAATTTATTCAGAGTTCAAATGATTATTTTGCACATATCTAATTCACGTAACTTAACGTTCTACAATTCACCCCCGTAAAAATGATTTTTTTTAGAAAAAGTACAAAAAAGGTGCAGTTAGTATATTTTTTAATCGAAACAATTTAGAGTGGATTTTTGAATTAGCTAAAATGGTTAAGTGCAAATTAGTTAATTTAAAGCAGAATATTGCTTAGCAAAGTTGAATAGTTTCTATTTAAAATTTTTTTTCAGATTTTCAATTTCGTGAGATTTTATAAATCTCTGAAAATTTGAGCATCTGTCGAAAAACAAGGAATAAACTCAGATAATATTTTGTACTGGAATGACACTAAATGATTTACTTTAATACACCAGAAGAAATAAATAGGAATAATGGTTTTTACCATGTACTGTGCATCCCGCTTATAACATTTTCCTGTTTAGTATGACTTATGTTGGCGGTCCCAACCCTCACTAATGCTGATAGAGATTTCCCGTTTAAAGCATTTTCCCGCCTACGACGACTTTCATGACTATTTTTTTTGCGAAAGTTATAAGCGGGAGTCGACGCTCGATATAACGAGCCCTTCATTTCGTGAAAAATGAAAGTTGTATTGGGAGAGTCGTTATATCGTTTCACTGTTTTTCCCAATATACTCAAGTATCTGAATACTGCACTTAGAAACTTGGTGTCCGTAGAAAAAGTCAACATTTTCATTTTAACAACTATACAACCCCTCGCAACAAATACAAATACAACGCCACAACAGGCAAATTGCCCAACGAGGTAGCTGACTTAAGAACAGTGATCCCCGAGCCATTTTCTGGAGGCCCAACCTACTACTGCTACTCCACACATGCACCCCGCCCCCCCGGAACCCCCAACGATTCGGTACAATCCAACATGACTTTCTAATTGGAAGTATTCCTAGGATCAACGGTTTGCCAGTAAAATTCCACGCGCCCCGTTACCTATGAACCTTGTACAGCCAGAAAAAAAAATTACTTAAGAAAATTAGTTTCAGATGCACTTTAAATAAATATGTTCTGGTAAAAACATCGTTGTAGAGAATTTAATAAATTTTAACCTTTAACTATCATAAGTGATAAGTTTAAAAATACATTACAAATAAAAATAAAATGCATTCAAGCTCCGTTAACAAACTTCTGAAGACCGAAAGTGATTACATTCGGAATTTACCAAAACTGAATATGATGGGAAATGGAAATTTCGCTCTTTATATTAGAAAGTGATATAAAACTGGTTAGCTATAGAGAGGCTCGACTGTAAATTACACAATACTGCAATTGTGTTTTACGTTGGAATCCTTCGAGTCAGGCTTCCCTGCCGCTTATCCCATCATGCGGAGAAACGGTTCAACCTTCAAAGACAGTTGTCAACATCGAATACAGTGAAACCTCGATATAACTATACGGACCAAGAAAACATCTTCATAGCAGGATTGTCATATGGAGAGGATCCAGAGATTAGAAAAATATAGAAGTCTAACATTAGTCTAGTCTGGAAAGGCACGTAGTACAGATTTATCGTTACATCGAGTATCGTTGTAGCGAGGCTTCACTATCGTTAAAACGAATTCACCTAATACAAATTAAATATTTTTCCACATTAGATATAAAAACAGCATTTTAACGTTATTGACGAAATTAGATGTGAATACGACTTGCATATCTCAAAATACTCATTAAATACTTCACCTACAGTTTTCCTTTGTTAAATTTGGATTAAGTATAAATATATACGAAATGATTTTTATAATAATTTTCAATTACCCTAATATTTAGGCCAACTTCCAAATACTTATTACTGGTTCACAATGCTCTTCAAAGGAACAGAAATACGAACCAATATGAAAGCATGGGATAGGACCACAAATTTCATTAGTCATATGAAGAGTTCGTTATGAACCGTGTGACAGTATAGCACGATTTTCGCATTGTATTTTATTTATGGCATTCATATTCAAAGTATGTGTACACAAATTTGACATTTCTGGTTATACCATCATTTCAATCATCCGACATATCCTTCTTTAAAAAAAAAAGGGCTACAAAATTAAAATAGAAAAAGAAATCTAAATTTTTAGAACAATTTTTTCAAAAAATAGTTCAATTTTTTTAGACCAACTTCAGATAGGCCTACTTGAAACAGTCAAACTCCACTATAAAAAATTAAATTTCAGGTCCCATCCCATAAAATATCAAATTGGATGTAGTAGAAATTCAGACAGTGAATCAAGTTTTAGGTCCCTTGAAATGCGTTATAACGAGGTTCGACTGCATTACTTTTACGCAAACCTTTGTAAAGTATGGGAAAACATCCGAGTTGACAACTCTCATGCTGAATTTTAAAGACAAATTTGTTCAATAACAAAAAATGATTACTGAAATCGTAGGGTAGCGTTAAATCGAGGACCCGGAAAAATATCGTTGTAGAGGGACTATCGTTATATCGAGAGGCAGCAGCTTAATACTAGAGTACAAGCATTTCCAAACAAGACTCGAAAATGTTGTAGAGGGATTTATAGTTATATCCAGTATCGTTATAGCAAGGTTTCACTGTATATTCACATTAAAGAAAATATAGAATTTGAATTAAATTCCGTTAAAAAAAATGTATGCATTAAATTTGAATCATTGAGAAGAGGTTCGGAAAATAGTGATGCATAAATTGTTAAATAGATAAATTTAGGAATTTCATAGAATAGCTGACTAAAATCTCGATACAGCGGTACTCTGCCGACCAAGAAAAAACAATTGTATTTTTACTACAATTAACAATAAACTGTTTTGTTTCTGTTAGTAATTAGAATCATTAGATTGAATTTCTTTAAATTTCTATTCGAGTGTCGCGAGGTTGAAGACACTGAGGGATTACCGTTACATCAAGAGGCGGCAGTTTAACATTAGAGTAGGTTTTGAGCATTTGCAAACAAAGCTGAAACGTCGTTGTAGAGCAGTTTCCCAAACTTTTTGTTCAATTGCCCCCTTATCCAGGAATTTTTTCCTCTCGTCGCCCCCTACTCAAAGCGAAGCCACAAGATCCTATGTTATATTCGCAGCTTCTATCGCCCCCGGACTATGTATTCCATCATCCACCAGGAGGGGAAGATACTGGCCACTTTGGAAACCACTGTTGTAGAGGTACTTGTACAGATATTTATCCTTATATCGAGTAGGCCTACCGATGTAGCAAGGTTTCACCTCAAATGCACGATATTAACATTGTGAATTGATATGGACCCAGCACGTGAAAAACGATAAGGAAATAAATTTTTCAATAACGATGAAATTACCTTTTAATTTTTATATTACACCCCCCCCCCCCCCCCCCAGCAAGCGAAATAATCTCAATAGAATTGAATAGTTTTTAATAAACACTCACCAACGACCATCGGCTCGGAATATCGCTCTTTTTCCAATAATGGCTGTTCCACCATCCTAACATAACCGGAACCCACCGGTATGCATGGGTTCGAGTGGAATTGAGTAGTTAGATTCCGTTCCTTCTTATTAGCTGTGGTGCCCTGCTGCATCTTTACTTCGCTTTGAGATTGAATAGGTGACTTCAAAGAGTTACCGTCACTGCTATTCAGCAGTATCGATATACAGGCTCCTACTATTACTGATGTGTCGATGCTCGTTGAATCTCTTGAGCAAGTATTGGTCAACTGTGAAGCACCGGTAGTATAACTGAAATCTGCCTTCGATCGATGCAATTCAACGTGCGTCTTAGTCTTCATCCTCGATGCTGCGCTCTCATTTAGTATTGGAGGGATGGCATTTGGATAAGATTGATTTAAATCAACCGCGCAACACAAATTAAAATCAAGATTCATTTTCTCCGGGATAAAAAACAATTAAAATCAACGGGGGCCCACGAGAAAAAATCTCAAACAAGGAGGAATGTGTAGTCACGTATAACAAACACGCAATTGATACGTAACTATTGACAATCTTGGAAATTCTTCAAACTATCGACCAATCCCGTTCATGCATTAGGTTCCTCCTCATAAAAAAAGTAGATACGAGTAGAGGGCGTGGAAGACCCTCGTACAGCAACGTTCATTGGTCGAAAATGTCTGGTGGACAGGCATATACTCCCCGTGATTAATAGCGGACATTTCAAAACATGGTCTTATTTCTAACGCGAATTTAATTTTTCCTGAAACGACTTTTTAAAATGAAAATGGACTAGATATTTTATGCAAAAATCATTACGTTTTCAATAGAGTGGATCCCGCTTATAACGTTTTACAAAAACCGTGATGTAAAACATTGTAAACTGGAAAAACTCAAGGGGGAAATCATTATGGTTATTACTTATTTTCGTAGTCCAACTGGTAAAGGATGTGGATCCACTGAAAAGCTAAAATATTCACGTCACAATCAGTAGTAGGTTCCATAGGTATATTTTACGGTATTTCTTTCCACATGAGCCTTTTTTGACTTTATTCAAGTAAATTAATTAAATCTTGCTAATTAGACACGATCAACTTCCCATGACCGTTTGAAGTGACAGGACCCACTGCATATTATTTGCCTCACATTATCCTTTGATTTTATTTTTAGATTTTTTTGTAATTAACCAGTTTTAAGAATTTCCGACTTATTGAGAACTTATTTGTCTGCCATCAAATAAAGCAGTCGACCCCGCTTAATCGTATATCACCGATTCAAGCACACTATCAGATTTAGCGAGGAACAACTCCATTGCCATTTCAAAATACAAGCTATAGTAACTTTGTGAAAACTAATGAAAATCAATATTAATAAAGCTTCTCGAATAAATCTCACAATGAAAATTTATATATTTGCACGCACGCCTCTATAAAACAGTTTCTATTGAACGAAAAAAGAAACCGATTTACCTGTTTATTATACTGTACAAAGAAACCAGAAAGGCATTTTATTTGAAAATGAAGCCGTCCAAAATCTAATATTAAGAAAAATAATTTCTTTAAAATATATTGAGTGAAACTTTTATTAGCGATTTAATTTATCCAATTCTTATATTTGGTTGTAGTCGAGTTAAAAATTCAGATTCACTCTTGCTTACCAATTTCTTGGTTATAAAAAATATTTGCAATTAATACAGAATTCCAAAACTTATGCAATAAATAATTAAAAAGATTTTAAATCTATATTTATCGTAACGAAAATTTGCATAAGCTGGAAGCATTTTTCAGATTATAGAAAATTTTAATTTATATTTTCAAATTAAAAGTTCTCCTGTTGCAACGTCACACAAACTTGTTTACGTTCTTTTTTAAAAAAGCGCACGAACAAAATTTATTGATTTAGCGCTGGACGTGTTCCAGATCTGTTTTCCCTTTGTAAATCGCTCGAACGATAAAGTTACGTGATAATTATCACAATGCTTGAGGAAAGTGGTCTAACTGCTGCAATCAACAAAGAAAGTACACCTCCCACTGAGGCATGTGTGATGCCCTTAATCCCTTTTCTTTGATAGTCCTTTTACTTAGGGTGTTTCTAAGAGGACGTCATAAGGAGGGGGGGGGGGAAACAATAAAAACCAAGAATTTTCAGAAAAACCTCAAACAAAAATGGAAGTCCATTCAAGAAGTGTTCAGGACAAATGGTTTGATCTTCAATGTCAATTTCTGAGAAAATTTTTCTTCCTTAAACTATTAGAAATTGCTCTGTACGACCCCCTATTATCCTAACAGGTTAATCTTTTCAACTAAGATGTCAAGGAAAGCACACGATGCCTGCTTCCCATTTGTTCTGGAAAATGGATACGGGGGGGGGGCGAAGCCTGGATAGAATCAATGAAAGTCACTTCAATTGTAACCTTCTCACCAGACCACGCAGGATTGACCTTTAGAGGAGCATAGCATGCTTGGGGCACAAGATTGAGTTACCACCCTTCAAAAGCATTTAAATTAACAGAAATTTGTTAATGCAGCATATTAAGGGTATTTTTCTTTAGATAACTGTTTCACGAAATATTTTTTTCTTTAGCTTTTGTCAGCTTTTGGGATATGCCGGGGGGGGGGGGGGAGTTCATCTTTGCACCTGACCCTTGTTGGGATTAAAGTTACCACAGTTTCTACTTTATCCTTGGTCTAAGAAAACCTCCAAATTAATTTTGAGAATGCAAAATACGTATCCACGGATAATTCGGTCAAGCTGCACCAAAGCAATTAAAATGCACGAAAAATAAATTAGAATTCCTCCAAAATAACAAAAAATGACATCTAAAAATATAAGTTATTTTTTGTTGGGAGTTGCCTTTAGTCTGTCAAACTCATCCCGATATTCTTTTTATCCGCTAAACTCCTCCATAACGATTTTATTTTTAGGATATTCGAAACAACTCTTCAATACATTTCGCCGAAATGCCCCTTTAATTTATGTTTTAAAATTCCTCGCCTGTGCGTCTTCTTTCGACGGTGTTTAATAACATCGGTATTTTTACGAAGTGTGCTGTTTACGCAGCACATTTCAAAAGTGTTTGAAGTTGTGAAGCTACATACTTTGTGTAATAATAGGCGTACCCAAATTTTTCTTGGAGGTACGTTTTGTTCTTGCAAAAAACAGTCTCGGCTCAAGGGTGGGTATAATCACAAACACCCCATGTGTACGCCAATGCGTGTAGTTCACGCAAGTGTTAGAGCTCGGAAGTTCAGGCAAAATGCCATAAAATGGTTTTTTTTTTCCTATTTTCAAACTTTTTGGTAAAAATGCCTTTGATATTTCCGTGCCATGCCTATACACTCAAACCCTTTTGGAATCAGATTTAGAAGATACACATGCGAATATTTAAATATTTTATTTACATATGTACTTATTTTACACATACAAAACGATTTTGTATGCCTCTTACAGTGGATTCACCCAATCCAAATTCTTTACCAAGAGCTGTTGATCCTTCACCCTCTGCTATTAGTTTTAAAATCGTATTCTTAGTTTCTAATGGAAATTGCCTTTCTTTGCGCTTTGTTTTTGCCCTTATTCATTTTCAGGGATTATGTCTACAAATTAAATAAAAATCCTAAAAATTTATATCTAAATAGAAATAAATTTACCTTCAATTTACGCTTTGAAATGAATCTTATCTTAATGATCCAGGAATATGAAAGTACTTTTAAGGATGTCAATTAAATAATACGGTTATATAATTCAATACATATATAATGTAATTGGCTGACGCAATACTTATGTAATGTGATGAAATAACAAAAATCTGAAAAAATAAATGGCCGATCAAACATAATTTTTTTTTATTGATAACTTCGTCAATTATGCTCTAATTTGATTGAAATTTTCATATACCGCACAAAAGCAGGTTTGAGTATGTATTTTAAGTTTTATGTATATTAGTGAATTTCAGAATCTGTATAACTTAGTTCTTTTGAAGTTTTCAATGAACAAGATATTCAACTCTAGAATTTTCCCAACTCTGGTTTTTCTGATGGTAATTAATACCACTTTCCAGCCCCATTTAGACGCAAATGAGTGATCCGAGAGACTGGTGGTGCCGTGCATCGACTAGATGGTGTTAGGCGTGAATGATTGTTTCAGATGAACGCAGCCCATGTTAGAAAAACAAAAAATTAGAAAATTTTGTTCCCTAACAGGCTTTACATGTCTCGCTCAGGCATTGGTATCGTTGCATGTGTATAGTGGACCGATGATTTTCCCAAGAGATGAATTGACATGTCTACTCCTACCCCGCCTTGTGAGCCAGAGCTATGGTAGCCATGTTTTGATTTTATTTTTTGCACCATAAATGCACTGCAAACCACCGTGTCTATTTATTAAACATATCTAGTATTCAATTGAATTGATGAGTCACCCTCAAAGTTGACAGATACGGCTACACAGGGCCCGCTTACGTGGTAATATATAAAGTCATTTTTTTTACAAAAAGTCATGTTTTAACTATAGAAATGAAGATTCCAAATAATTCTCGTTTACTTGTATAGTAAACGAATTATTCACAACTCAGATCCCCACAGATCATTCTCTACCGACTGATTTTCTTACCGGCTAATGGTGGCCCTGGAATTGGCCCAATTCTGAGGGTCTACTATTTTGGACTTCAAATCAGTTTAACTTGGATAATATAATGCAATTATAAATTATAATTAAAATAGACGGCTTAAATACAATTGATTTTTCAGCTAGTTTTTGAACCCTTTTAATACTTTGTTTAGTTATTTTTTCCTACCAAACATTATAGAATGCTTTTTAGTGCCCAAGTATTTTCAGTACCATTTTCCTGCCTATTTCGACCGTTTTTAGTGCCTAAACTTCCGGTCTCTAGATGGTACAACTTTACACGCTGTAAAGTAGTCGATTTGTTAAATAAAATTATCTTGTAAAGTATTTATTCGCCACAAAATTCTAAGATACCTTTTATGGGGAGGGGGTACTAACAACGTTAGTACAGGAGAGATGCCAACAGCATAAATTTGGCGACGCCTGATAATTCTACCTCTTAGTATAATTCTACAACGATATTTTTCTTGGTCCACACCGTATCACTATATTGTGGTTTTACTGCACATGGCAGAGTTCAAGTTGCCTCTATTGTAACCTTGAACGCACGTACAAAATCTTGAACTAGCACTAGACGTATTCTAGATCAGTTTTTCTTCTGTAAATTGTTTAAAAAAAGATTATCGCGGGACATAATGACCACAATGCTGGAGAAAAGACGTCAGATAACGCTAACTGCTGCACTCAAGAGTGCAAGTATACAGAACCGCATCTAGATACTTGGTCAGCGGGGCACTCATTTTCACGCCCCCTTGTAATGTTGAGAGGTAAAACTGAAATTTGCGCCCCCTCTGAAATTAAGGATTAAAATTGGACCCAGACCCACCTTGCCGCGGCCTTGGAGGTACAATTCCCACTGAGGACCGATACACAACCCACCTAAATCCCAACCCCCATCCATTTTGTTTGAGATTCCCTTTACTACGTGTTTGTTTCAAGAGGTTACCGGGGGGGGGGGGAACCATACCATTCAACTTCGCTTTCTCTGAACATTCTTAAAAAATAAGCAACTATCGCTCCAAGAGATGTTCAGGAATAATTCTCAATTATCTGGAAATTTGGCGCGGGCACCTTGGGCAATTTGCAAAGGTGACGAGAGCCACTGAAACGATCTGGGAATATGCCACAGGCCACTCAAGTGATGACCCAGTACATAAATGATCTGGAAATATGAAAGTAAACTATAAGCGTCACAAGATTGTGTTTTGAAGGGGGGGGGGTCGCATTTGGTACGCGGAATATGGGTTAAGCATGTTGTAGAGAGATTTATATCTAGTGCCGTTGTAGCGAGGTTTCACTAATAGTTAATGTATACGAATTTCGTAATTGTTCAATTTATAAATATAATAATTTATTGTCCGAGATTATTTGTTTAAACTTCTATTTCTCCCTTGTCCAATTTCACCCACTAGGGATTGTTGGCTTTTGTGCCACTTTCTATTGTGACGATTTTAAAATCGCGTCATCATTGTATCTACGCAAAGAGATGACAGACCAAGCGAGAAAAAATTCCAGAGTCTTAGATAAGGTCCCCTCTTAAACCATTGTCTGCTGCAATTTCCAAGAACTGACCGTTGCCAAATCGTAGGTTGATACAAAGCTGCATTAAGAGTCTTTCAAGCGGCTTTGGGTTGATAGGAGCATAACAAAACACGGGGGTGGGGGAGAACATTTAGATCAGCGTTTCACAACTTATGGTCCACGACGATGGCACGGGTGGTCTACAGACTTGATAAAATTATTCACCTGTTGTAACTGATAAGACAAATGCACATTGGCGTACACAAAGGGGGTTTTGGTGTTCCAACTCCCTCCGAGATACGTTTTTTCCTGCAAAATAACGCTATAAAGTCCCCTTCAGAAGAAAAAATTTTAATCCCTTCCAAGAAAATTCTACGGGTTCAAATAAAGTTATACTTTCATTATTAGGTTCACCATGCATCATCGCAGGAAACCGCGATCCTATATACGGAATATCACTAAATTTTGAAGAAAAAAATTTCTATTGCTTAAAAAATGCGATTTGCTAATTACTGCTAAAATTTATTGAAGGGTGTGGAAATATAAGGGCTGCTACAAATCAGTTAAAAAAATACAGTATTTAACGAAAAAAAATGATCTCGTGACCATAGGGCATTGAGAAATACACTAAACTGGAATCTTAAATAATCCTTAAAATACAGGACAAAACCAATTGTCATCAAAAAGCCATGGCTGAAAGTAGGCAAAAATCACCGATCGTATTTAAAATTGCGGAAAAAATGTTAAACCTGAAAATATACGAGATGAATACACAGTCTCGCATAATTATAATACAATTTCTATTATGAAAACGCTGTGTATATTGCGACTTCAGTACTCGCTGCACATTCTAACAAGTAGGCCTATCGTTGAAAAAAAACGGAACAAGCACAAAAACTTCGAAAATGAAAAAGGTACGTCCCACAAGTGATCAGTCTAGTTGTTTCAGGCACTTTATTAGTACCAGTTTTTAGAAAAGATGAGAAACCCATTAGCGTACGCAAGGGCCCCTTGCCGAGATTATATAGCGTTATTTTGCAGGAAAAACTATAGCCGAGAAAAAAAAAAATTGGAAATTCCCACCCCTTCAGAAAATTCTGCATACGCCTATGGAAACACCGATTTAGTTAAGAGGGCCATTCAAGTATTACGTCAGCATCGATGGGAGGGGGGATAACGCTCACATCAACCACTCTTTATGAAAATATGAAATTTTTTCTGGCATCTTACTCGGAGCGCCAAAGACGAGAAAAACCTTTCGATAGTTTGTGGGCACTTGAGGTATCATTCCCCTTATTGATAAGGGCACTTTAGTCATATCTAAATGTTTCGCGGATCCAAGTGATCTGGAAATATGTCCGGGTCGCTTAAGTGCTCTGGAACCGTCACGCATCACTGAAGTGATTCGCAATTATATGCCACGGATCACTTAAATCAGAATGTGTCGCGGGTAACTTGGGTGATGTAGAACCGTACTGGGGCCATTTAAGTGCTTTAAAACTACGTCACGTCACTCAAGGGATCTCTTTAGCGATCCGTGACAGTGTTCTGGAACTGTGTCCCGGGTCATTTAAGTGATCTGAAAATGTGCCACGGGCCGCTTAAATGCTCTGGAATTGTACCACGGGACACTTAAGCGATCTGTAAATGTGCCGCTTAGTTCATTTTTACAAAATTATGTTTGAGAAGGGCAGGCCCATCAGGTAACCCCAAGGCCATATTTGGTCCGTGGGCCAAAGGAATGTATGCAAGTAATCATATCTCGAGTATGGCTTAGAGAGCGAGTCGCAATGATTTTATTAAAGATAAATTTTGAGTTCATAGCCTGCAAATAACGATGAAATTAACAGAAATTGATTATAACAAGTATTTCATATATGCCGAAACTTCAATTCAAAAAATATTTTTTTCATTAAAAATAAATTTTTGATGCAAAAACTCTCGGGGCATAAGTAAGTCTGATTCCACCAATATGGGTTAGGATTCAGAGGGGCAGAGCTGATGACAATTTTGCTGACAATGGGAGAGGGGCAAAAATGGCTAAAAATTTGCTTACGTAATACTTGAACGGCCCCTAATCATTCTGTAGAATTGCAAATGCTTGTGGACAATAGTTTAAGCAGAACTTTCTAGATGTTCATCCCTTTTGTTTCTCTCATGGAAGCGGCGTTATTTCGTTTTCTATCACCGTGTGAATGCCGAAATTTTCATTATAATTGAGTTTATATTGAAATCTACGGGTTTTAGTGAATTTTCTTTTTGAAATAATTAGAAATGGTTTACGCTGTTTTTTCAGTTAGAAATGTTCAAAGCTTTTTCATCGCTGAACAAAAAAAGTCAGAAGATACTGTAAAGCTTAGGTATAACGACAGTAAATTTACTTTAGTATTGTGCTATTGTAACACAGGTCTCTTCACCGAATTGGAAAGCACTGATCTAGTGTCTTCTAAAGTGGGCAATATCTCCCCTTGTGGGCGATGGAATAGTCAAGGGGGGGGGGGACCGATAGAAGCTAAGAGTATAACATAGGATCCTACGAGTTCACTGCAGTCGGGGCGACGGAACAAAGTTTGGGAACCTATGCACTAGATTGAAATATGCAAAGAAAGATTCTACCCACGAAGTGGATATTTTATGCTAATAATTTATTGCTACTTTTTATACGTCGCTAGCAGACGAAAGCGGTGCAGTCTTAACACATGGGCCCACAAAAAGGGAATCAATTGAAATGTGGGAATTTCCCAAAAAGGGCCTCAGAAAAAGCAATTGGCCCGGGGGCCCCCATCACACTCTTAAGATGGCCCTGGACATAACCAAATAATTATAGGCTTATTTTCATTCACGAACTGATAAAGCGATAACATTTGAATAAAACTTGATTTAGTATGTTGAACTTAACTTAGTCGCGGTATTTTTTCTGCATGATATATATGTTGAATCACTGATACAAATGAAATCTCGATATAGCCATGCACTGCGGACCAAGAAAAAAATATTGCTGTACCGAGAGGCGGTAGTTTAACTTTAGACTACAGGCATTTCCAAACAAGACTTGAAATATATCGTTGTAGGGAAAAATCTTACAACGGTAAAACTTAAAATTCTCAAAGTTAAACTACCGCCTCTAGGTACAGCAATATTATTTTTTTCTTGGTCCGCAGCTCACGGCTATATCGAGATTTCGTTGTGTCAGATTCAACATAAATATCATGCAGAAAAAATATTTATAAATCCTAATATAAATACATACAAGTTTTACAAGAATTCATTAGAATTAAGTTAAAAATTGCTTTGAATTATTCGCAAGCGCAAAAAATTAGCTTTCAAAGCTTCATAAGCTGCGGCATTATTACAGAAAATCAGTTCTCAGTCTGGCTATATGGCCTCCTTCCCATGGTCCCTCCCCACAGGAGTGGAGATGACAGGGCTCCAGCCTAGGGACTAAAATTTTTTTTCGCACCATAAATTCACTATCGAGGGCTCGTAATGTCTGGCCTGAAAGGAGGCCAGAGATTTCAGCCTGTGAGCCCGGCTAGAGGATGGGGGCGGCATGCTCCTTCCACAATGCTGCATTCGCCATGGATGGATAACTATGATAGATGGTTAAGGAAGGCATGTGGAAAAGCGACAAGTTTCAGAGCTCCAAATGAACTAGGCTTAACTTAGAGAGAACGAGTTAGTTCGCTTAACGAACTTAACTCGTCCTATCCGGGAATAGCCCACGGGATTCCCGGATGTCCATGGTGGCCCTAAATGACGAAATATTGTATCATGATAGAGTAAATACGTGAATGCAAGTTGCGAGTCATTTACTTCTCTCCAGCTAAGTACGGGGATACAGAACACCACTGTCCGGTAGGCCCAGTGGCGGGGAAACGACCCTGCATAGAATCCTCACTAAAAACTCGGATATCGGCTTTATATAATGTTTCTGTTGATTATAAATGCATCCAGGAATTTAATTCATTATATGGAACGGGTCTTTCTCCTAAACAGATATCTTTGAAGGGACTCCGAGCTCTGACCGTGGGCAATTTGCCTAAATTTGGAAATATGGGTAGATACGAATTTTTTAGACTAGAAAAGGAGCAGCGCAGAAACTAGTCCGAATATACAAGAGCAGACATTTCTCTAAAACCGACGACACAGTGGCTGAAAGGGGTACAAGAGGAAGGGAAGGGCGATGAGAGAATCTAGTCCAAAAGGGATACGAGCGGAGAGGTTTAAAACATTGGGATACATTCTTTGAAAGGGTGTCGCAACAAAATAACGTGGCACTCCTGACTGAAGCCACAGGGAGCAACAAAGAAAGGATTAGCGCATTACAACAGAAGAAATAATTGGCAGCATCCTTGTCTACAGATGTGCTGACGCACCTGTTGCTCAACCACATTTTTCTAGGATCTTCCTCACTAAATTTTTGAGTTGATAATGTGTATTGAACATACTATATACAAATGCGCATAAGTATGAGGATAATTGAAGAATTCTTGAATTACATAACCTGAACTGCTGTGGGATTGAAACTTCTGAAGAATTTTAGACATTGCCACTACATTCAAAATTCCTTTTCCATGTAACTAGGAAAAAAAACCATTTTAGTTAAAAATTAAGTAAAATATCAATATCTATAATAGACAAAAATCCAGACCATTTATTTTACAAGCTATAATAGCTAATTCAGATAAGTCACTTATGGACAAGATCTGTTGTGTATTGTGGGGTAATCTTTGCAACTACAAATTTTTTGAAACTTCGTTGATGGAGTTTTCGCCAGTGAAATTTTGCATCTTTAACAATATAGAAGGTTTATCACCAGGATCCGATTCCTGGAGCAATTCACGTAAACGAGTTTCAGAATCGGCAAACTGGGAGACTATTCTATTTTTTTTTTTTAGAGTGTCGTACATGTGTTCGATACGAACTTCTGGCTCAAGAGCCGAGATAAGACAATGAAGTTTAATTTAGCCTTTAGTTATTCAAGAAACTACTCACGACGATTCCAGCCTGTGAAAATACAGGTTTGGATTCGCATGCCAAAAAGGGCGGCGGTCAAAAACAAATTTTGGCAATTCGGAAGACGCATCATTCCGATTTATCATCAGGAAAAAAACCCATATATAAATTAAAATTCAAAAATACGTTAAATAATAAAAATTCATATAAAATCTTGCACAATTCTGATGCATTCACAAAATCAATTTTTTAGGGAAGGGGGGGGGGCAGAACGATCTGGTTATAGTAACAAAAATGAAAGTATATATGCACTTACGATCACCTCAATTGGCTGCAGCAAAATCGGGGAGCAAGCATTCGCACGGTTAACGACAGCACGATTGATGTCGCAGAACAAAACCAAATTTTTGCGCAATTGAAATTTGACGTTTCACAGGAAACGAGTCGGGAAAAAATGCAGCAAAATGTTAAAATTTATTAAACTACTACGCGTTCAACGATTAAATATTATTTATAATAAATTAGACCGACATCAGCGCGAAAGAGGTAGGGAGCAGCAGTGCTTCCAGGTTGATTCATATTTATATGCAGGTGGACTGCAGGCCCAGTTGTGCACGTCACAGCAATTTGCATACGCCACAAGCCGTCTCAACTCTTTTTATAATATATTTAAACGTCCCGCTTTTCTCTTATTTTCAACTAGGCATGGTTGAATTTTTGAAATCAAGAATTATGATTATTTTTATGACCAAATCAGAGGTAAATCAGAGGTAGCAAAATAAAGTTTGCCCTGGGCGGCAAAAATCCTAGTTACGGCCCTGCCGGAATTTCTGTGGTTGCTCGAGCACGCAAGAAAATTTGCGGCATAGTTCTGACATTGATTCAGAAATCGAAATTTCCTACAAGAAGAACACCGACAGATACGAAGCACTTCCGGCGCCTATGCATATTATCAATTGCATTTTTCAACTTAAAAAACATTCAACACAATGTACGGTTATAATTACGAAAAATAAAATATGGTCATGTTCCACCATATACCTAACATTAAGGTATAACGGGAGAACTATAGTTTAAAAACCCAGAAATAACACCGGGCATTGACACTGAACAAATTACTTTATATAGGGCGGTGCTTCTCAACCTTTTCTGTAAACAAGGACTAGGACCAGTAAAATGCCTGAAACAGTTTGACGCACCACTTGTGTCCCGTATTACTTACTGGACATTGACAAATTTTCGTTGTTCTGAGTATTTTTATACATTTGTCCCGTTTCTTCAACGATACTTATTTTAATTTGTCTTATTTACTAAAGTCGTGAATACAATGTTTTCATAATATTCCAGAAAATATAATTATATTATGATAATTACACTTTCAGCAAATCTCATATAATTGTAAAGTTTAACGTTTTGTCCTCTAATGTTTTGGAGTTTTGATTACGATTGGTGATTGTGTCTACTACTGACAAGAGCTTTGTGATTGTCCCGTATTTCACGGATAGATTTAATTTAGACCCGTATTTAAGATCCCAGTTTACCAAATTATATTTTTCTCAATCAAATATGGTCATCAGATCTTGAAGCAGCCCTTCATTTCCAAATTGTTCAGCAATTTTAGCAGTAATCAGCAAATTGTATTTAAAGCAGTAAATTGCGATTTTTGGTGAAATTTAGGGATATCCCATATTTAGGATCGCGATTTTCTCGATGATGTATGTTGAACCTAAGCATGAAAGTATAATTTTATTTCAACCCAAGTATGAATTTTACTAATGTCAGTTACAGAACGGGCGAATAATTTTATCAAGTCTGCATGCGGACCACCTAAGCTATTGTCACGGACCACCTCTGGTTCGTGAATCTTATGTTGAGAAACGCTTTTATAGGGAACACAAGGGTTCAACCATGATTCGATGAAACGCAAATCTCATTATAGCACGAAATTCTGCGAAATAAATGGTGGCGTTAAATCGGGCGGGGCTTGACTGCATTTGATCTCGTCCTGTATAGAACGATCTCGGATATAGCGAACCTCCAAATAAGTAGAATGAAATTTTCGACGCGTTAAATTTCGTTATAACGGGTGCCGACCCGTTATGTGTACTAGCAAAAGCGAAAATTCAAACCCCGTTGTTGCGAATTTGAAAGGACTTTGTTTGTGATAAACCGGGTTCACTATATCAGAGTTGAAGTGCAATGCAAAGTTGATGGGGGGAATCAATAATTACCTGTTATTGAGTAATTCTCTAAATATATACAGTGAAAGCTCGATATAACGATACTCTGCGTACCAAGAAAAATATCGTTGTAGAGGGGTTATCGTTATAACGGGTATCGCAAGCGTAATCCTTAAATAAGTATACTAGCAAAATCAAAAATTCAAACCTCGTTATAGGGAACTTGACAGGACTTCGTTCGTAATTAATCGGGATCGCAGGGTTCTAGTGTAATGCAAATTTGGGGGGGGGGGATCGATAATAACCTCTTATTGAGTACTTCACCAAATATTAAGTGAAACCTCGATATAACGACACTCTACTCACTAAGAAAAATATTGTAGAGGGATTATCGTTATATCAAAAAGCAAAATTTGTATTACAGATGTTACGGTAAAAATGTGATAAATCTGTCATTATACATAATAACCGGTAGTTATGCGTACTTACCAATCGTCTTGCCAAGTTTGATAAATTTATCACTTTTTTACTGGCAAATATACATAATATCCCAATGGTAATTTTGATAAATACCGAAAACATTATCACTTTTACCGGCAATCATGCATAATTACAAAGTATCGTTGGTAAATTTGACAAATACTTGAAATTTATCGCCTTTATTTGTGATTATTCATAATATCCTACTGTAATTGGTGAATTTGATTAATATGAAAAAAGTTTCAAGTGAGTCTAGTATGTGTTGTGTGATGAATATACAGTAGTCGGACCCCGTAGTATAATGATAGCAAATATTACAATCGTACCCCGATATAATGATATAATACATGTATGAATCTTCATGTATAGCATATCATACAGTATGATTTACATGATTACCAACAACGCCACGCTTGGGTATTATGCATAATCGCCGGTAAAAGTGATACCTTTAGAGAAATTTATCAAACTTACCAAAATGCTTGGTAGATATGCATAATATAACCGCATTTATCCCTTTTACCGTAACATACATTTCCAAAACAAGACTTGAAGAATATTATTGTAGAGGAATTTATATCACATTATATCGAGTGTCATAGTAGCGAGGTTTCACTAACACAGATTTTGTTAATTGACCTTTAATTTTGCACACGAGCGTAAGTGGAAGTATGTCGAATGAATTAATGTGGTATAATCCAGTCTTACATGTGTGTCTATGTACACCGAATAAGGAACACGGTGAACTTAAAATAAAATTGAAAAAAATGTATATATTACGTCGCCATTTTGTTGCAATCAATGCGTGTGAAAGAAAAAATCTGCAACATTTCTTTTCTTGATTGCAAGTACATGAAGTACTTGGGTCAATCTAATTGAAGAGTGTTGGGGCCCTAGTGTCCAACTGTATTTGAACCCATGTGGATTTTAGTAATATCAATTAGGGTGTCAATAAAGTATTACGTTATCATCGATGAAGGGGCTTTGAATGATGCTTACGTCATTAACCACCCTTTATAAAAATATGATATATTCTTAATCATCTTACTCGGTACGACAAAAACGAGAAAAACCTTTCGCTAGTTTATGGGCACCTGAACTAACATTCCCCCTAGGTTGATAAGTCCTCTATAGAGCCCCTTTAATGATCGTAATAACATATATTCTTCCTCTTCATTCTTCTTCTTAAAGTACATATTTTCTTCCAAAATTTTAATTTTTCAAAAATATTATTTTTCATAAAAAATAAATTTCTGATCGTCTAGGAGGGGGCGGGAACGTGCCCGGTGATCTCAATATGCATTAGGAAGTAGGGGATAGAGTTTACGAAATTTCGCTGACAAGGGGGGGGGGGAGGGAATCAGAGTTTTGCTGACGGAAGTGGGGGGGGGGCAAAAATGGCTAAAAATCTGCCGACGTAATACTTGAACTTCCCCTTATATAACGAGTGAATAATTTTATCAAGTCTGCACTACTTCTGTGGTTCGCGGGCCTTAGGTTGAGAAACGCTTATATAGGAAATACAATAGTTCATCCATGATTCCATGAAACGCGAATCTCATTATAGCACGAAATTCTGCGAAATAAATGGTGGCGTTAAATCGGCCGGGGTTCGACTGCATTTGATCTCATCCTATGTAGAACGATCTTGGATATAGCGTACCTCCAAATAAGTGGAATGAAATTTTCGACTCATTAAATTTCGTTATAACGGGTGTCGACCCGTAGCCTTTAAATATGTGTACTAGCAAAAGCGAAAATTCAAACCCCGTTGTTGCGAATTTGAAAGGACTTGGTTTGTGATAAACCGGGTTCACTATGTCAGAGTTGAAGTGCAATGCAAAGTTGATGGGGGGGATCAATAATTACCTGTTATTGAGTAATTCTCTAAATATATACAGTGAAAGCTCGATATAACGATACTCTGCGTACCAAGAAAAATATCGTTGTAGAGGGATTATCGTTATATCAAAAGGCAGTAATTTAACATTGGAGTATAGACATCTGCAAACAAGAATTGGAAAAATATTGTTGTAGAGGGATTTATCGTTGTATCGAGTGCAGTAGTAGTACTATATACACCGGATAAGGAACACGTTGAAGGAATTCAATAAATATAAAAAATTATAGATAACGTCGCCATTTTGTTGCAATCAATGCGTGTGGAAAGAAAACAAAATGGCTGCACCATTTCTTTTTCTTGACTAAGTACATGAAGTTCTTGGACCAGTCTAACGATGACCGTTGGACCCCTAGTGTTTTTCGGATTAACTCTTTCAACACAATATAAGGATTATTTATTTGTCAAAAAACACCTTCCTCCTCTTTTTCTTGTGGAACGACTACTAATAATACAGTACAAGAAAATGCCACAATGAGCGAGACACGAACTAGTATTTATAACAAAAAAGAGGTTCTCAGTTTAATGTATCATTGCAGGTGATTAACGAACACAATACCGCGTCATGAGACCACTTTTCAGCATCATACTCATTTTAGCCATTTTGTGAGAATCCACCTTTGTCCATAATTATTAAATTAACAGCAAAAGAACTTCATCGATTCATTGTAATTAAAACAGAAACTCCACTATTTACATTAAATTAATTAAAATTCATAATTTTTTTTTCTTTTACATAAAATATTTTAATTCCTTAATTAATCATCTTTATAATTATTCCCTCGATAGATCATGTCCCTGTATATTTCCTTGACTTTTCCCGATGCCCATAGCAACAATATCAAAATTAAAAACAACATTAAAGTTATTGATCCTTAAAATAAGTGATTGAAATCTTTGTTTTGAAAATTAAGTTTGAAATCTCACAAGTTGAGGAAAAAATTCAAATGCTTTCATGAACAGAAAATATTTTTTTCCGATTAATAAAAACGATGAGGATCATGCTTACAACGTTCCCACTAATAACGTTTTCCGGCTTAGCACGAATTATTGTGGTTGTCCCAATTTTTCATAATTCTCTCTGAAATTTCCCGTTTGAAGTGTTTCCTCGCTTACAACGTTTTCTCACGACAGTTAAAAAAAAAAAAACGTTATAAGCAACATATCTCTTGCGAGTACGTGAGGATCACGTAAAATTCATTAACTAGAGAGTTTTTAATTACTTACTTTTTTAAGTAAGTTTATGAGCTCTAGTTACTTACAATGGCCGATTAAGGGTAAAAAAATACAGTTTTCTTTAATTTTATTCTAATCTATGAACTGATAAAATCTTGCTTTACAATAAATACAGTTGATTCCGCTTATAACATTTCCATTTCGAACGTTTTCCCGCATAGTGCGACTTATTTTCGTAGTAAAAACTAAGTAATTCTCATTAATATTTCCGCTTAAAGCGTTTTCCTGCTTACAACGTTTTTTTATGAAATTTTTTCTGAAAAACGTTGTACCTATAATGAAAAACAAAAAATATAAAAAATTGAGAAAATAAATTGGTATAAAGTCGATCCGCTTGTAAAAATCCCACTTAGATCTTCTCCCGCTTAGTACGACCTATTTGTAGTTCCAGCTCCACAAATTCTCATTGATAGTTTCCGTTTTAAGCATTTTCCGGGTTAAAACGTTTTCTCATGACTAATTATTTTAAAACGTTGTAAGCGGGATTTATTGTACTGGGCTTTTCGACCATGTATTTGCTAAGTATATTCAAATATACTCTGTACCCATGGAAGTGTAATAGTTTTTCCGAGGTAATTAATAATATTAGTAGGTTCTCACTGTTACACATATTTAGCTGAAAAAAATACTATTGCATCGATAATATATTTAATAAGTTTTTATGCCAATCAACGCATACTTCGTGAGCATTTAAAATAACCATAACTACCAACATTATCATTTACCGAAACGCCATGAAATAGCCTTTGAAAGCACTGACTAAGCTCTGTAATTGAAAAAAGGAAACTGATTGTCTGTCTTTAGCGAAATAGAACACTAAAATATCTGGAAATTTTCAAAAATTTTGCAAATCATCGACATCAGATTAGATTTAAAAAAAAAGAAGCTCTGTACACTCTATTATCAATGAGAAAGGACAGTCAAACTTGGTTATTGGATAAACCAGTGAAACCTTACTACAACGATAAATCCCCTCTAAAACGATATTCTACGAAATCTTGTTTAGAAATGCTCCCTCCCGATATAACGATAATCCCTCTACAACGGTATTTTTATTGGTCCGTATAGTAACGTAACTTATATTTTATTGGTGAAATATGACATAGAAAATTATTTAAGATCACTTAATTAAATAATTACCCCCCCCCCCCCACTGAAAAAAAATAATTCCCATAAGAAGATAATAAGAAAAATAATTCCCACATAATTTCCGCCATTTTTTTTTTGTTTTTAAGTATCACTTTGAGAATAGTTCAAACATCAAACCCCCCCTCCCCCCACCAGCAGTTTCTGGAATAGGTACCAGACGTGGCAACACCTAAAAAAGAAGATAACGAATCCCCATAGTCACACAGAGTCTCGTCCAGCTATGTGTCAATCAAACACGAACATGACTAATTTGACCAATCAGGTAAAGCGCGCTTGTCACAAAGGAGGTGAGACATGACATTCAGGGAAGGACTATAAATACTTGGGCACTTTTTTCCAATTCTTCATTTGATCTTCAAGGGATTTAGTCGCCAATACTCGTTCTTTTAGTTGTTTATCGAAGGCTTCCATCGAGGACATCAGTTCCATGGAGGACAAGGAGGAATCCAGACTGAGGGATGGGCAGGAATAACAAGGTAAGTCTTGCAATATTGTCATTTCAATTTGAAACGCGTAACGTAAATGTATTTTCAAAATTTCTCTAAATTTTCTACTGGCGTCGTATTTGCGCAATACTTTGTTTAAATTTATTTTTTCAATTAACTTCCATAGGAATTTATTTTCATGAGAAAAATATTTTTGGGAACTAAAAGGTCTAATGAATGTCACAGTCTATATTTTAAAATTTATTATAAAAATGAAATTAATATTTTATGGATTTGTCAAAAACAATTTTTTTATCCTGATTTTCGAGCCGGAGCTTTTTTTCCACGGACATAAACTCGCAGAAATGAAATCGATATAATTGAATATAAAAAAAATATATTTTTACTGAATTTGTTTTTGTCACATGGTACGTACATAAGGCTTACAAAAATCAAAATTACTAATTAGATTAATTACATTGTATTCATTAAAATGTTAATTTACAATAAATACAAAGAAAGGCATGCTAAATTAATGTCCAATATATTTGAAACTTCTTTAATGTTATATAAGTAATAAGTCATCAGAATATTTTGTATATATATATGCATGTACAGTGTGTGTGGATTCCGCTTATCCGTTTATAATGTTTTTTTAAAAAAAAGCCGCGAAAAACGTTGCAAACGGGAAACACTTTAAATAGGAAATCTTATTGAGAATTTGTTATACTTTGGACAAAGAAAATAAGTTGTTCAAAGCGGAGAAACGTTATAAGCGGGATCGACTACACATAAAAGACTAATTTCTTTCCGCGTTGGCGAAGCAGTCAAAAATGGGTGAATTGAATAATAGTGAAATCTCACTAAAACGGTACTCGATATAACTATATCCTCTACAATATTTTTTGATGTCATATCTGGTCATATATTATATAGGTCTATAATGTAATTTAAAGCTACTGCCATTCGCGATATAATAATAATCCCTCTATAACGATATATTTTCTTACCCACAGAGCATCGTTATATAGAGAATTGTCCCTGGGTAGGAAAAAAAGGACAATTTGTCATCCTTCATTATACTCTCTTCTTTTTATATATATTCATTGATAAGTTTATGAGATTCGTTATTAATATGTACAGTATTGGTTAAACTAGAGAATTAATTGATATATGTTTTGAAAATCGTGAGCGATTTTGAAAACAGTTCGATATTGAAGCAACGGACAGCCAAGTTCATGTGTTATTTCAAATATAATAGAACGATTTTTTTAAAAATATAATAATAAAATGAATAATATATAACAACACATATAGTGCTCAAGCACGATCATTGCTAGTTGTGTGAAAAAAAACTCATTTATGTCAAATAGATTAATAATTACTTTTTGATTATTAACATGTAAGAAGAATGGATATTTCATTACGATCAGGGTTAACTCAAGTAAAAGCAATTTTACTAGATTTTACGATTTTTCTGAGCATTGAGGAATATGGTTTTTCTCGTGTAAATTTTTCTTTAGTGGAAATCTTGGGCAATTGATCTGATGTTTCCCAGGGCGTGATGCATAGTTTTTCTCGTTCTGTCGAGCTGTTAGCCCAGCGCTTCAAGGGATAGGACTATTTGTTTCTATACCGGGCAAAAAGCCCGTCGATCGTTCGGGTGAATTCGACCGGAGATATTTTTTTTCTTTTAAATCATTTATTTGAGAATTGATTGTTATTCACAGAACCTACATTTAGTCTTGCGCTGTGATATACCTGGTGTTCCCTAAGGCGTCATGGATTGATTTTCTCGTTCTATCCACCACTCGTTCTGTTTCCCCTGCGTGAAAACAAATTTTTTTGGGAGGCAAAAGGTCTAATGAATGTGATAGTAGGTCTATATTTTAAAATTTATTACAAAAATAAAATAAATATTTTATGGATTGTCAAATAAATTTTTGGAAATTTTTTATCCTGCTTTTCGATCTGGAGTTGCACCCGTTCGGTTGTCCGAAACCCGTTGCACCGTGGGGTTTAGGTGTTGAGCGCCTGTGTGAAGTGAATTTGCTTTTCTTCACTGGGTGCATAACATCCGAATCACGCGGATATTTTCGCCGTGGACGTGTAGCCCGACCAGATTTTTTTTTTTTCAGTCCGACAGAGCAACAAATGTTTTCCTCGTGATGGCGAGGTGTTATTTACCTTGGTGGAGTGGGCTATTATTCTTCGCCGGGTAGATAACACTGTGGAATTTCGAGTAACGACTTCATAGTTGGTGCAATGCGCAGTCGACCTGATACTTCTCGGAGCGTGATGCAATATTTTTCTCGTACTGTCCAGGTGTTAGCCACCCGAGTGAAGTGGTATTTGTTTCTCCACCGGGTAGAAAACACCTCGACCGTTCGAGCGATTTCGACGTAAGAAAAGTTTTTATATTTAACTAGTGTACTTTCGATCGTTTCTTATTTGCAGCACCCACATGAAAGGTTTTACGCTCTGATATGTCTGATGTGCCCTACGGCGTGATGCATGGTTTTTCTCGTTCTGTCGAGGTGTTAGCCACCCGCGTGAAGTGGTATTGATTTCTCCACCGGGTAATTAACACCTCGATCGTTCGAGTGAATTCGACGGCTAATATGTTGTTGTGATGTTTCCTAGGGCGTGATGCATTTTTTTACTCGTGTATTTGTGTTTTCTCGAGCATTCTCGTGGTTTCTAGCGCGAAGCCAGATTCATTTATCCGAAACCCGTTGCACCGTGGGGTTTAGGTGTTGAGCGCCTGTGTGAAGTGAATTTGCTTTTCTTCACTGGGTGCATAACATCCGAATCACGCGGATATTTTCGCCGTGGACGTGTAGCCCGACCAGATTTTTTTTTTTTCAGTCCGACAGAGCAACAAATGTTTTCCTCGTGATGGCGAGGTGTTATTTACCTTGGTGGAGTGGGCTATTATTCTTCGCCGGGTAGATAACACTGTGGAATTTCGAGTAACGACTTCATAGTTGGTGCAATGCGCAGTCGACCTGATACTTCTCGGAGCGTGATGCAATATTTTTCTCGTACTGTCCAGGTGTTAGCCACCCGAGTGAAGTGGTATTTGTTTCTCCACCGGGTAGAAAACACCTCGACCGTTCGAGCGATTTCGACGTAAGAAAAGTTTTTATATTTAACTAGTGTACTTTCGATCGTTTCTTATTTGCAGCACCCACATGAAAGGTTTTACGCTCTGATATGTCTGATGTGCCCTACGGCGTGATGCATGGTTTTTCTCGTTCTGTCGAGGTGTTAGCCACCCGCGTGAAGTGGTATTGATTTCTCCACCGGGTAATTAACACCTCGATGGTTCGAGTGAACTCGACGGCTAAATTTGTTGTGATGTGTCCTAGGGCGTGATGCATTTCTGTACTTGAAAATTTGTGTTTTCTCGAGAAATATCGCGATTTTCAGCGTGAAGCAAGATTCGTTTATCCAAAACCCGTTGCACCGTGTGGTTTAGGTGTTAAACGCCAGAGTGAAGTGAATTTGATTTTCTTCACTGGGTGCATAACATCTGAGACCCGCGGATATTTTCTCCGTGGACGTGTGGCTGACCAGCTTTCTTTTTTTTGTAGGTTTTTACATCGAGGTTTTTTCCTCGTGATCCCGAGGTGTTAGTTACTCTGGTGGAATGACCAACTATATTTCACCGGGTAGATAACACTTTGGTATTTCGAGTAACGTCTTCTAAGTTGGTTCACTGCGCAATCGACCTGATGCATTCAGAGCGTGATGCTTTGTTTTTGTCGTTCTGTCGAGGTGTTAGCCACTCGCGTGAAGTGGTATTTATTTCTCCACCGGGTAATTAACGCCTCGATCGTTCGAGTGAATTCGACGGCTAATATGTTGTTGTGATGTTTCCTAGGGCGTGATGCATTTTTTTACTCGTGTATTTGTGTTTTCTCGAGCATTCTCGCGATTTTCAGCGTGAAGCAAGATTCATTTATCCGAAACCCGTTGCACCGTGGGGTTTAGGTGTTGAGCGCCTGTAAGAAGTGAATTTGCTTTTCTTCACTGGGTGCATAACATCCGAATCACGCGGATATTTTCGCCGTGGACGTGTAGCCCGACCAGATTTTTTTTTTTCAGTCCGACAGAGCAACAAATGTTTTCCTCGTGATGGCGAGGTGTTATTTACCTTGGTGGAGTGGGCTATTATTCTTCGCCGGGTAGATAACACTGTGGAATTTCGAGTAACGACTTCATAGTTGGTGCAATGCGCAGTCGACCTGATACTTCTCGGAGCGTGATGCAATATTTTTCTCGTACTGTCCAGGTGTTAGCCACCCGAGTGAAGTGGTATTTGTTTCTCCACCGGGTAGAAAACACCTCGACCGTTCGAGCGATTTCGACGTAAGAAAAGTTTTTATATTTAACTAGTGTACTTTCGATTCGTTTCTTATTTGCAGCACACACATGAAAGGTTTTACGCTCTGATATGTCTGATGTGCCCTACGGCGTGATGCATGGTTTTTCTCGTTCTGTCGAGGTGTTAGCCACAAGCGTGAAGTGGTATTTATTTCTCCACCGGGTAATTAACGCCTCGATCGTTCGAGTGAATTCGACGGCTAATATGTTGTTGTGATGTTTCCTAGGGCGTGATGCATTTTTTTACTCGTGTATTTGTGTTTTCTCGAGCATTCTCGTGGTTTCTAGCGCGAAGCCAGATTCATTTATCCGAAACCCGTTGCACCGTGGGGTTTAGGTGTTGAGCGCCTGTGTGAAGTGAATTTGCTTTTCTTCACTGGGTGCATAACATCCGAATCACGCGGATATTTTCGCCGTGGACGTGTAGCCCGACCAGATTTTTTTTTTTCAGTCCGACAGAGCAACAAATGTTTTCCTCGTGATGGCGAGGTGTTATTTACCTTGGTGGAGTGGGCTATTATTCTTCGCCGGGTAGATAACACTGTGGAATTTCGAGTAACGACTTCATAGTTGGTGCAATGCGCAGTCGACCTGATACTTCTCGGAGCGTGATGCAATATTTTTCTCGTACTGTCCAGGTGTTAGCCACCCGAGTGAAGTGGTATTTGTTTCTCCACCGGGTAGAAAACACCTCGACCGTTCGAGCGATTTCGACGTAAGAAAAGTTTTTATATTTAACTAGTGTACTTTCGATCGTTTCTTATTTGCAGCACCCACATGAAAGGTTTTACGCTCTGATATGTCTGATGTGCCCTACGGCGTGATGCATGGTTTTTCTCGTTCTGTCGAGGTGTTAGCCACCCGCGTGAAGTGGTATTGATTTCTCCACCGGGTAATTAACACCTCGATGGTTCGAGTGAACTCGACGGCTAAATTTGTTGTGATGTGTCCTAGGGCGTGATGCATTTCTGTACTTGAAAATTTGTGTTTTCTCGAGAAATATCGCGATTTTCAGCGTGAAGCAAGATTCGTTTATCCAAAACCCGTTGCACCGTGTGGTTTAGGTGTTAAACGCCAGAGTGAAGTGAATTTGATTTTCTTCACTGGGTGCATAACATCTGAGACCCGCGGATATTTTCTCCGTGGACGTGTGGCTGACCAGCTTTCTTTTTTTTGTAGGTTTTTACATCGAGGTTTTTTCCTCGTGATCCCGAGGTGTTGGTTACTCTGGTGGAATGACCAACTATATTTCACCGGGTAGATAACACTTTGGTATTTCGAGTAACGTCTTCTAAGTTGGTTCACTGCGCAATCGACCTGATGCATTCAGAGCGTGATGCTTTGTTTTTCTCGTTCTGTCGAGGTGTTAGCCACTCGCGTGAAGTGGTATTTATTTCTCCACCGGGTAATTAACGCCTCGATCGTTCGAGTGAATTCGACGGCTAATATGTTGTTGTGATGTTTCCTAGGGCGTGATGCATTTTTTTACTCGTGTATTTGTGTTTTCTCGAGCATTCTCGCGATTTTCAGCGTGAAGCAAGATTCATTTATCCGAAACCCGTTGCACCGTGGGGTTTAGGTGTTGAGCGCCTGTGTGAAGTGAATTTGCTTTTCTTCACTGGGTGCATAACATCCGAATCACGCGGATATTTTCGCCGTGGACGTGTAGCCCGACCAGATTTTTTTTTTTCAGTCCGACAGAGCAACAAATGTTTTCCTCGTGATGGCGAGGTGTTATTTACCTTGGTGGAGTGGGCTATTATTCTTCGCCGGGTAGATAACACTGTGGAATTTCGAGTAACGACTTCATAGTTGGTGCAATGCGCAGTCGACCTGATACTTCTCGGAGCGTGATGCAATATTTTTCTCGTACTGTCCAGGTGTTAGCCACCCGAGTGAAGTGGTATTTGTTTCTCCACCGGGTAGAAAACACCTCGACCGTTCGAGCGATTTCGACGTAAGAAAAGTTTTTATATTTAACTAGTGTACTTTCGATTCGTTTCTTATTTGCAGCACCCACATGAAAGGTTTTACGCTCTGATATGTCTGATGTGCTCTACGGCGTGATGCATGGTTTTTCTCGTTCTGTCGAGGTGTTAGCCACCCGCGTGAAGTGGTATTGATTTCTCCACCGGGTAATTAACGCCTCGATCGTTCGAGTGAATTCGACGACTAATATGTTGTTGTGATGTTTCCTATGGCGTGATGCATTTCTGTACTTGAGAATTTGTGTTTTCTCGAGAAATATCGCGATTTTCAGCGTGAAGCAAGATTCGTTTATCCAAAACCCGTTGCACCGTGTGGTTTAGGTGTTAAACGCCAGAGTGAAGTGAATTTGATTTTCTTCACTGGGTGCATAACATCTGAGACCCGCGGATATTTTCTCCGTGGACGTGTGGCTGACCAGCTTTCTTTTTTTTGTAGGTTTTTACATCGAGGTTTTTTCCTCGTGATCCCGAGGTGTTAGTTACTCTGGTGGAATGACCAACTATATTTCACCGGGTAGATAACACTTTGGTATTTCGAGTAACGTCTTCTAAGTTGGTTCACTGCGCAATCGACCTGATGCATTCAGAGCGTGATGCTTTGTTTTTCTCGTTCTGTCGAGGTGTTAGCCACTCGCGTGAAGTGGTATTTATTTCTCCACCGGGTAATTAACGCCTCGATCGTTCGAGTGAATTCGACGGCTAATATGTTGTTGTGATGTTTCCTAGGGCGTGATGCATTTTTTTACTCGTGTATTTGTGTTTTCTCGAGCATTCTCGTGGTTTCTAGCGCGAAGCAAGATTCATTTATCCGAAACCCCTTGCACCGTGGGGTTTAGGTGTTGAGCGCCTGTGTGAAGTGAATTTGCTTTTCTTTACTGGGTGGTTACCCACATGAAAGGTTTTACACTCTGATATATCTGATGTGCCCTACGGCGTGATGCATGGTTTTTCTCGTTCTGTCGAGGTGTTAGCCACCCGCGTGAAGTGGTATTGATTTCTCCACCGGGTAATTAACGCCTCGATCGTTCGAGTGAATTCGACGGCTAATATGTTGTCGTGATGTTTCCTAGGGCGTGATGCATTTCTGTACTTGAGAATTTGTATTTTCTCAAGAAATATCGCGATTTTCAGCGTGAAGCAAGATTGGTTTATCCGAAACCCGTTGCACCGTGTGGTTTAGGTGTTAAACGCCAGAGTGAAGTGAATTTGATTTTCTTCACTGGGTGCATAACATCTGAGACCCGCGGATATTTTCTCCGTGGACGTGTGGCTGACCAGCTTTTTTTTTTTTGTAGTTTTTTACATCGAGGTTTTTTTCTCGTGATCCCGAGGTGTTAGTTACTCTGGTGGAATGACCAACTATATTTCACTGGGTAGATAACACTTTGGTATTTCGAGTAACGTCTTCTAAGTTGGTTCACTGCGCAATCGACCTGATGCATTCAGAGCGTGATGCTTTGTTTTTCTCGTTCTGTCGAGGTGTTAGCCACTCGCGTGAAGTGGTATTTATTTCTCCACCGGGTAATTAACGCCTCGATCTTTCGAGTGAATTCGACGGCTAATATGTTGTTGTGATGTTTCCTAGGGCGTGATGCATTTTTTTACTCGTGTATTTGTGTTTTCTCGAGCATTCTCGTGGTTTCTAGCGCGAAGCAAGATTCATTTATCCGAAACCCGTTGCACCGTGGGGTTTAGGTGTTGAGCGCCTGTGTGAAGTGAATTTGCTTTTGTTCACTGGGTGCATAACATCCGAATCACGCGGATATTTTCGCCGTGGACGTGTAGCCCGACCAGATTTTTTTTTTTCAGTCCGACAGAGCAACAAATGTTTTCCTCGTGATGGCGAGGTGTTATTTACTTTGGTGGAGTGGGCTATTATTCTTCGCCGTGTAGATAACACTTTGGAATTTCGAGTAACGACTTCATAGTTGGTGCAATGCGCAGTCGACCTGATACTTCTCGGAGCGTGATGCAATATTTTTCTCGTTCTGTCCAGGTGTTAGCCACCCGAGTGAAGTGGTATTTGTTTCTCCACCGGGTAGAAAACACCTCGACCGTTCGAGCGATTTCGACGTAAGAAAAGTTTTTATATTTAACTAGTGTACTTTCGATTCGTTTCTTATTTGCAGCACCCACATGAAAGGTTTTACGCTCTGATATATCTGATGTGCCCTACGGCGTGATGCATGGTTGTTCTCGTTCTGTCGAGGTGTTAGCCACCCGCGTGAAGTGGTATTGATTTCTCCACCGGGTAATTAACACCTCGATGGTTCGAGTGAATTCGACGGCTAAATTTGTTGTGATGTGTCCTAGGGCGTGATGCATTTCTGTACTTGAGAATTTGTGTTTTCTCGAGAAATATCGCGATTTTCAGCGTGAAGCAAGATTCGTTTATCCAAAACCCGTTGCACCGTGTGGTTTAGGTGTTAAACGCCAGAGTGAAGTGAATTTGATTTTCTTCACTGGGTGCATAACATCTGAGACCCGCGGATATTTTCTCCGTGGACGTGTGGCTGACCAGCTTTCTTTTTTTTGTAGGTTTTTACATCGAGGTTTTTTCCTCGTGATCCCGAGGTGTTAGTTACTCTGGTGGAATGACCAACTATATTTCACCGGGTAGATAACACTTTGGTATTTCGAGTAACGTCTTCTAAGTTGGTTCACTGCGCAATCGACCTGATGCATTCAGAGCGTGATGCTTTGTTTTTCTCGTTCTGTCGAGGTGTTAGCCACTCGCGTGAAGTGGTATTTATTTCTCCACCGGGTAATTAACGCCTCGATCGTTCGAGTGAATTCGACGGCTAATATGTTGTTGTGATGTTTCCTAGGGCGTGATGCATTTCTGTACTTGAGAATTTGTATTTTCTCAAGAAATATCGCGATTTTCAGCGTGAAGCAAGATTGGTTTATCCGAAACCCGTTGCACCGTGGGGTTTAGGTGTTGAGCGCCTGTGTGAAGTGAATTTGCTTTTCTTCACTGGGTGCATAACATCCGAATCACGCGGATATTTTCGCCGTGGACGTGTGGCTGACCAGCATTCTTTTTTTTGTAGTTTTTTACATCGAGGTTTTTTCCTCGTGATCCCGAGATGTTAGTTACTCTGGTGGAATGACCAACTATATTTCACCGGGTAGATAACACTTTGGTATTTCGAGTAACGTCTTCTAAGTTGGTTCACTGCGCAATCGACCTGATGCATTCAGAGCGTGATGCTTTGTTTTTCTCGTTCTGTCGAGGTGTTAGCCACTCGCGTGAAGTGGTATTTATTTCTCCACCGGGTAATTAACGCCTCGATCGTTCGAGTGAATTCGACGGCTAATATGTTGTTGTGATGTTTCCTAGGGCGTGATGCATTTTTTTACTCGTGTATTTGTGTTTTCTCGAGCATTCTCGTGGTTTCTAGCGCGAAGCAAGATTCATTTATCCGAAACCCGTTGCACCGTGGGGTTTAGGTGTTGAGCGCCTGTGTGAAGTGAATTTGCTTTTCTTCACTGGGTGCATAATATCCGAATCACGCGGATATTTTCGCCGTGGACGTGTGGCTGACCAGCATTCTTTTTTTTGTAGTTTTTTACATCGAGGTTTTTTCCTCGTGATCCCGAGGTGTTAGTTACTCTGGTGGAATGACCAACTATATTTCACCGGGTAGATAACACTTTGGTATTTCGAGTAACGTCTTCTAAGTTGGTTCACTGCGCAATCGACCTGATGCATTCAGAGCGTGATGCTTTGTTTTTCTCGTTCTGTCGAGGTGTTAGCCACTCGCGTGAAGTGGTATTTATTTCTCCACCGGGTAATTAACGCCTCGATCGTTCGAGTGAATTCGACGGCTAATATGTTGTTGTGATGTTTCCTAGGGCGTGATGAATTTTTTTACTCGTGTATTTGTGTTTTCTCGAGCATTCTCGTGGTTTCTAGCGCGAAGCAAGATTCATTTATCCGAAACCCGTTGCACCGTGGGGTTTAGGTGTTGAGCGCCTGTGTGAAGTGAATTTGCTTTTGTTCACTGGGTGCATAACATCCGAATCACGCGGATATTTTCGCCGTGGACGTGTAGCCCGACCAGATTTTTTTTTTTCAGTCCGACAGAGCAACAAATGTTTTCCTCGTGATGGCGAGGTGTTATTTACTTTGGTGGAGTGGGCTATTATTCTTCGCCGTGTAGATAACACTTTGGAATTTCGAGTAACGACTTCATAGTTGGTGCAATGCGCAGTCGACCTGATACTTCTCGGAGCGTGATGCAATATTTTTCTCGTTCTGTCCAGGTGTTAGCCACCCGAGTGAAGTGGTATTTGTTTCTCCACCGGGTAGAAAACACCTCGACCGTTCGAGCGATTTCGACGTAAGAAAAGTTTTTATATTTAACTAGTGTACTTTCGATTCGTTTCTTATTTGCAGCACCCACATGAAAGGTTTTACGCTCTAATATGTCTGATGTGCCCTACGGCGTGATGCATGGTTTTTCTCGTTCTGTCGAGGTGTTAGCCACAAGCGTGAAGTGGTATTGATTTCTCCACCGGGTAATTAACACCTCGATGGTTCGAGTGAACTCGACGGCTAAATTTGTTGTTGTGATGTTTCCTAGGGCGTGATGCATTTCTGTACTTGAGAATTTGTATTTTCTCAAGAAATATCGCGATTTTCAGCGTGAAGCAAGATTGGTTTATCCGAAACCCGTTGCACCGTGTGGTTTAGGTGTTAAACGCCAGAGTGAAGTGAATTTGATTTTCTTCACTGGGTGCATAACATCTGAGACCCGCGGATATTTTCTCCGTGGACGTGTGGCTGACCAGCTTTTTTTTTTTGTAGTTTTTTACATCGAGGTTTTTTTCTCGTGATCCCGAGGTGTTAGTTACTCTGGTGGAATGACCAACTATATTTCACTGGGTAGATAACACTTTGGTATTTCGAGTAACGTCTTCTAAGTTGGTTCACTGCGCAATCGACCTGATGCATTCAGAGCGTGATGCTTTGTTTTTCTCGTTCTGTCGAGGTGTTAGCCACTCGCGTGAAGTGGTATTTATTTCTCCACCGGGTAATTAACGCCTCGATCGTTCGAGTGAATTCGACGGCTAATATGTTGTTGTGATGTTTCCTAGGGCGTGATGCATTTTTTTACTCGTGTATTTGTGTTTTCTCGAGCATTCTCGTGGTTTCTAGCGCGAAGCAAGATTCATTTATCCGAAACCCGTTGCACCGTGGGGTTTAGGTGTTGAGCGCCTGTGTGAAGTGAATTTGCTTTTGTTCACTGGGTGCATAACATCCGAATCACGCGGATATTTTCGCCGTGGACGTGTAGCCCGACCAGATTTTTTTTTTTCAGTCCGACAGAGCAACAAATGTTTTCCTCGTGATGGCGAGGTGTTATTTACTTTGGTGGAGTGGGCTATTATTCTTCGCCGTGTAGATAACACTTTGGAATTTCGAGTAACGACTTCATAGTTGGTGCAATGCGCAGTCGACCTGATACTTCTCGGAGCGTGATGCAATATTTTTCTCGTTCTGTCCAGGTGTTAGCCACCCGAGTGAAGTGGTATTTGTTTCTCCACCGGGTAGAAAACACCTCGACCGTTCGAGCGATTTCGACGTAAGAAAAGTTTTTATATTTAACTAGTGTACTTTCGATTCGTTTCTTATTTGCAGCACCCACATGAAAGGTTTTACGCTCTGATATATCTGATGTGCCCTACGGCGTGATGCATGGTTGTTCTCGTTCTGTCGAGGTGTTAGCCACCCGCGTGAAGTGGTATTGATTTCTCCACCGGGTAATTAACACCTCGATGGTTCGAGTGAATTCGACGGCTAAATTTGTTGTGATGTGTCCTAGGGCGTGATGCATTTCTGTACTTGAGAATTTGTATTTTCTCAAGAAATATCGCGATTTTCAGCGTGAAGCAAGATTGGTTTATCCGAAACCCGTTGCACCGTGTGGTTTAGGTGTTAAACGCCAGAGTGAAGTGAATTTGATTTTCTTCACTGGGTGCATAACATCTGAGACCCGCGGATATTTTCTCCGTGGACGTGTGGCTGACCAGCTTTTTTTTTTTGTAGTTTTTTACATCGACGTTTTTTTCTCGTGATCCCGAGGTGTTAGTTACTCTGGTGGAATGACCAACTATATTTCACTGGGTAGATAACACTTTGGTATTTCGAGTAACGTCTTCTAAGTTGGTTCACTGCGCAATCGACCTGATGCATTCAGAGCGTGATGCTTTGTTTTTCTCGTTCTGTCGAGGTGTTAGCCACTCGCGTGAAGTGGTATTTATTTCTCCACCGGGTAATTAACGCCTCGATCGTTCGAGTGAATTCGACGGCTAATATGTTGTTGTGATGTTTCCTAGGGCGTGATGCATTTTTTTACTCGTGTATTTGTGTTTTCTCGAGCATTCTCGTGGTTTCTAGCGCGAAGCAAGATTCATTTATCCGAAACCCGTTGCACCGTGGGGTTTAGGTGTTGAGCGCCTGTGTGAAGTGAATTTGCTTTTGTTCACTGGGTGCATAACATCCGAATCACGCGGATATTTTCGCCGTGGACGTGTAGCCCGACCAGATTTTTTTTTTTCAGTCCGACAGAGCAACAAATGTTTTCCTCGTGATGGCGAGGTGTTATTTACTTTGGTGGAGTGGGCTATTATTCTTCGCCGTGTAGATAACACTTTGGAATTTCGAGTAACGACTTCATAGTTGGTGCAATGCGCAGTCGACCTGATACTTCTCGGAGCGTGATGCAATATTTTTCTCGTTCTGTCCAGGTGTTAGCCACCCGAGTGAAGTGGTATTTGTTTCTCCACCGGGTAGAAAACACCTCGACCGTTCGAGCGATTTCGACGTAAGAAAAGTTTTTATATTTAACTAGTGTACTTTCGATTCGTTTCTTATTTGCAGCACCCACATGAAAGGTTTTACGCTCTGATATATCTGATGTGCCCTACGGCGTGATGCATGGTTGTTCTCGTTCTGTCGAGGTGTTAGCCACCCGCGTGAAGTGGTATTGATTTCTCCACCGGGTAATTAACACCTCGATGGTTCGAGTGAATTCGACGGCTAAATTTGTTGTGATGTGTCCTAGGGCGTAATGCATTTCTGTACTTGAGAATTTGTATTTTCTCAAGAAATATCGCGATTTTCAGCGTGAAGCAAGATTGGTTTATCCGAAACCCGTTGCACCGTGTGGTTTAGGTGTTAAACGCCAGAGTGAAGTGAATTTGATTTTCTTCACTGGGTGCATAACATCTGAGACCCGCGGATATTTTCTCCGTGGACGTGTGGCTGACCAGCTTTTTTTTTTTGTAGTTTTTTACATCGAGGTTTTTTTCTCGTGATCCCGAGGTGTTAGTTACTCTGGTGGAATGACCAACTATATTTCACTGGGTAGATAACACTTTGGTATTTCGAGTAACGTCTTCTAAGTTGGTTCACTGCGCAATCGACCTGATGCATTCAGAGCGTGATGCTTTGTTTTTCTCGTTCTGTCGAGGTGTTAGCCACTCGCGTGAAGTGGTATTTATTTCTCCACCGGGTAATTAACGCCTCGATCGTTCGAGTGAATTCGACGGCTAATATGTTGTTGTGATGTTTCCTAGGGCGTGATGCATTTTTTTACTCGTGTATTTGTGTTTTCTCGAGCATTCTCGTGGTTTCTAGCGCGAAGCAAGATTCATTTATCCGAAACCCGTTGCACCGTGGGGTTTAGGTGTTGAGCGCCTGTGTGAAGTGAATTTGCTTTTCTTCACTGGGTGCATAATATCCGAATCACGCGGATATTTTCGCCGTGGACGTGTGGCTGACCAGCATTCTTTTTTTTGTAGTTTTTTACATCGAGGTTTTTTCCTCGTGATCCCGAGGTGTTAGTTACTCTGGTGGAATGACCAACTATATTTCACCGGGTAGATAACACTTTGGTATTTCGAGTAACGTCTTCTAAGTTGGTTCACTGCGCAATCGACCTGATGCATTCAGAGCGTGATGCTTTGTTTTTCTCGTTCTGTCGAGGTGTTAGCCACTCGCGTGAAGTGGTATTTATTTCTCCACCGGGTAATTAACGCCTCGATCGTTCGAGTGAATTCGACGGCTAATATGTTGTTGTGATGTTTCCTAGGGCGTGATGCATTTTTTTACTCGTGTATTTGTGTTTTCTCGAGCATTCTCGTGGTTTCTAGCGCGAAGCAAGATTCATTTATCCGAAACCCGTTGCACCGTGGGGTTTAGGTGTTGAGCGCCTGTGTGAAGTGAATTTGCTTTTGTTCACTGGGTGCATAACATCCGAATCACGCGGATATTTTCGCCGTGGACGTGTAGCCCGACCAGATTTTTTTTTTTCAGTCCGACAGAGCAACAAATGTTTTCCTCGTGATGGCGAGGTGTTATTTACTTTGGTGGAGTGGGCTATTATTCTTCGCCGTGTAGATAACACTTTGGAATTTCGAGTAACGACTTCATAGTTGGTGCAATGCGCAGTCGACCTGATACTTCTCGGAGCGTGATGCAATATTTTTCTCGTTCTGTCCAGGTGTTAGCCACCCGAGTGAAGTGGTATTTGTTTCTCCACCGGGTAGAAAACACCTCGACCGTTCGAGCGATTTCGACGTAAGAAAAGTTTTTATATTTAACTAGTGTACTTTCGATTCGTTTCTTATTTGCAGCACCCACATGAAAGGTTTTACGCTCTGATATATCTGATGTGCCCTACGGCGTGATGCATGGTTGTTCTCGTTCTGTCGAGGTGTTAGCCACCCGCGTGAAGTGGTATTGATTTCTCCACCGGGTAATTAACACCTCGATGGTTCGAGTGAATTCGACGGCTAAATTTGTTGTGATGTGTCCTAGGGCGTGATGCATTTCTGTACTTGAGAATTTGTGTTTTCTCGAGAAATATCGCGATTTTCAGCGTGAAGCAAGATTCGTTTATCCAAAACCCGTTGCACCGTGTGGTTTAGGTGTTAAACGCCAGAGTGAAGTGAATTTGATTTTCTTCACTGGGTGCATAACATCTGAGACCCGCGGATATTTTCTCCGTGGACGTGTGGCTGACCAGCTTTCTTTTTTTTGTAGGTTTTTACATCGAGGTTTTTTCCTCGTGATCCCGAGGTGTTAGTTACTCTGGTGGAATGACCAACTATATTTCACCGGGTAGATAACACTTTGGTATTTCGAGTAACGTCTTCTAAGTTGGTTCACTGCGCAATCGACCTGATGCATTCAGAGCGTGATGCTTTGTTTTTCTCGTTCTGTCGAGGTGTTAGCCACTCGCGTGAAGTGGTATTTATTTCTCCACCGGGTAATTAACGCCTCGATCGTTCGAGTGAATTCGACGGCTAATATGTTGTTGTGATGTTTCCTAGGGCGTGATGCATTTCTGTACTTGAGAATTTGTATTTTCTCAAGAAATATCGCGATTTTCAGCGTGAAGCAAGATTGGTTTATCCGAAACCCGTTGCACCGTGGGGTTTAGGTGTTGAGCGCCTGTGTGAAGTGAATTTGCTTTTCTTCACTGGGTGCATAACATCCGAATCACGCGGATATTTTCGCCGTGGACGTGTGGCTGACCAGCATTCTTTTTTTTGTAGTTTTTTACATCGAGGTTTTTTCCTCGTGATCCCGAGATGTTAGTTACTCTGGTGGAATGACCAACTATATTTCACCGGGTAGATAACACTTTGGTATTTCGAGTAACGTCTTCTAAGTTGGTTCACTGCGCAATCGACCTGATGCATTCAGAGCGTGATGCTTTGTTTTTCTCGTTCTGTCGAGGTGTTAGCCACTCGCGTGAAGTGGTATTTATTTCTCCACCGGGTAATTAACGCCTCGATCGTTCGAGTGAATTCGACGGCTAATATGTTGTTGTGATGTTTCCTAGGGCGTGATGCATTTTTTTACTCGTGTATTTGTGTTTTCTCGAGCATTCTCGTGGTTTCTAGCGCGAAGCAAGATTCATTTATCCGAAACCCGTTGCACCGTGGAGTTTAGGTGTTGAGCGCCTGTGTGAAGTGAATTTGCTTTTCTTCACTGGGTGCATAATATCCGAATCACGCGGATATTTTCGCCGTGGACGTGTGGCTGACCAGCATTCTTTTTTTTGTAGTTTTTTACATCGAGGTTTTTTCCTCGTGATCCCGAGGTGTTAGTTACTCTGGTGGAATGACCAACTATATTTCACCGGGTAGATAACACTTTGGTATTTCGAGTAACGTCTTCTAAGTTGGTTCACTGCGCAATCGACCTGATGCATTCAGAGCGTGATGCTTTGTTTTTCTCGTTCTGTCGAGGTGTTAGCCACTCGCGTGAAGTGGTATTTATTTCTCCACCGGGTAATTAACGCCTCGATCGTTCGAGTGAATTCGACGGCTAATATGTTGTTGTGATGTTTCCTAGGGCGTGATGCATTTTTTTACTCGTGTATTTGTGTTTTCTCGAGCATTCTCGTGGTTTCTAGCGCGAAGCAAGATTCATTTATCCGAAACCCGTTGCACCGTGGGGTTTAGGTGTTGAGCGCCTGTGTGAAGTGAATTTGCTTTTGTTCACTGGGTGCATAACATCCGAATCACGCGGATATTTTCGCCGTGGACGTGTAGCCCGACCAGATTTTTTTTTTTCAGTCCGACAGAGCAACAAATGTTTTCCTCGTGATGGCGAGGTGTTATTTACTTTGGTGGAGTGGGCTATTATTCTTCGCCGTGTAGATAACACTTTGGAATTTCGAGTAACGACTTCATAGTTGGTGCAATGCGCAGTCGACCTGATACTTCTCGGAGCGTGATGCAATATTTTTCTCGTTCTGTCCAGGTGTTAGCCACCCGAGTGAAGTGGTATTTGTTTCTCCACCGGGTAGAAAACACCTCGACCGTTCGAGCGATTTCGACGTAAGAAAAGTTTTTATATTTAACTAGTGTACTTTCGATTCGTTTCTTATTTGCAGCACCCACATGAAAGGTTTTACGCTCTAATATGTCTGATGTGCCCTACGGCGTGATGCATGGTTTTTCTCGTTCTGTCGAGGTGTTAGCCACAAGCGTGAAGTGGTATTGATTTCTCCACCGGGTAATTAACACCTCGATGGTTCGAGTGAACTCGACGGCTAAATTTGTTGTTGTGATGTTTCCTAGGGCGTGATGCATTTCTGTACTTGAGAATTTGTGTTTTCTCGAGAAATATCGCGATTTTCAGCGTGAAGCAAGATTCGTTTATCCAAAACCCGTTGCACCGTGTGGTTTAGGTGTTAAACGCCAGAGTGAAGTGAATTTGATTTTCTTCACTGGGTGCATAACATCTGAGACCCGCGGATATTTTCTCCGTGGACGTGTGGCTGACCAGCTTTCTTTTTTTTGTAGGTTTTTACATCGAGGTTTTTTCCTCGTGATCCCGAGGTGTTAGTTACTCTGGTGGAATGACCAACTATATTTCACCGGGTAGATAACACTTTGGTATTTCGAGTAACGTCTTCTAAGTTGGTTCACTGCGCAATCGACCTGATGCATTCAGAGCGTGATGCTTTGTTTTTCTCGTTCTGTCGAGGTGTTAGCCACTCGCGTGAAGTGGTATTTATTTCTCCACCGGGTAATTAACGCCTCGATCGTTCGAGTGAATTCGACGGCTAATATGTTGTTGTGATGTTTCCTAGGGCGTGATGCATTTTTTTACTCGTGTATTTGTGTTTTCTCGAGCATTCTCGTGGTTTCTAGCGCGAAGCAAGATTCATTTATCCGAAACCCCTTGCACCGTGGGGTTTAGGTGTTGAGCGCCTGTGTGAAGTGAATTTGCTTTTCTTTACTGGGTGGTTACCCACATGAAAGGTTTTACACTCTGATATATCTGATGTGCCCTACGGCGTGATGCATGGTTTTTCTCGTTCTGTCGAGGTGTTAGCCACCCGCGTGAAGTGGTATTGATTTCTCCACCGGGTAATTAACGCATCGATCGTTCGAGTGAATTCGACGGCTAATATGTTGTCGTGATGTTTCCTAGGGCGTGATGCATTTCTGTACTTGAGAATTTGTATTTTCTCAAGAAATATCGCGATTTTCAGCGTGAAGCAAGATTGGTTTATCCGAAACCCGTTGCACCGTGGGGTTTAGGTGTTGAGCGCCTGTGTGAAGTGAATTTGCTTTTCTTCACTGGGTGCATAACATCCGAATCACGCGGATATTTTCGCCGTGGACGTGTGGCTGACCAGCATTCTTTTTTTTGTAGTTTTTTACATCGAGGTTTTTTCCTCGTGATCCCGAGATGTTAGTTACTCTGGTGGAATGACCAACTATATTTCACCGGGTAGATAACACTTTGGTATTTCGAGTAACGTCTTCTAAGTTGGTTCACTGCGCAATCGACCTGATGCATTCAGAGCGTGATGCTTTGTTTTTCTCGTTCTGTCGAGGTGTTAGCCACTCGCGTGAAGTGGTATTTATTTCTCCACCGGGTAATTAACGCCTCGATCGTTCGAGTGAATTCGACGGCTAATATGTTGTTGTGATGTGTCCTAGGGCGTGATGCATTTCTGTACTTGAGAATTTGTGTTTTCTCGAGAAATATCGCGATTTTCAGCGTGAAGCAAGATTCGTTTATCCAAAACCCGTTGCACCGTGTGGTTTAGGTGTTAAACGCCAGAGTGAAGTGAATTTGAATTTCTTCACTGGGTGCATAACATCTGAGACCCGCGGATATTTTCTCCGTGGACGTGTGGCTGACCAGCTTTCTTTTTTTTGTAGGTTTTTACATCGAGGTTTTTTCCTCGTGATCCCGAGGTGTTAGTTACTCTGGTGGAATGACCAACTATATTTCACCGGGTTGATAACACTTTGGTATTTCGAGTAACGTCTTCTAAGTTGGTTCACTGCGCAATCGACCTGATGCATTCAGAGCGTGATGCTTTGTTTTTCTCGTTCTGTCGAGGTGTTAGCCACTCGCGTGAAGTGGTATTTATTTCTCCACCGGGTAATTAACGCCTCGATCGTTCGAGTGAATTCGACGGCTAATATGTTGTTGTGATGTTTCCTAGGGCGTGATGCATTTTTTTACTCGTGTATTTGTGTTTTCTCGAGCATTCTCGTGGTTTCTAGCGCGAAGCAAGATTCATTTATCCGAAACCCGTTGCACCGTGGGGTTTAGGTGTTGAGCGCCTGTGTGAAGTGAATTTGCTTTTGTTCACTGGGTGCATAACATCCGAATCACGCGGATATTTTCGCCGTGGACGTGTAGCCCGACCAGATTTTTTTTTTTCAGTCCGACAGAGCAACAAATGTTTTCCTCGTGATGGCGAGGTGTTATTTACTTTGGTGGAGTGGGCTATTATTCTTCGCCGTGTAGATAACACTTTGGAATTTCGAGTAACGACTTCATAGTTGGTGCAATGCGCAGTCGACCTGATACTTCTCGGAGCGTGATGCAATATTTTTCTCGTTCTGTCCAGGTGTTAGCCACCCGAGTGAAGTGGTATTTGTTTCTCCACCGGGTAGAAAACACCTCGACCGTTCGAGCGATTTCGACGTAAGAAAAGTTTTTATATTTAACTAGTGTACTTTCGATTCGTTTCTTATTTGCAGCACCCACATGAAAGGTTTTACGCTCTGATATGTCTGATGTGCCCTACGGCGTGATGCATGGTTTTTCTCGTTCTGTCGAGGTGTTAGCCACAAGCGTGAAGTGGTATTGATTTCTCCACCGGGTAATTAACACCTCGATGGTTCGAGTGAACTCGACGGCTAAATTTATTGTGATGTGTCCTAGGGCGTGATGCATTTCTGTACTTGAGAATTTGTGTTTTCTCGAGAAATATCGCGATTTTCAGCGTGAAGCAAGATTCGTTTATCCAAAACCCGTTGCACCGTGTGGTTTAGGTGTTAAACGCCAGAGTGAAGTGAATTTGAATTTCTTCACTGGGTGCATAACATCTGAGACCCGCGGATATTTTCTCCGTGGACGTGTGGCTGACCAGCTTTCTTTTTTTTGTAGGTTTTTACATCGAGGTTTTTTCCTCGTGATCCCGAGGTGTTAGTTACTCTGGTGGAATGACCAACTATATTTCACCGGGTTGATAACACTTTGGTATTTCGAGTAACGTCTTCTAAGTTGGTTCACTGCGCAATCGACCTGATGCATTCAGAGCGTGATGCTTTGTTTTTCTCGTTCTGTCGAGGTGTTAGCCACTCGCGTGAAGTGGTATTTATTTCTCCACCGGGTAATTAACGCCTCGATCGTTCGAGTGAATTCGACGGCTAATATGTTGTTGTGATGTTTCCTAGGGCGTGATGCATTTCTGTACTTGAGAATTTGTATTTTCTCAAGAAATATCGCGATTTTCAGCGTGAAGCAAGATTGGTTTATCCGAAACCCGTTGCACCGTGGGGTTTAGGTGTTGAGCGCCTGTGTGAAGTGAATTTGCTTTTCTTCACTGGGTGCATAACATCCGAATCACGCGGATATTTTCGCCGTGGACGTGTGGCTGACCAGCATTCTTTTTTTTGTAGTTTTTTACATCGAGGTTTTTTCCTCGTGATCCCGAGATGTTAGTTACTCTGGTGGAATGACCAACTATATTTCACCGGGTAGATAACACTTTGGTATTTCGAGTAACGTCTTCTAAGTTGGTTCACTGCGCAATCGACCTGATGCATTCAGAGCGTGATGCTTTGTTTTTCTCGTTCTGTCGAGGTGTTAGCCACTCGCGTGAAGTGGTATTTATTTCTCCACCGGGTAATTAACGCCTCGATCGTTCGAGTGAATTCGACGGCTAATATGTTGTTGTGATGTGTCCTAGGGCGTGATGCATTTCTGTACTTGAGAATTTGTGTTTTCTCGAGAAATATCGCGATTTTCAGCGTGAAGCAAGATTCGTTTATCCAAAACCCGTTGCACCGTGTGGTTTAGGTGTTAAACGCCAGAGTGAAGTGAATTTGAATTTCTTCACTGGGTGCATAACATCTGAGACCCGCGGATATTTTCTCCGTGGACGTGTGGCTGACCAGCTTTCTTTTTTTTGTAGGTTTTTACATCGAGGTTTTTTCCTCGTGATCCCGAGGTGTTAGTTACTCTGGTGGAATGACCAACTATATTTCACCGGGTTGATAACACTTTGGTATTTCGAGTAACGTCTTCTAAGTTGGTTCACTGCGCAATCGACCTGATGCATTCAGAGCGTGATGCTTTGTTTTTCTCGTTCTGTCGAGGTGTTAGCCACTCGCGTGAAGTGGTATTTATTTCTCCACCGGGTAATTAACGCCTCGATCGTTCGAGTGAATTCGACGGCTAATATGTTGTTGTGATGTTTCCTAGGGCGTGATGCATTTTTTTACTCGTGTATTTGTGTTTTCTCGAGCATTCTCGTGGTTTCTAGCGCGAAGCAAGATTCATTTATCCGAAACCCGTTGCACCGTGGGGTTTAGGTGTTGAGCGCCTGTGTGAAGTGAATTTGCTTTTGTTCACTGGGTGCATAACATCCGAATCACGCGGATATTTTCGCCGTGGACGTGTAGCCCGACCAGATTTTTTTTTTTCAGTCCGACAGAGCAACAAATGTTTTCCTCGTGATGGCGAGGTGTTATTTACTTTGGTGGAGTGGGCTATTATTCTTCGCCGTGTAGATAACACTTTGGAATTTCGAGTAACGACTTCATAGTTGGTGCAATGCGCAGTCGACCTGATACTTCTCGGAGCGTGATGCAATATTTTTCTCGTTCTGTCCAGGTGTTAGCCACCCGAGTGAAGTGGTATTTGTTTCTCCACCGGGTAGAAAACACCTCGACCGTTCGAGCGATTTCGACGTAAGAAAAGTTTTTATATTTAACTAGTGTACTTTCGATTCGTTTCTTATTTGCAGCACCCACATGAAAGGTTTTACGCTCTAATATGTCTGATGTGCCCTACGGCGTGATGCATGGTTTTTCTCGTTCTGTCGAGGTGTTAGCCACAAGCGTGAAGTGGTATTGATTTCTCCACCGGGTAATTAACACCTCGATGGTTCGAGTGAACTCGACGGCTAAATTTGTTGTGATGTGTCCTAGGGCGTGATGCATTTCTGTACTTGAGAATTTATGTTTTCTCGAGAAATATCGCGATTTTCAGCGTGAAGCAAGATTCGTTTATCCAAAACCCGTTGCACCGTGTGGTTTAGGTGTTAAACGCCAGAGTGAAGTGAATTTGAATTTCTTCACTGGGTGCATAACATCTGAGACCCGCGGATATTTTCTCCGTGGACGTGTGGCTGACCAGCTTTCTTTTTTTTGTAGGTTTTTACATCGAGGTTTTTTCCTCGTGATCCCGAGGTGTTAGTTACTCTGGTGGAATGACCAACTATATTTCACCGGGTTGATAACACTTTGGTATTTCGAGTAACGTCTTCTAAGTTGGTTCACTGCGCAATCGACCTGATGCATTCAGAGCGTGATGCTTTGTTTTTCTCGTTCTGTCGAGGTGTTAGCCACTCGCGTGAAGTGGTATTTATTTCTCCACCGGGTAATTAACGCCTCGATCGTTCGAGTGAATTCGACGGCTAATATGTTGTTGTGATGTTTCCTAGGGCGTGATGCATTTTTTTACTCGTGTATTTGTGTTTTCTCGAGCATTCTCGTGGTTTCTAGCGCGAAGCAAGATTCATTTATCCGAAACCCGTTGCACCGTGGGGTTTAGGTGTTGAGCGCCTGTGTGAAGTGAATTTGCTTTTCTTCACTGGGTGCATAACATCCGAATCACGCGGATATTTTCGCCGTGGACGTGTAGCCCGACCAGATTTTTTTTTTTCAGTCCGACAGAGCAACAAATGTTTTCCTCGTGATGGCGAGGTGTTATTTACTTTGGTGGAGTGGGCTATTATTCTTCGCCGTGTAGATAACACTTTGGAATTTCGAGTAACGACTTCATAGTTGGTGCAATGCGCAGTCGACCTGATACTTCTCGGAGCGTGATGCAATATTTTTCTCGTTCTGTCCAGGTGTTAGCCACCCGCGTGAAGTGGTATTGATTTCTCCACCGGGTAATTAACACCTCGACCGTTCGAGCGATTTCGACGGAAAAATGTTTTTATATTTAACTAGTGTACTTTCGATTCGTTTCTTATTTGCAGCACCCACATGAAAGGTTTTACACTCTGATATATCTGATGTGCCCTACGGCGTGATGCATGGTTTTTCTCGTTCTGTCGAGGTGTTAGCCACCCGCGTGAAGTGGTATTGATTTCTCCACCGGATAATTAACGCCTCGATCGTTCGAGTGAATTCGACGGCTAATATGTTGTTGTGATGTTTCCTAACATCTGAGACCCGCGGATATTTTCTCCGTGGACGTGTGGCTGACCAGCTTTCTTTTTTTTGTAGGTTTTTACATCGAGGTTTTTTCCTCGTGATCCCGAGGTGTTAGTTACTCTGGTGGAATGACCAACTATATTTCACCGGGTTGATAACACTTTGGTATTTCGAGTAACGTCTTCTAAGTTGGTTCACTGCGCAATCGACCTGATGCATTCAGAGCGTGATGCTTTGTTTTTCTCGTTCTGTCGAGGTGTTAGCCACTCGCGTGAAGTGGTATTTATTTCTCCACCGGGTAATTAACGCCTCGATCGTTCGAGTGAATTCGACGGCTAATATGTTGTTGTGATGTTTCCTAGGGCGTGATGCATTTTTTTACTCGTGTATTTGTGTTTTCTCGAGCATTCTCGTGGTTTCTAGCGCGAAGCAAGATTCATTTATCCGAAACCCGTTGCACCGTGGGGTTTAGGTGTTGAGCGCCTGTGTGAAGTGAATTTGCTTTTCTTCACTGGGTGCATAACATCCGAATCACGCGGATATTTTCGCCGTGGACGTGTGGCTGACCAGCATTCTTTTTTTTGTAGTTTTTTACATCGAGGTTTTTTCCTCGTGATCCCGAGATGTTAGTTACTCTGGTGGAATGACCAACTATATTTCACCGGGTAGATAACACTTTGGTATTTCGAGTAACGTCTTCTAAGTTGGTTCACTGCGCAATCGACCTGATGCATTCAGAGCGTGATGCTTTGTTTTTCTCGTTCTGTCGAGGTGTTAGCCACTCGCGTGAAGTGGTATTTATTTCTCCACCGGGTAATTAACGCCTCGATCGTTCGAGTGAATTCGACGGCTAATATGTTGTTGTGATGTTTCCTAGGGCGTGATGAATTTTTTTACTCGTGTATTTGTGTTTTCTCGAGCATTCTCGTGGTTTCTAGCGCGAAGCAAGATTCATTTATCCGAAACCCGTTGCACCGTGGGGTTTAGGTGTTGAGCGCCTGTGTGAAGTGAATTTGCTTTTGTTCACTGGGTGCATAACATCCGAATCACGCGGATATTTTCGCCGTGGACGTGTAGCCCGACCAGCATTCTTTTTTTTGTAGTTTTTTACATCGAGGTTTTTTCCTCGTGATCCCGAGGTGTTAGTTACTCTGGTGGAATGACCAACTATATTTCACCGGGTAGATAACACTTTGGTATTTCGAGTAACGTCTTCTAAGTTGGTTCACTGCGCAATCGACCTGATGCATTCAGAGCGTGATGCTTTGTTTTTCTCGTTCTGTCGAGGTGTTAGCCACTCGCGTGAAGTGGTATTTATTTCTCCACCGGGTAATTAACGCCTCGATCGTTCGAGTGAATTCGACGGCTAATATGTTGTTGTGATGTTTCCTAGGGCGTGATGCCTTTTTTTACTCGTGTATTTGTGTTTTCTCGAGCATTCTCGTGGTTTCTAGCGCGAAGCAAGATTCATTTATCCGAAACCCGTTGCACCGTGGGGTTTAGGTGTTGAGCGCCTGTGTGAAGTGAATTTGCTTTTCTTCACTGGGTGCATAACATCCGAATCACGCGGATATTTTCGCCGTGGACGTGTAGCCCGACCAGATTTTTTTTTTCAGTCCGACAGAGCAACAAATGTTTTCCTCGTGATGGCGAGGTGTTATTTACCTTGGTGGAGTGGGCTATTATTCTTCGCCGGGTAGATAACACTGTGGAATTTCGAGTAACGACTTCATAGTTGGTGCAATGCGCAGTCGACCTGATACTTCTCGGAGCGTGATGCAATATTTTTCTCGTACTGTCCAGGTGTTAGCCACCCGAGTGAAGTGGTATTTGTTTCTCCACCGGGTAGAAAACACCTCGACCGTTCGAGCGATTTCGACGTAAGAAAAGTTTTTATATTTAACTAGTGTACTTTCGATTCGTTTCTTATTTGCAGCACCCACATGAAAGGTTTTACGCTCTGATATGTCTGATGTGCTCTACGGCGTGATGCATGGTTTTTCTCGTTCTGTCGAGGTGTTAGCCACCCGCGTGAAGTGGTATTGATTTCTCCACCGGGTAATTAACACCTCGATGGTTCGAGTGAATTCGACGGCTAAATTTGTTGTGATGTGTCCTAGGGCGTGATTCATTTCTGTACTTGGGAATTTGTATTTTCTCGAGAAATATCGCGATTTTCAGCGTGAAGCAAGAATCGTTTATCCAAAACCCGTTGCACCGTGTGGTTTAGGTGTTAAACGCCAGAGTGAAGTGAATTTGAATTTCTTCAGTGGGTGCATAACATCTGAGACCCGCGGATATTTTCTCCGTGGACGTGTGGCTGACCAGCTTTCTTTTTTTTGTAGGTTTTTACATCGAGGTTTTTTCCTCGTGATCCCGAGGTGTTAGTTACTCTGGTGGAATGACCAACTATATTTCACCGGGTTGATAACACTTTGGTATTTCGAGTAACGTCTTCTAAGTTGGTTCACTGCGCAATCGACCTGATGCATTCAGAGCGTGATGCTTTGTTTTTCTCGTTCTGTCGAGGTGTTAGCCACTCGCGTGAAGTGGTATTTATTTCTCCACCGGGTAATTAACGCCTCGATCGTTCGAGTGAATTCGACGGCTAATATGTTGTTGTGATGTTTCCTAGGGCGTGATGCATTTTTTTACTCGTGTATTTGTGTTTTCTCGAGCATTCTCGTGGTTTCTAGCGCGAAGCCAGATTCATTTATCCGAAACCCGTTGCACCGTGGGGTTTAGGTGTTGAGCGCCTGTGTGAAGTGAATTTGCTTTTCTTCACTGGGTGCATAACATCCGAATCACGCGGATATTTTCGCCGTGGACGTGTAGCCCGACCAGATTTTTTTTTTTTCAGTCCGACAGAGCAACAAATGTTTTCCTCGTGATGGCGAGGTTTTATTTACCTTGGTGGAGTGGGCTATTATTCTTCGCCGGGTAGATAACACTGTGGAATTTCGAGTAACGACTTCATAGTTGGTGCAATGCGCAGTCGACCTGATACTTCTCGGAGCGTGATGCAATATTTTTCTCGTACTGTCCAGGTGTTAGCCACCCGAGTGAAGTGGTATTTGTTTCTCCACCGGGTAGAAAACACCTCGACCGTTCGAGCGATTTCGACGTAAGAAAAGTTTTTATATTTAACTAGTGTACTTTCGATTCGTTTCTTATTTGCAGCACCCACATGAAAGGTTTTACGCTCTGATATGTCTGATGTGCTCTACGGCGTGATGCATGGTTTTTCTCGTTCTGTCGAGGTGTTAGCCACCCGCGTGAAGTGGTATTGATTTCTCCACCGGGTAATTAACACCTCGATGGTTCGAGTGAACTCGACGGCTAAATTTGTTGTGATGTGTCCTAGGGCGTGATTCATTTCTGTACTTGGGAATTTGTATTTTCTCGAGAAATATCGCGATTTTCAGCGTGAAGCAAGATTCGTTTATCCAAAACCCGTTGCACCGTGTGGTTTAGGTGTTAAACGCCAGAGTGAAGTGAATTTGAATTTCTTCACTGGGTGCATAACATCTGAGACCCGCGGATATTTTCTCCGTGGACGTGTGGCTGACCAGCTTTCTTTTTTTTGTAGGTTTTTACATCGAGGTTTTTTCCTCGTGATCCCGAGGTGTTAGTTACTCTGGTGGAATGACCAACTATATTTCACCGGGTTGATAACACTTTGGTATTTCGAGTAACGTCTTCTAAGTTGGTTCACTGCGCAATCGACCTGATGCATTCAGAGCGTGATGCTTTGTTTTTCTCGTTCTGTCGAGGTGTTAGCCACTCGCGTGAAGTGGTATTTATTTCTCCACCGGGTAATTAACGCCTCGATCGTTCGAGTGAATTCGACGGCTAATATGTTGTTGTGATGTTACCTAGGGCGTGATGCATTTTTTTACTCGTGTATTTGTGTTTTCTCGAGCATTCTCGTGGTTTCTAGCGCGAAGCCAGATTCATTTATCCGAAACCCGTTGCACCGTGGGGTTTAGGTGTTGAGCGCCTGTGTGAAGTGAATTTGCTTTTCTTCACTGGGTGCATAACATCCGAATCACGCGGATATTTTCGCCGTGGACGTGTAGCCCGACCAGATTTTTTTTTTTTCAGTCCGACAGAGCAACAAATGTTTTCCTCGTGATGGCGAGGTGTTATTTACCTTGGTGGAGTGGGCTATTATTCTTCGCCGGGTAGATAACACTGTGGAATTTCGAGTAACGACTTCATAGTTGGTGCAATGCGCAGTCGACCTGATACTTCTCGGAGCGTGATGCAATATTTTTCTCGTACTGTCCAGGTGTTAGCCACCCGAGTGAAGTGGTATTTGTTTCTCCACCGGGTAGAAAACACCTCGACCGTTCGAGCGATTTCGACGTAAGAAAAGTTTTTATATTTAACTAGTGTACTTTCGATTCGTTTCTTATTTGCAGCACCCACATGAAAGGTTTTACGCTCTGATATGTCTGATGTGCTCTACGGCGTGATGCATGGTTTTTCTCGTTCTGTCGAGGTGTTAGCCACCCGCGTGAAGTGGTATTGATTTCTCCACCGGGTAATTAACGCCTCGATCGTTCGAGTGAATTCGACGGCTAATATGTTGTTGTGATGTTTCCTAGGGCGTGATGCATTTCTGTACTTGAGAATTTGTGTTTTCTCGAGAAATATCGCGATTTTCAGCGTGAAGCAAGATTCGTTTATCCAAAACCCGTTGCACCGTGTGGTTTAGATGTTAAACGCCAGAGTGAAGTGAATTTGATTTTCTTCACTGGGTGCATAACATCTGAGACCCGCGGATATTTTCTCCGTGGACGTGTGGCTGACCAGCTTTCTTTTTTTTGTAGGTTTTTACATCGAGGTTTTTTCCTCGTGATCCCGAGGTGTTAGTTACTCTGGTGGAATGACCAACTATATTTCACCGGGTAGATAACACTTTGGTATTTCGAGTAACGTCTTCTAAGTTGGTTCACTGCGCAATCGACCTGATGCATTCAGAGCGTGATGCTTTGTTTTTCTCGTTCTGTCGAGGTGTTAGCCACTCGCGTGAAGTGGTATTTATTTCTCCACCGGGTAATTAACGCCTCGATCGTTCGAGTGAATTCGACGGCTAATATGTTGTTGTGATGTTTCCTAGGGCGTGATGCATTTCTGTACTTGAGAATTTGTATTTTCTCAAGAAATATCGCGATTTTCAGCGTGAAGCAAGATTGGTTTATCCGAAACCCGTTGCACCGTGTGGTTTAGGTGTTAAACGCCAGAGTGAAGTGAATTTGATTTTCTTCACTGGGTGCATAACATCTGAGACCCGCGGATATTTTCTCCGTGGACGTGTGGCTGACCAGCTTTTTTTTTTTGTAGTTTTTTACATCGAGGTTTTTTTCTCGTGATCCCGAGGTGTTAGTTACTCTGGTGGAATGACCAACTATATTTCACTGGGTAGATAACACTTTGGTATTTCGAGTAACGTCTTCTAAGTTGGTTCACTGCGCAATCGACCTGATGCATTCAGAGCGTGATGCTTTGTTTTTCTCGTTCTGTCGAGGTGTTAGCCACTCGCGTGAAGTGGTATTTATTTCTCCACCGGGTAATTAACGCCTCGATCGTTCGAGTGAATTCGACGGCTAATATGTTGTTGTGATGTTTCCTAGGGCGTGATGCATTTTTTTACTCGTGTATTTGTGTTTTCTCGAGCATTCTCGTGGTTTCTAGCGCGAAGCAAGATTCATTTATCCGAAACCCCTTGCACCGTGGGGTTTAGGTGTTGAGCGCCTGTGTGAAGTGAATTTGCTTTTCTTTACTGGGTGCATAACATCCGATTCACGCGGATATTTTCTCCGTGGACGAGTGGCTGACCAGCTTTCTTTTTTTTGTAGTTTTTTACATCGAGGTTTTTTCCTCGTGGTCCCGAGGTGTTAGTTACTCTGGAATGACCAACTATATTTCACCGGGTAGATAACACTTTGGTATTTCGAGTAACGTCTTCTAAGTTGGTTCACTGCGCAATCGACCTGATGCATTCAGAGCGTGATGCTTTGTTTTTCTCGTTCTGTCGAGGTGTTAGCCACTCGCGTGAAGTGGTATTTATTTCTCCACCGGGTAATTAACGCCTCGATCGTTCGAGTGAATTCGACGGCTAATATGTTGTTGTGATGTTTCCTAGGGCGTGATGCATTTTTTTACTCGTGTATTTGTGTTTTCTCGAGCATTCTCGTGGTTTCTAGCGCGAAGCAAGATTCATTTATCCGAAACCCCTTGCACCGTGGGGTTTAGGTGTTGAGCGCCTGTGTGAAGTGAATTTGCTTTTGTTCACTGGGTGCATAACATCCGAATCACGCGGATATTTTCGCCGTGGACGTGTAGCCCGACCAGATTTTTTTTTTTCAGTCCGACAGAGCAACAAATGTTTTCCTCGTGATGGCGAGGTGTTATTTACTTTGGTGGAGTGGGCTATTATTCTTCGCCGTGTAGATAACACTTTGGAATTTCGAGTAACGACTTCATAGTTGGTGCAATGCGCAGTCGACCTGATACTTCTCGGAGCGTGATGCAATATTTTTCTCGTTCTGTCCAGGTGTTAGCCACCCGAGTGAAGTGGTATTTGTTTCTCCACCGGGTAGAAAACACCTCGACCGTTCGAGCGATTTCGACGTAAGAAAAGTTTTTATATTTAACTAGTGTACTTTCGATTCGTTTCTTATTTGCAGCACCCACATGAAAGGTTTTACGCTCTGATATATCTGATGTGCCCTACGGCGTGATGCATGGTTGTTCTCGTTCTGTCGAGGTGTTAGCCACCCGCGTGAAGTGGTATTGATTTCTCCACCGGGTAATTAACACCTCGATGGTTCGAGTGAATTCGACGGCTAAATTTGTTGTGATGTGTCCTAGGGCGTGATGCATTTCTGTACTTGAGAATTTGTGTTTTCTCGAGAAATATCGCGATTTTCAGCGTGAAGCAAGATTCGTTTATCCAAAACCCGTTGCACCGTGTGGTTTAGGTGTTAAACGCCAGAGTGAAGTGAATTTGATTTTCTTCACTGGGTGCATAACATCTGAGACCCGCGGATATTTTCTCCGTGGACGTGTGGCTGACCAGCTTTCTTTTTTTTGTAGGTTTTTACATCGAGGTTTTTTCCTCGTGATCCCGAGGTGTTAGTTACTCTGGTGTAATGACCAACTATATTTCACCGGGTAGATAACACTTTGGTATTTCGAGTAACGTCTTCTAAGTTGGTTCACTGCGCAATCGACCTGATGCATTCAGAGCGTGATGCTTTGTTTTTCTCGTTCTGTCGAGGTGTTAGCCACTCGCGTGAAGTGGTATTTATTTCTCCACCGGGTAATTAACGCCTCGATCGTTCGAGTGAATTCGACGGCTAATATGTTGTTGTGATGTTTCCTAGGGCGTGATGCCTTTTTTTACTCGTGTATTTGTGTTTTCTCGAGCATTCTCGTGGTTTCTAGCGCGAAGCAAGATTCATTTATCCGAAACCCGTTGCACCGTGGGGTTTAGGTGTTGAGCGCCTGTGTGAAGTGAATTTGCTTTTCTTCACTGGGTGCATAACATCTGAGACCCGCGGATATTTTCGCCGTGGACGTGTGGCTGACCAGCATTCTTTTTTTTGTAGTTTTTTACATCGAGGTTTTTTCCTCGTGATCCCGAGATGTTAGTTACTCTGGTGGAATGACCAACTATATTTCACCGGGTAGATAACACTTTGGTATTTCGAGTAACGTCTTCTAAGTTGGTTCACTGCGCAATCGACCTGATGCATTCAGAGCGTGATGCTTTGTTTTTCTCGTTCTGTCGAGGTGTTAGCCACTCGCGTGAAGTGGTATTTATTTCTCCACCGGGTAATTAACGCCTCGATCGTTCAGTGAATTCGACGGCTAATATGTTGTTGTGATGTTTCCTAGGGCGTGATGCATTTTTTTACTCGTGTATTTGTGTTTTCTCGAGCATTCTCGTGGTTTCTAGCGCGAAGCAAGATTCATTTATCCGAAACCCGTTGCACCGTGGGGTTTAGGTGTTGAGCGCCTGTGTGAAGTGAATTTGCTTTTCTTCACTGGGTGCATAACATCCGAATCACGCGGATATTTTCGCCGTGGACGTGTGGCTGACCAGCATTCTTTTTTTTGTAGTTTTTTACATCGAGGTTTTTTCCTCGTGATCCCGAGGTGTTAGTTACTCTGGTGGAATGACCAACTATATTTCACCGGGTAGATAACACTTTGGTATTTCGAGTAACGTCTTCTAAGTTGGTTCACTGCGCAATCGACCTGATGCATTCAGAGCGTGATGCTTTGTTTTTCTCGTTCTGTCGAGGTGTTAGCCACTCGCGTGAAGTGGTATTTATTTCTCCACCGGGTAATTAACGCCTCGATCGTTCGAGTGAATTCGACGGCTAATATGTTGTTTTGATGTTTCCTAGGGCGTGATGTATTTTTTTACTCGTGTATTTGTGTTTTCTCGAGCATTCTCGTGGTTTCTAGCGCGAAGCAAGATTCATTTATCCGAAACCCGTTGCACCGTGGGGTTTAGGTGTTGAGCGCCTGTGTGAAGTGAATTTGCTTTTCTTCACTGGGTGCATAACATCCGAATCACGCGGATATTTTCGCCGTGGACGTGTGGCTGACCAGCATTCTTTTTTTTTGTAGTTTTTTACATCGAGGTTTTTTCCTCGTGATCCCGAGGTGTTAGTTACTCTGGTGGAATGACCAACTATATTTCACCGGGTAGATAACACTTTGGTATTTCGAGTAACGTCTTCTAAGTTGGTTCACTGCGCAATCGACCTGATGCATTCAGAGCGTGATGCTTTGTTTTTCTCGTTCTGTCGAGGTGTTAGCCACTCGCGTGAAGTGGTATTTATTTCTCCACCGGGTAATTAACGCCTCGATCGTTCGAGTGAATTCGACGGCTAATATGTTGTTGTGATGTTTCCTAGGGCGTGATGCATTTTTTTACTCGTGTATTTGTGTTTTCTCGAGCATTCTCGTGGTTTCTAGCGCGAAGCAAGATTCATTTATCCGAAACCCGTTGCACCGTGGGGTTTAGGTGTTGAGCGCCTGTGTGAAGTGAATTTGCTTTTGTTCACTGGGTGCATAACATCCGAATCACGCGGATATTTTCGCCGTGGACGTGTAGCCCGACCAGATTTTTTTTTTTTCAGTCCGACAGAGCAACAAATGTTTTCCTCGTGATGGCGAGGTGTTATTTACTTTGGTGGAGTGGGCTATTATTCTTCGCCGTGTAGATAACACTTTGGAATTTCGAGTAACGACTTCATAGTTGGTGCAATGCGCAGTCGACCTGATACTTCTCGGAGCGTGATGCAATATTTTTCTCGTTCTGTCCAGGTGTTAGCCACCCGAGTGAAGTGGTATTTGTTTCTCCACCGGGTAGAAAACACCTCGACCGTTCGAGCGATTTCGACGTAAGAAAAGTTTTTATATTTAACTAGTGTACTTTCGATTCGTTTCTTATTTGCAGCACCCACATGAAAGGTTTTACGCTCTGATATGTCTGATGTGCCCTACGGCGTGATGCATGGTTGTTCTCGTTCTGTCGAGGTGTTAGCCACCCGCGTGAAGTGGTATTGATTTCTCCACCGGGTAATTAACACCTCGATGGTTCGAGTGAATTCGACGGCTAAATTTGTTGTGATGTGTCCTAGGGCGTGATGCATTTCTGTACTTGAGAATTTGTGTTTTCTCGAGAAATATCGCGATTTTCAGCGTGAAGCAAGATTCGTTTATCCAAAACCCGTTGCACCGTGTGGTTTAGGTGTTAAACGCCAGAGTGAAGTGAATTTGATTTTCTTCAGTGGGTGCATAACATCTGAGACCCGCGGATATTTTCTCCGTGGACGTGTGGCTGACCAGCTTTCTTTTTTTTGTAGGTTTTTACATCGAGGTTTTTTCCTCGTGATCCCGAGGTGTTAGTTACTCTGGTGGAATGACCAACTATATTTCACCGGGTAGATAACACTTTGGTATTTCGAGTAACGTCTTCTAAGTTGGTTCACTGCGCAATCGACCTGATGCATTCAGAGCGTGATGCTTTGTTTTTCTCGTTCTGTCGAGGTGTTAGCCACTCGCGTGAAGTGGTATTTATTTCTCCACCGGGTAATTAACGCCTCGATCGTTCGAGTGAATTCGACGGCTAATATGTTGTTGTGATGTTTCCTAGGGCGTGATGTATTTTTTTACTCGTGTATTTGTGTTTTCTCGAGCATTCTCGTGGTTTCTAGCGCGAAGCAAGATTCATTTATGCGAAACCCGTTGCACCGTGGGGTTTAGGTGTTGAGCGCCTGTGTGAAGTGAATTTGCTTTTCTTCACTGGGTGCATAACATCCGAATCACGCGGATATTTTCGCCGTGGACGTGTGGCTGACCAGCATTCTTTTTTTTTGTAGTTTTTTACATCGAGGTTTTTTCCTCGTGATCCCGAGGTGTTAGTTACTCTGGTGGAATGACCAACTATATTTCACCGGGTAGATAACACTTTGGTATTTCGAGTAACGTCTTCTAAGTTGGTTCACTGCGCAATCGACCTGATGCATTCAGAGCGTGATGCTTTGTTTTTCTCGTTCTGTCGAGGTGTTAGCCACTCGCGTGAAGTGGTATTTATTTCTCCACCGGGTAATTAACGCCTCGATCGTTCGAGTGAATTCGACGGCTAATATGTTGTTGTGATGTTTCCTAGGGCGTGATGTATTTTTTTACTCGTGTATTTGTGTTTTCTCGAGCATTCTCGTGGTTTCTAGCGCGAAGCAAGATTCATTTATCCGAAACCCGTTGCACCGTGGGGTTTAGGTGTTGAGCGCCTGTGTGAAGTGAATTTGCTTTTCTTCACTGGGTGCATAACATCCGAATCACGCGGATATTTTCGCCGTGGACGTGTGGCTGACCAGCATTCTTTTTTTTGTAGTTTTTTACATCGAGGTTTTTTCCTCGTGATCCCGAGGTGTTAGTTACTCTGGTGGAATGACCAACTATATTTCACCGGGTAGATAACACTTTGGTATTTCGAGTAACGTCTTCTAAGTTGGTTCACTGCGCAATCGACCTGATGCATTCAGAGCGTGATGCTTTGTTTTTCTCGTTCTGTCGAGGTGTTAGCCACTCGCGTGAAGTGGTATTTATTTCTCCACCGGGTAATTAACGCCTCGATCGTTCGAGTGAATTCGACGGCTAATATGTTGTTGTGATGTTTCCTAGGGCGTGATGTATTTTTTTACTCGTGTATTTGTGTTTTCTCGAGCATTCTCGTGGTTTCTAGCGCGAAGCAAGATTCATTTATCCGAAACCCGTTGCACCGTGGGGTTTAGGTGTTGAGCGCCTGTGTGAAGTGAATTTGCTTTTCTTCACTGGGTGCATAACATCCGAATCACGCGGATATTTTCGCCGTGGACGTGTGGCTGACCAGCATTCTTTTTTTTTGTAGTTTTTTACATCGAGGTTTTTTCCTCGTGATCCCGAGGTGTTAGTTACTCTGGTGGAATGACCAACTATATTTCACCGGGTAGATAACACTTTGGTATTTCGAGTAACGTCTTCTAAGTTGGTTCACTGCGCAATCGACCTGATGCATTCAGAGCGTGATGCTTTGTTTTTCTCGTTCTGTCGAGGTGTTAGCCACTCGCGTGAAGTGGTATTTATTTCTCCACCGGGTAATTAACGCCTCGATCGTTCGAGTGAATTCGACGGCTAATATGTTGTTGTGATGTTTCCTAGGGCGTGATGCATTTTTTTACTCGTGTATTTGTGTTTTCTCGAGCATTCTCGTGGTTTCTAGCGCGAAGCAAGATTCATTTATCCGAAACCCGTTGCACCGTGGGGTTTAGGTGTTGAGCGCCTGTGTGAAGTGAATTTGCTTTTCTTCACTGGGTGCATAACATCCGAATCACGCGGATATTTTCGCCGTGGACGTGTAGCCCGACCAGATTTTTTTTTTTTCAGTCCGACAGAGCAACAAATGTTTTCCTCGTGATGGCGAGGTGTTATTTACTTTGGTGGAGTGGGCTATTATTCTTCGCCGTGTAGATAACACTTTGGAATTTCGAGTAACGACTTCATAGTTGGTGCAATGCGCAGTCGACCTGATACTTCTCGGAGCGTGATGCAATATTTTTCTCGTTCTGTCCAGGTGTTAGCCACCCGAGTGAAGTGGTATTTGTTTCTCCACCGGGTAGAAAACACCTCGACCGTTCGAGCGATTTCGACGTAAGAAAAGTTTTTATATTTAACTAGTGTACTTTCGATTCGTTTCTTATTTGCAGCACCCACATGAAAGGTTTTACGCTCTGATATGTCTGATGTGCCCTACGGCGTGATGCATGGTTGTTCTCGTTCTGTCGAGGTGTTAGCCACCCGCGTGAAGTGGTATTGATTTCTCCACCGGGTAATTAACACCTCGATGGTTCGAGTGAATTCGACGGCTAAATTTGTTGTGATGTGTCCTAGGGCGTGATGCATTTCTGTACTTGAGAATTTGTGTTTTCTCGAGAAATATCGCGATTTTCAGCGTGAAGCAAGATTCGTTTATCCAAAACCCGTTGCACCGTGTGGTTTAGGTGTTAAACGCCAGAGTGAAGTGAATTTGATTTTCTTCAGTGGGTGCATAACATCTGAGACCCGCGGATATTTTCTCCGTGGACGTGTGGCTGACCAGCTTTCTTTTTTTTGTAGGTTTTTACATCGAGGTTTTTTCCTCGTGATCCCGAGGTGTTAGTTACTCTGGTGGAATGACCAACTATATTTCACCGGGTAGATAACACTTTGGTATTTCGAGTAACGTCTTCTAAGTTGGTTCACTGCGCAATCGACCTGATGCATTCAGAGCGTGATGCTTTGTTTTTCTCGTTCTGTCGAGGTGTTAGCCACTCGCGTGAAGTGGTATTTATTTCTCCACCGGGTAATTAACGCCTCGATCGTTCGAGTGAATTCGACGGCTAATATGTTGTTGTGATGTTTCCTAGGGCGTGATGTATTTTTTTACTCGTGTATTTGTGTTTTCTCGAGCATTCTCGTGGTTTCTAGCGCGAAGCAAGATTCATTTATCCGAAACCCGTTGCACCGTGGGGTTTAGGTGTTGAGCGCCTGTGTGAAGTGAATTTGCTTTTCTTCACTGGGTGCATAACATCCGAATCACGCGGATATTTTCGCCGTGGACGTGTGGCTGACCAGCATTCTTTTTTTTTGTAGTTTTTTACATCGAGGTTTTTTCCTCGTGATCCCGAGGTGTTAGTTACTCTGGTGGAATGACCAACTATATTTCACCGGGTAGATAACACTTTGGTATTTCGAGTAACGTCTTCTAAGTTGGTTCACTGCGCAATCGACCTGATGCATTCAGAGCGTGATGCTTTGTTTTTCTCGTTCTGTCGAGGTGTTAGCCACTCGCGTGAAGTGGTATTTATTTCTCCACCGAGTAATTAACGCCTCGATCGTTCGAGTGAATTCGACGGCTAATATGTTGTTGTGATGTTTCCTAGGGCGTGATGCATTTTTTTACTCGTGTATTTGTGTTTTCTCGAGCATTCTCGTGGTTTCTAGCGCGAAGCAAGATTCATTTATCCGAAACCCCTTGCACCGTGGGGTTTAGGTGTTGAGCGCCTGTGTGAAGTGAATTTGCTTTTCTTTACTGGGTGCATAACATCCGATTCACGCGGATATTTTCTCCGTGGACGAGTGGCTGACCAGCTTTCTTTTTTTTGTAGTTTTTTACATCGAGGTTTTTTCCTCGTGGTCCCGAGGTGTTAGTTACTCTGGAATGACCAACTATATTTCACCGGGTAGATAACACTTTGGTATTTCGAGTAACGTCTTCTAAGTTGGTTCACTGCGCAATCGACCTGATGCATTCAGAGCGTGATGCTTTGTTTTTCTCGTTCTGTCGAGGTGTTAGCCACTCGCGTGAAGTGGTATTTATTTCTCCACCGGGTAATTAACGCCTCGATCGTTCGAGTGAATTCGACGGCTAATATGTTGTTGTGATGTTTCCTAGGGCGTGATACATTTTTTTACTCGTGTATTTGGGTTTTCTCGAGCATTCTCGTGGTTTCTAGCGCGAAGCAAGATTCATTTATCCGAAACCCGTTGCACCGTGGGGTTTAGGTGTTGAGCGCCTGTGTGAAGTGAATTTGCTTTTGTTCACTGGGTGCATAACATCCGAATCACGCGGATATTTTCGCCGTGGACGTGTAGCCCGACCAGATTTTTTTTTTTTCAGTCCGACAGAGCAACAAATGTTTTCCTCGTGATGGCGAGGTGTTATTTACTTTGGTGGAGTGGGCTATTATTCTTCGCCGTGTAGATAACACTTTGGAATTTCGAGTAACGACTTCATAGTTGGTGCAATGCGCAGTCGACCTGATACTTCTCGGAGCGTGATGCAATATTTTTCTCGTTCTGTCCAGGTGTTAGCCACCCGAGTGAAGTGGTATTTGTTTCTCCACCGGGTAGAAAACACCTCGACCGTTCGAGCGATTTCGACGTAAGAAAAGTTTTTATATTTAACTAGTGTACTTTCGATTCGTTTCTTATTTGCAGCACCCACATGAAAGGTTTTACGCTCTGATATATCTGATGTGCCCTACGGCGTGATGCATGGTTGTTCTCGTTCTGTCGAGGTGTTAGCCACCCGCGTGAAGTGGTATTGATTTCTCCACCGGGTAATTAACACCTCGATGGTTCGAGTGAATTCGACGGCTAAATTTGTTGTGATGTGTCCTAGGGCGTGATGCATTTCTGTACTTGAGAATTTGTGTTTTCTCGAGAAATATCGCGATTTTCAGCGTGAAGCAAGATTCGTTTATCCAAAACCCGTTGCACCGTGTGGTTTAGGTGTTAAACGCCAGAGTGAAGTGAATTTGATTTTCTTCACTGGGTGCATAACATCTGAGACCCGCGGATATTTTCTCCGTGGACGTGTGGCTGACCAGATTTCTTTTTTTTGTAGGTTTTTACATCGAGGTTTTTTCCTCGTGATCCCGAGGTGTTAGTTACTCTGGTGGAATGACCAACTATATTTCACCGGGTAGATAACACTTTGGTATTTCGAGTAACGTCTTCTAAGTTGGTTCACTGCGCAATCGACCTGATGCATTCAGAGCGTGATGCTTTGTTTTTCTCGTTCTGTCGAGGTGTTAGCCACTCGCGTGAAGTGGTATTTATTTCTCCACCGGGTAATTAACGCCTCGATCGTTCGAGTGAATTCGACGGCTAAATTTGTTGTGATGTGTCCTAGGGCGTGATGCATTTCTGTACTTGAGAATTTGTGTTTTCTCGAGAAATATCGCGATTTTCAGCGTGAAGCAAGATTCGTTTATCCAAAACCCGTTGCACCGTGTGGTTTAGGTGTTAAACGCCAGAGTGAAGTGAATTTGATTTTCTTCACTGGGTGCATAACATCTGAGACCCGCGGATATTTTCTCCGTGGACGTGTGGCTGACCAGCTTTCTTTTTTTTGTAGGTTTTTACATCGAGGTTTTTTCCTCGTGATCCCGAGGTGTTAGTTACTCTGGTGGAATGACCAACTATATTTCACCGGGTAGATAACACTTTGGTATTTCGAGTAACGTCTTCTAAGTTGGTTCACTGCGCAATCGACCTGATGCATTCAGAGCGTGATGCTTTGTTTTTCTCGTTCCGTCGAGGTGTTAGCCACTCGCGTGAAGTGGTATTTATTTCTCCACCGGGTAATTAACGCCTCGATCGTACGAGTGAATTCGACGGCTAATATGTTGTTGTGATGTTTCCTAGGGCGTGATGTATTTTTTTACTCGTGTATTTGTGTTTTCTCGAGCATTCTCGTGGTTTCTAGCGCGAAGCAAGATTCATTTATCCGAAACCCGTTGCACCGTGGGGTTTAGGTGTTGAGCGCCTGTGTGAAGTGAATTTGCTTTTGTTCACTGGGTGCATAACATCCGAATCACGCGGATATTTTCGCCGTGGACGTGTAGCCCGACCAGATTTTTTTTTTTCAGTCCGACAGAGCAACAAATGTTTTCCTCGTGATGGCGAGGTGTTATTTACTTTGGTGGAGTGGGCTATTATTCTTCGCCGTGTAGATAACACTTTGGAATTTCGAGTAACGACTTCATAGTTGGTGCAATGCGCAGTCGACCTGATACTTCTCGGAGCGTGATGCAATATTTTTCTCGTTCTGTCCAGGTGTTAGCCACCCGAGTGAAGTGGTATTTGTTTCTCCACCGGGTAGAAAACACCTCGACCGTTCGAGCGATTTCGACGTAAGAAAAGTTTTTATATTTAACTAGTGTACTTTCGATTCGTTTCTTATTTGCAGCACCCACATGAAAGGTTTTACGCTCTGATATGTCTGATGTGCCCTACGGCGTGATGCATGGTTTTTCTCGTTCTGTCGAGGTGTTAGCCACAAGCGTGAAGTGGTATTGATTTCTCCACCGGGTAATTAACACCTCGATGGTTCGAGTGAACTCGACGGCTAAATTTGTTGTGATGTGTCCTAGGGCGTGATGCATTTCTGTACTTGAGAATTTGTGTTTTCTCAAGAAATATCGCGATTTTCAGCGTGAAGCAAGATTGGTTTATCCGAAACCCGTTGCACCGTGTGGTTTAGGTGTTAAACGCCAGAGTGAAGTGAATTTGAATTTCTTCACTGGGTGCATAACATCTGAGACCCGCGGATATTTTCTCCGTGGACGTGTGGCTGACCAGCTTTCTTTTTTTTGTAGGTTTTTACATCGAGGTTTTTTCCTCGTGATCCCGAGGTGTTAGTTACTCTGGTGGAATGACCAACTATATTTCACCGGGTTGATAACACTTTGGTATTTCGAGTAACGTCTTCTAAGTTGGTTCACTGCGCAATCGACCTGATGCATTCAGAGCGTGATGCTTTGTTTTTCTCGTTCTGTCGAGGTGTTAGCCACTCGCGTGAAGTGGTATTTATTTCTCCACCGGGTAATTAACGCCTCGATCGTTCGAGTGAATTCGACGGCTAATATGTTGTTGTGATGTTTCCTAGGGCGTGATGCATTTTTTTACTCGTGTATTTGTGTTTTCTCGAGCATTCTCGTGGTTTCTAGCGCGAAGCAAGATTCATTTATCCGAAACCCGTTGCACCGTGGGGTTTAGGTGTTGAGCGCCTGTGTGAAGTGAATTTGCTTTTCTTCACTGGGTGCATAACATCCGAATCACGCGGATATTTTCGCCGTGGACGTGTAGCCCGACCAGATTTTTTTTTTTTTCAGTCCGACAGAGCAACAAATGTTTTCCTCGTGATGGCGAGGTGTTATTTACTTTGGTGGAGTGGGCTATTATTCTTCGCCGTGTAGATAACACTTTGGAATTTCGAGTAACGACTTCATAGTTGGTGCAATGCGCAGTCGACCTGATACTTCTCGGAGCGTGATGCAATATTTTTCTCGTTCTGTCCAGGTGTTAGCCACCCGCGTGAAGTGGTATTGATTTCTCCACCGGGTAATTAACACCTCGACCGTTCGAGCGATTTCGACGGAAAAATGTTTTTATATTTAACTAGTGTACTTTCGATTCGTTTCTTATTTGCAGCACCCACATGAAAGGTTTTACACTCTGATATATCTGATGTGCCCTACGGCGTGATGCATGGTTTTTCTCGTTCTGTCGAGGTGTTAGCCACCCGCGTGAAGTGGTATTGATTTCTCCACCGGATAATTAACGCCTCGATCGTTCGAGTGAATTCGACGGCTAATATGTTGTTGTGATGTTTCCTAGGGCGTGATGCATTTCTGTACTTGAGAATTTGTATTTTCTCAAGAAATATCGCGATTTTCAGCGTGAAGCAAGATTGGTTTATCCGAAACCCGTTGCACCGTGTGGTTTAGGTGTTAAACGCCAGAGTGAAGTGAATTTGATTTTCTTCACTGGGTGCATAACATCTGAGACCCGCGGATATTTTCTCCGTGGACGTGTGGCTGACCAGCTTTTTTTTTTGTAGTTTTTTACATCGAGGTTTTTTTCTCGTGATCCCGAGGTGTTAGTTACTCTGGTGGAATGACCAACTATATTTCACCGGGTAGATAACACTTTGGTATTTCGAGTAACGTCTTCTAAGTTGGTTCACTGCGCAATCGACCTGATGCATTCAGAGCGTGATGCTTTGTTTTTCTCGTTCTGTCGAGGTGTTAGCCACTCGCGTGAAGTGGTATTTATTTCTCCACCGGGTAATTAATGCCTCGATCGTTCGAGTGAATTCGACGGCTAATATGTTGTTGTGATGTTTCCTAGGGCGTGATGCATTTCTGTACTTGAGAATTTGTATTTTCTCAAGAAATATCGCGATTTTCAGCGTGAAGCAAGATTGGTTTATCCGAAACCCGTTGCACCGTGGGGTTTAGGTGTTGAGCGCCTGTGTGATGTGAATTTGCTTTTCTTCACTGGGTGCATAACATCCGAATCACGCGGATATTTTCGCCGTGGACGTGTGGCTGACCAGCATTCTTTTTTTTGTAGTTTTTTACATCGAGGTTTTTTCCTCGTGATCCCGAGATGTTAGTTACTCTGGTGGAATGACCAACTATATTTCACCGGGTAGATAACACTTTGGTATTTCGAGTAACGTCTTCTAAGTTGGTTCACTGCGCAATCGACCTGATGCATTCAGAGCGTGATGCTTTGTTTTTCTCGTTCTGTCGAGGTGTTAGCCACTCGCGTGAAGTGGTATTTATTTCTCCACCGGGTAATTAACGCCTCGATCGTTCGAGTGAATTCGACGGCTAATATGTTGTTGTGATGTTTCCTAGGGCGTGATGCATTTTTTTACTCGTGTATTTGTGTTTTCTCGAGCATTCTCGTGGTTTCTAGCGCGAAGCCAGATTCATTTATCCGAAACCCGTTGCACCGTGGGGTTTAGGTGTTGAGCGCCTGTGTGAAGTGAATTTGCTTTTCTTCACTGGGTGCATAACATCCGAATCACGCGGATATTTTCGCCGTGGACGTGTAGCCCGACCAGATTTTTTTTTTTTCAGTCCGACAGAGCAACAAATGTTTTCCTCGTGATGGCGAGGTGTTATTTACCTTGGTGGAGTGGGCTATTATTCTTCGCCGGGTAGATAACACTTTGGAATTTCGAGTAACGACTTCATAGTTGGTGCAATGCGCAGTCGACCTGATACTTCTCGGAGCGTGATGCAATATTTTTCTCGTACTGTCCAGGTGTTAGCCACCCGAGTGAAGTGGTATTTGTTTCTCCACCGGGTAGAAAACACCTCGACCGTTCGAGCGATTTCGACGTAAGAAAAGTTTTTATATTTAACTAGTGTACTTTCGATTCGTTTCTTATTTGCAGCACCCACATGAAAGGTTTTACGCTCTGATATGTCTGATGTGCTCTACGGCGTGATGCATGGTTTTTCTCGTTCTGTCGAGGTGTTAGCCACCCGCGTGAAATGGTATTGATTTCTCCACCGGGTAATTAACACCTCGATGGTTCGAGTGAACTCGACGGCTAAATTTGTTGTGATGTGTCCTAGGGCGTGATTCATTTCTGTACTTGGGAATTTGTATTTTCTCGAGAAATATCGCGATTTTCAGCGTGAAGCAAGATTCGTTTATCCAAAACCCGTTGCACCGTGTGGTTTAGGTGTTAAACGCCAGAGTGAAGTGAATTTGAATTTCTTCACTGGGTGCATAACATCTGAGACCCGCGGATATTTTCTCCGTGGACGTGTGGCTGACCAGCTTTCTTTTTTTTGTAGGTTTTTACATCGAGGTTTTTTCCTCGTGATCCCGAGGTGTTAGTTACTCTGGTGGAATGACCAACTATATTTCACCGGGTTGATAACACTTTGGTATTTCGAGTAACGTCTTCTAAGTTGGTTCACTGCGCAATCGACCTGATGCATTCAGAGCGTGATGCTTTGTTTTTCTCGTTCTGTCGAGGTGTTAGCCACTCGCGTGAAGTGGTATTTATTTCTCCACCGGGTAATTAACGCCTCGATCGTTCGAGTGAATTCGACGGCTAATATGTTGTTGTGATGTTTCCTAGGGCGTGATGCATTTTTTTACTCGTGTATTTGTGTTTTCTCGAGCATTCTCGTGGTTTCTAGCGCGAAGCCAGATTCATTTATCCGAAACCCGTTGCACCGTGGGGTTTAGGTGTTGAGCGCCTGTGTGAAGTGAATTTGCTTTTCTTCACTGGGTGCATAACATCCGAATCACGCGGATATTTTCGCCGTGGACGTGTAGCCCGACCAGATTTTTTTTTTTTCAGTCCGACAGAGCAACAAATGTTTTCCTCGTGATGGCGAGGTGTTATTTACCTTGGTGGAGTGGGCTATTATTCTTCGCCGGGTAGATAACACTGTGGAATTTCGAGTAACGACTTCATAGTTGGTGCAATGCGCAGTCGACCTGATACTTCTCGGAGCGTGATGCAATATTTTTCTCGTACTGTCCAGGTGTTAGCCACCCGAGTGAAGTGGTATTTGTTTCTCCACCGGGTAGATAACACCTCGACCGTTCGAGCGATTTCGACGTAAGAAAAGTTTTTATATTTAACTAGTGTACTTTCGATTCGTTTCTTATTTGCAGCACCCACATGAAAGGTTTTACGCTCTGATATGTCTGATGTGCTCTACGGCGTGATGCATGGTTTTTCTCGTTCTGTCGAGGTGTTAGCCACCCGCGTGAAGTGGTATTGATTTCTCCACCGGGTAATTAACGCCTCGATCGTTCGAGTGAATTCGACGGCTAATATGTTGTTGTGATGTTTCCTAGGGCGTGATGCATTTCTGTACTTGAGAATTTGTGTTTTCTCGAGAAATATCGCGATTTTCAGCGTGAAGCAAGATTCGTTTATCCAAAACCCGTTGCACCGTGTGGTTTAGGTGTTAAACGCCAGAGTGAAGTGAATTTGATTTTCTTCACTGGGTGCATAACATCTGAGACCCGCGGATATTTTCTCCGTGGACGTGTGGCTGACCAGCTTTCTTTTTTTTGTAGGTTTTTACATCGAGGTTTTTTCCTCGTGATCCCGAGGTGTTAGTTACTCTGGTGGAATGACCAACTATATTTCACCGGGTAGATAACACTTTGGTATTTCGAGTAACGTCTTCTAAGTTGGTTCACTGCGCAATCGACCTGATGCATTCAGAGCGTGATGCTTTGTTTTTCTCGTTCTGTCGAGGTGTTAGCCACTCGCGTGAAGTGGTATTTATTTCTCCACCGGGTAATTAACGCCTCGATCGTTCGAGTGAATTCGACGGCTAATATGTTGTTGTGATGTTTCCTAGGGCGTGATGCATTTTTTTACTCGTGTATTTGTGTTTTCTCGAGCATTCTCGTGGTTTCTAGCGCGAAGCAAGATTCATTTATCCGAAACCCCTTGCACCGTGGGGTTTAGGTGTTGAGCGCCTGTGTGAAGTGAATTTGCTTTTCTTTACTGGGTGCATAACATCCGATTCACGCGGATATTTTCTCCGTGGACGAGTGGCTGACCAGCTTTCTTTTTTTTGTAGTTTTTTACATCGAGGTTTTTTCCTCGTGGTCCCGAGGTGTTAGTTACTCTGGAATGACCAACTATATTTCACCGGGTAGATAACACTTTGGTATTTCGAGTAACGTCTTCTAAGTTGGTTCACTGCGCAATCGACCTGATGCATTCAGAGCGTGATGCTTTGTTTTTCTCGTTCTGTCGAGGTGTTAGCCACTCGCGTGAAGTGGTATTTATTTCTCCACCGGGAAATTAACGCCTCGATCGTTCGAGTGAATTCGACGGCTAATATGTTGTTGTGATGTTTCCTAGGGCGTGATACATTTTTTTACTCGTGTATTTGGGTTTTCTCGAGCATTCTCGTGGTTTCTAGCGCGAAGCAAGATTCATTTATCCGAAACCCGTTGCACCGTGGGGTTTAGGTGTTGAGCGCCTGTGTGAAGTGAATTTGCTTTTGTTCACTGGGTGCATAACATCCGAATCACGCGGATATTTTCGCCGTGGACGTGTAGCCCGACCAGATTTTTTTTTTTTCAGTCCGACAGAGCAACAAATGTTTTCCTCGTGATGGCGAGGTGTTATTTACTTTGGTGGAGTGGGCTATTATTCTTCGCCGTGTAGATAACACTTTGGAATTTCGAGTAACGACTTCATAGTTGGTGCAATGCGCAGTCGACCTGATACTTCTCGGAGCGTGATGCAATATTTTTCTCGTTCTGTCCAGGTGTTAGCCACCCGAGTGAAGTGGTATTTGTTTCTCCACCGGGTAGAAAACACCTCGACCGTTCGAGCGATTTCGACGTAAGAAAAGTTTTTATATTTAACTAGTGTACTTTCGATTCGTTTCTTATTTGCAGCACCCACATGAAAGGTTTTACGCTCTGATATATCTGATGTGCCCTACGGCGTGATGCATGGTTGTTCTCGTTCTGTCGAGGTGTTAGCCACCCGCGTGAAGTGGTATTGATTTCTCCACCGGGTAATTAACACCTCGATGGTTCGAGTGAATTCGACGGCTAAATTTGTTGTGATGTGTCCTAGGGCGTGATGCATTTCTGTACTTGAGAATTTGTGTTTTCTCGAGAAATATCGCGATTTTCAGCGTGAAGCAAGATTCGTTTATCCAAAACCCGTTGCACCGTGTGGTTTAGGTGTTAAACGCCAGAGTGAAGTGAATTTGATTTTCTTCACTGGGTGCATAACATCTGAGACCCGCGGATATTTTCTCCGTGGACGTGTGGCTGACCAGCTTTCTTTTTTTTGTAGGTTTTTACATCGAGGTTTTTTCCTCGTGATCCCGAGGTGTTAGTTACTCTGGTGGAATGACCAACTATATTTCACCGGGTAGATAACACTTTGGTATTTCGAGTAACGTCTTCTAAGTTGGTTCACTGCGCAATCGACCTGATGCATTCAGAGCGTGATGCTTTGTTTTTCTCGTTCTGTCGAGGTGTTAGCCACTCGCGTGAAGTGGTATTTATTTCTCCACCGGGTAATTAACGCCTCGATCGTTCGAGTGAATTCGACGGCTAATATGTTGTTGTGATGTTTCCTATAGCGTGATGCCTTTTTTTACTCGTGTATTTGTGTTTTCTCGAGCATTCTCGTGGTTTCTAGCGCGAAGCAAGATTCATTTATCCGAAACCCGTTGCACCGTGGGGTTTAGGTGTTGAGCGCCTGTGTGAAGTGAATTTGCTTTTCTTCACTGGGTGCATAACATCTGAGACCCGCGGATATTTTCGCCGTGGACGTGTGGCTGACCAGCATTCTTTTTTTTGTAGTTTTTTACATCGAGGTTTTTTCCTCGTGATCCCGAGATGTTAGTTACTCTGGTGGAATGACCAACTATATTTCACCGGGTAGATAACACTTTGGTATTTCGAGTAACGTCTTCTAAGTTGGTTCACTGCGCAATCGACCTGATGCATTCAGAGCGTGATGCTTTGTTTTTCTCGTTCTGTCGAGGTGTTAGCCACTCGCGTGAAGTGGTATTTATTTCTCCACCGGGTAATTAACGCCTCGATCGTTCGAGTGAATTCGACGGCTAATATGTTGTTGTGATGTTTCCTAGGGCGTGATGCATTTTTTTACTCGTGTATTTGTGTTTTCTCGAGCATTCTCGTGGTTTCTAGCGCGAAGCAAGATTCATTTATCCGAAACCCGTTCCACCGTGGGGTGTAGGTGTTGAGCGCCTGTGTGAAGTGAATTTGCTTTTCTTCACTGGGTGCATAACATCCGAATCACGCGGATATTTTCGCCGTGGACGTGTGGTTGACCAGCATTCTTTTTTTTGTAGTTTTTTACATCGAGGTTTTTTCCTCGTGATCCCGAGGTGTTAGTTACTCTGGTGGAATGACCAACTATATTTCACCGGGTAGATAACACTTTGGTATTTCGAGTAACGTCTTCTAAGTTGGTTCACTGCGCAATCGACCTGATGCATTCAGAGCGTGATGCTTTGTTTTTCTCGTTCTGTCGAGGTGTTAGCCACTCGCGTGAAGTGGTATTTATTTCTCCACCGGGTAATTAACGCCTCGATCGTTCGAGTGAATTCGACGGCTAATATGTTGTTGTGATGTTTCCTAGGGCGTGATGTATTTTTTTACTCGTGTATTTGTGTTTTCTCGAGCATTCTCGTGGTTTCTAGCGCGAAGCAAGATTCATTTATCCGAAACCCGTTGCACCGTGGGGTTTAGGTGTTGAGCGCCTGTGTGAAGTGAATTTGCTTTTCTTCACTGGGTGCATAACATCCGAATCACGCGGATATTTTCGCCGTGGACGTGTAGCCCGACCAGATTTTTTTTTTTTCAGTCCGACAGAGCAACAAATGTTTTCCTCGTGATGGCGAGGTGTTATTTACCTTGGTGGAGTGGGCTATTATTCTTCGCCGGGTAGATAACACTGTGGAATTTCGAGTAACGACTTCATAGTTGGTGCAATGCGCAGTCGACCTGATACTTCTCGGAGCGTGATGCAATATTTTTCTCGTACTGTCCAGGTGTTAGTCACCCGAGTGAAGTGGTATTTGTTTCTCCACCGGGTAGAAAACACCTCGACCGTTCGAGCGATTTCGACGTAAGAAAAGTTTTTATATTTAACTAGTGTACTTTCGATTCGTTTCTTATTTGCAGCACCCACATGAAAGGTTTTACGCTCTGATATGTCTGATGTGCTCTACGGCGTGATGCATGGTTTTTCTCGTTCTGTCGAGGTGTTAGCCACCCGCGTGAAGTGGTATTGATTTCTCCACCGGGTAATTAACGCCTCGATCGTTCGAGTGAATTCGACGGCTAATATGTTGTTGTGATGTTTCCTAGGGCGTGATGCATTTCTGTACTTGAGAATTTGTGTTTTCTCGAGAAATATCGCGATTTTCAGCGTGAAGCAAGATTCGTTTATCCAAAACCCGTTGCACCGTGTGGTTTAGGTGTTAAACGCCAGAGTGAAGTGAATTTGATTTTCTTCACTGGGTGCATAACATCTGAGACCCGCGGATATTTTCTCCGTGGACGTGTGGCTGACCAGCTTTCTTTTTTTTGTAGGTTTTTACATCGAGGTTTTTTCCTCGTGATCCCGAGGTGTTAGTTACTCTGGTGGAATGACCAACTATATTTCACCGGGTAGATAACACTTTGGTATTTCGAGTAACGTCTTCTAAGTTGGTTCACTGCGCAATCGACCTGATGCATTCAGAGCGTGATGCTTTGTTTTTCTCGTTCTGTCGAGGTGTTAGCCACTCGCGTGAAGTGGTATTTATTTCTCCACCGGGTAATTAACGCCTCGATCGTTCGAGTGAATTCGACGGCTAATATGTTGTTGTGATGTTTCCTAGGGCGTGATGCATTTTTTTACTCGTGTATTTGTGTTTTCTCGAGCATTCTCGTGGTTTCTAGCGCGAAGCAAGATTCATTTATCCGAAACCCCTTGCACCGTGGGGTTTAGGTGTTGAGCGCCTGTGTGAAGTGAATTTGCTTTTCTTTACTGGGTGGTTACCCACATGAAAGGTTTTACACTCTGATATATCTGATGTGCCCTACGGCGTGATGCATGGTTTTTCTCGTTCTGTCGAGGTGTTAGCCACCCGCGTGAAGTGGTATTGATTTCTCCACCGGGTAATTAACGCCTCGATCGTTCGAGTGAATTCGACGGCTAATATGTTGTCGTGATGTTTCCTAGGGCGTGATGCATTTCTGTACTTGAGAATTTGTATTTTCTCAAGAAATATCGCGATTTTCAGCGTGAAGCAAGATTGGTTTATCCGAAACCCGTTGCACCGTGTGGTTTAGGTGTTAAACGCCAGAGTGAAGTGAATTTGATTTTCTTCACTGGGTGCATAACATCTGAGACCCGCGGATATTTTCTCCGTGGACGTGTGGCTGACCAGCTTTTTTTTTTTTGTAGTTTTTTACATCGAGGTTTTTTTCTCGTGATCCCGAGGTGTTAGTTACTCTGGTGGAATGACCAACTATATTTCACTGGGTAGATAACACTTTGGTATTTCGAGTAACGTCTTCTAAGTTGGTTCACTGCGCAATCGACCTGATGCATTCAGAGCGTGATGCTTTGTTTTTCTCGTTCTGTCGAGGTGTTAGCCACTCGCGTGAAGTGGTATTTATTTCTCCACCGGGTAATTAACGCCTCGATCGTTCGAGTGAATTCGACGGCTAATATGTTGTTGTGATGTTTCCTAGGGCGTGATGCATTTTTTTACTCGTGTATTTGTGTTTTCTCGAGCATTCTCGTGGTTTCTAGCGCGAAGCAAGATTCATTTATCCGAAACCCCTTGCACCGTGGGGTTTAGGTGTTGAGCGCCTGTGTGAAGTGAATTTGCTTTTCTTTACTGGGTGCATAACATCCGATTCACGCGGATATTTTCTCCGTGGACGAGTGGCTGACCAGCTTTCTTTTTTTTGTAGTTTTTTACATCGAGGTTTTTTCCTCGTGGTCCCGAGGTGTTAGTTACTCTGGAATGACCAACTATATTTCACCGGGTAGATAACACTTTGGTATTTCGAGTAACGTCTTCTAAGTTGGTTCACTGCGCAATCGACCTGATGCATTCAGAGCGTGATGCTTTGTTTTTCTCGTTCTGTCGAGGTGTTAGCCACTCGCGTGAAGTGGTATTTATTTCTCCACCGGGTAATTAACGCCTCGATCGTTCGAGTGAATTCGACGGCTAATATGTTGTTGTGATGTTTCCTAGGGCGTGATACATTTTTTTACTCGTGTATTTGGGTTTTCTCGAGCATTCTCGTGGTTTCTAGCGCGAAGCAAGATTCATTTATCCGAAACCCGTTGCACCGTGGGGTTTAGGTGTTGAGCGCCTGTGTGAAGTGAATTTGCTTTTGTTCACTGGGTGCATAACATCCGAATCACGCGGATATTTTCGCCGTGGACGTGTAGCCCGACCAGATTTTTTTTTTTTCAGTCCGACAGAGCAACAAATGTTTTCCTCGTGATGGCGAGGTGTTATTTACTTTGGTGGAGTGGGCTATTATTCTTCGCCGTGTAGATAACACTTTGGAATTTCGAGTAACGACTTCATAGTTGGTGCAATGCGCAGTCGACCTGATACTTCTCGGAGCGTGATGCAATATTTTTCTCGTTCTGTCCAGGTGTTAGCCACCCGAGTGAAGTGGTATTTGTTTCTCCACCGGGTAGAAAACACCTCGACCGTTCGAGCGATTTCGACGTAAGAAAAGTTTTTATATTTAACTAGTGTACTTTCGATTCGTTTCTTATTTGCAGCACCCACATGAAAGGTTTTACGCTCTGATATATCTGATGTGCCCTACGGCGTGATGCATGGTTGTTCTCGTTCTGTCGAGGTGTTAGCCACCCGCGTGAAGTGGTATTGATTTCTCCACCGGGTAATTAACACCTCGATGGTTCGAGTGAATTCGACGGCTAAATTTGTTGTGATGTGTCCTAGGGCGTGATGCATTTCTGTACTTGAGAATTTGTGTTTTCTCGAGAAATATCGCGATTTTCAGCGTGAAGCAAGATTCGTTTATCCAAAACCCGTTGCACCGTGTGGTTTAGGTGTTAAACGCCAGAGTGAAGTGAATTTGATTTTCTTCACTGGGTGCATAACATCTGAGACCCGCGGATATTTTCTCCGTGGACGTGTGGCTGACCAGCTTTCTTTTTTTTGTAGGTTTTTACATCGAGGTTTTTTCCTCGTGATCCCGAGGTGTTAGTTACTCTGGTGGAATGACCAACTATATTTCACCGGGTAGATAACACTTTGGTATTTCGAGTAACGTCTTCTAAGTTGGTTCACTGCGCAATCGACCTGATGCATTCAGAGCGTGATGCTTTGTTTTTCTCGTTCTGTCGAGGTGTTAGCCACTCGCGTGAAGTGGTATTTATTTCTCCACCGGGTAATTAACGCCTCGATCGTTCGAGTGAATTCGACGGCTAATATGTTGTTGTGATGTTTCCTAGGGCGTGATGCCTTTTTTTACTCGTGTATTTGTGTTTTCTCGAGCATTCTCGTGGTTTCTAGCGCGAAGCAAGATTCATTTATCCGAAACCCGTTGCACCGTGGGGTTTAGGTGTTGAGCGCCTGTGTGAAGTGAATTTGCTTTTCTTCACTGGGTGCATAACATCTGAGACCCGCGGATATTTTCGCCGTGGACGTGTGGCTGACCAGCATTCTTTTTTTTGTAGTTTTTTACATCGAGGTTTTTTCCTCGTGATCCCGAGATGTTAGTTACTCTGGTGGAATGACCAACTATATTTCACCGGGTAGATAACACTTTGGTATTTCGAGTAACGTCTTCTAAGTTGGTTCACTGCGCAATCGACCTGATGCATTCAGAGCGTGATGCTTTGTTTTTCTCGTTCTGTCGAGGTGTTAGCCACTCGCGTGAAGTGGTATTTATTTCTCCACCGGGTAATTAACGCCTCGATCGTTCGAGTGAATTCGACGGCTAATATGTTGTTGTGATGTTTCCTAGGGCGTGATGCATTTTTTTACTCGTGTATTTGTGTTTTCTCGAGCATTCTCGTGGTTTCTAGCGCGAAGCAAGATTCATTTATCCGAAACCCGTTGCACCGTGGGGTTTAGGTGTTGAGCGCCTGTGTGAAGTGAATTTGCTTTTGTTCACTGGGTGCATAACATCCGAATCACGCGGATATTTTCGCCGTGGACGTGTAGCCCGACCAGATTTTTTTTTTTCAGTCCGACAGAGCAACAAATGTTTTCCTCGTGATGGCGAGGTGTTATTTACTTTGGTGGAGTGGGCTATTATTCTTCGCCGTGTAGATAACACTTTGGAATTTCGAGTAACGACTTCATAGTTGGTGCAATGCGCAGTCGACCTGATACTTCTCGGAGCGTGATGCAATATTTTTCTCGTTCTGTCCAGGTGTTAGCCACCCGAGTGAAGTGGTATTTGTTTCTCCACCGGGTAGAAAACACCTCGACCGTTCGAGCGATTTCGACGTAAGAAAAGTTTTTATATTTAACTAGTGTACTTTCGATTCGTTTCTTATTTGCAGCACCCACATGAAAGGTTTTACGCTCTGATATGTCTGATGTGCCCTACGGCGTGATGCATGGTTTTTCTCGTTCTGTCGAGGTGTTAGCCACAAGCGTGAAGTGGTATTGATTTCTCCACCGGGTAATTAACACCTCGATGGTTCGAGTGAACTCGACGGCTAAATTTGTTGTGATGTGTCCTAGGGCGTGATGCATTTCTGTACTTGAGAATTTGTGTTTTCTCAAGAAATATCGCGATTTTCAGCGTGAAGCAAGATTGGTTTATCCGAAACCCGTTGCACCGTGTGGTTTAGGTGTTAAACGCCAGAGTGAAGTGAATTTGATTTTCTTCACTGGGTGCATAACATCTGAGACCCGCGGATATTTTCTCCGTGGACGTGTGGCTGACCAGCTTTTTTTTTTTGTAGTTTTTTACATCGAGGTTTTTTTCTCGTGATCCCGAGGTGTTAGTTACTCTGGTGGAATGACCAACTATATTTCACTGGGTAGATAACACTTTGGTATTTCGAGTAACGTCTTCTAAGTTGGTTCACTGCGCAATCGACCTGATGCATTCAGAGCGTGATGCTTTGTTTTTCTCGTTCTGTCGAGGTGTTAGCCACTCGCGTGAAGTGGTATTTATTTCTCCACCGGGTAATTAACGCCTCGATCGTTCGAGTGAATTCGACGGCTAATATGTTGTTGTGATGTTTCCTAGGGCGTGATGCATTTCTGTACTTGAGAATTTGTATTTTCTCAAGAAATATCGCGATTTTCAGCGTGAAGCAAGATTGGTTTATCCGAAACCCGTTGCACCGTGGGGTTTAGGTGTTGAGCGCCTGTGTGAAGTGAATTTGCTTTTCTTCACTGGGTGCATAACATCCGAATCACGCGGATATTTTCGCCGTGGACGTGTGGCTGACCAGCATTCTTTTTTTTGTAGTTTTTTACATCGAGGTTTTTTCCTCGTGATCCCGAGATGTTAGTTACTCTGGTGGAATGACCAACTATATTTCACCGGGTAGATAACACTTTGGTATTTCGAGTAACGTCTTCTAAGTTGGTTCACTGCGCAATCGACCTGATGCATTCAGAGCGTGATGCTTTGTTTTTCTCGTTCTGTCGAGGTGTTAGCCACTCGCGTGAAGTGGTATTTATTTCTCCACCGGGTAATTAACGCCTCGATCGTTCGAGTGAATTCGACGGCTAATATGTTGTTGTGATGTTTCCTAGGGCGTGATGCATTTTTTTACTCGTGTATTTGTGTTTTCTCGAGCATTCTCGTGGTTTCTAGCGCGAAGCAAGATTCATTTATCCGAAACCCGTTGCACCGTGGGGTTTAGGTGTTGAGCGCCTGTGTGAAGTGAATTTGCTTTTCTTCACTGGGTGCATAACATCCGAATCACGCGGATATTTTCGCCGTGGACGTGTGGCTGACCAGCATTCTTTTTTTTTGTAGTTTTTTACATCGAGGTTTTTTCCTCGTGATCCCGAGGTGTTAGTTACTCTGGTGGAATGACCAACTATATTTCACCGGGTAGATAACACTTTGGTATTTCGAGTAACGTCTTCTAAGTTGGTTCACTGCGCAATCGACCTGATGCATTCAGAGCGTGATGCTTTGTTTTTCTCGTTCTGTCGAGGTGTTAGCCACTCGCGTGAAGTGGTATTTATTTCTCCACCGGGTAATTAACGCCTCGATCGTTCGAGTGAATTCGACGGCTAATATGTTGTTGTGATGTTTCCTAGGGCGTGATGCATTTGTTTACTCGTGTATTTGTGTTTTCTCGAGCATTCTCGTGGTTTCTAGCGCGAAGCAAGATTCATTTATCCGAAACCCGTTGCACCGTGGGGTTTAGGTGTTGAGCGCCTGTGTGAAGTGAATTTGCTTTTGTTCACTGGGTGCATAACATCCGAATCACGCGGATATTTTCGCCGTGGACGTGTAGCCCGACCAGATTTTTTTTTTTTCAGTCCGACAGAGCAACAAATGTTTTCCTCGTGATGGCGAGGTGTTATTTACTTTGGTGGAGTGGGCTATTATTCTTCGCCGTGTAGATAACACTTTGGAATTTCGAGTAACGACTTCATAGTTGGTGCAATGCGCAGTCGACATGATACTTCTCGGAGCGTGATGCAATATTTTTCTCGTTCTGTCCAGGTGTGAGCCACCCGAGTGAAGTGGTATTTGTTTCTCCACCGGGTAGAAAACACCTCGACCGTTCGAGCGATTTCGACGTAAGAAAAGTTTTTATATTTAACTAGTGTACTTTCAATTCGTTTCTTATTTGCAGCACCCACATGAAAGGTTTTACGCTCTGATATGTCTGATGTGCCCTACGGCGTGATGCATGGTTGTTCTCGTTCTGTCGAGGTGTTAGCCACCCGCGTGAAGTGGTATTGATTTCTCCACCGGGTAATTAACACCTCGATGGTTCGAGTGAATTCGACGGCTAAATTTGTTGTGATGTGTCCTAGGGCGTGATGCATTTCTGTACTTGAGAATTTGTCTTTTCTCGAGAAATATCGCGATTTTCAGCGTGAAGCAAGATTCGTTTATCCAAAACCCGTTGCACCGTGTGGTTTAGGTGTTAAACGCCAGAGTGAAGTGAATTTGATTTTCTTCACTGGGTGCATAACATCTGAGACCCGCGGATATTTTCTCCGTGGACGTGTGGCTGACCAGCTTTCTTTTTTTTGTAGGTTTTTACATCGAGGTTTTTTCCTCGTGATCCCGAGGTGTTAGTTACTCTGGTGGAATGACCAACTATATTTCACCGGGTAGATAACACTTTGGTATTTCGAGTAACGTCTTCTAAGTTGGTTCACTGCGCAATCGACCTGATGCATTCAGAGCGTGATGCTTTGTTTTTCTCGTTCTGTCGAGGTGTTAGCCACTCGCGTGAAGTGGTATTTATTTCTCCACCGGGTAATTAACGCCTCGATCGTTCGAGTGAATTCGACGGCTAATATGTTGTTGTGATGTTTCCTAGGGCGTGATGCATTTTTTTACTCGTGTATTTGTGTTTTCTCGAGCATTCTCGTGGTTTCTAGCGCGAAGCAAGATTCATTTATCCGAAACCCGTTGCACCGTGGGGTTTAGGTGTTGAGCGCCTGTGTGAAGTGAATTTGCTTTTCTTCACTGGGTGCATAACATCCGAATCACGCGGATATTTTCGCCGTGGACGTGTGGCTGACCAGCATTCTTTTTTTTGTAGTTTTTTACATCGAGGTTTTTTCCTCGTGATCCCGAGGTGTTAGTTACTCTGGTGGAATGACCAACTATATTTCACCGGGTAGATAACACTTTGGTATTTCGAGTAACGTCTTCTAAGTTGGTTCACTGCGCAATCGACCTGATGCATTCAGAGCGTGATGCTTTGTTTTTCTCGTTCTGTCGAGGTGTTAGCCACTCGCGTGAAGTGGTATTTATTTCTCCACCGGGTAATTAACGCCTCGATCGTTCGAGTGAATTCGACGGCTAATATGTTGTTGTGATGTTTCCTAGGGCGTGATGTATTTTTTTACTCGTGTATTTGTGTTTTCTCGAGCATTCTCGTGGTTTCTAGCGCGAAGCAAGATTCATTTATCCGAAACCCGTTGCACCGTGGGGTTTAGGTGTTGAGCGCCTGTGTGAAGTGAATTTGCTTTTGTTCACTGGGTGCATAACATCCGAATCACGCGGATATTTTCGCCGTGGACGTGTAGCCCGACCAGATTTTTTTTTTTCAGTCCGACAGAGCAACAAATGTTTTCCTCGTGATGGCGAGGTGTTATTTACTTTGGTGGAGTGGGCTATTATTCTTCGCCGTGTAGATAACACTTTGGAATTTCGAGTAACGACTTCATAGTTGGTGCAATGCGCAGTCGACCTGATACTTCTCGGAGCGTGATGCAATATTTTTCTCGTTCTGTCCAGGTGTTAGCCACCCGAGTGAAGTGGTATTTGTTTCTCCACCGGGTAGAAAACACCTCGACCGTTCGAGCGATTTCGACGTAAGAAAAGTTTTTATATTTAACTAGTGTACTTTCGATTCGTTTCTTATTTGCAGCACCCACATGAAAGGTTTTACGCTCTGATATGTCTGATGTGCCCTACGGCGTGATGCATGGTTTTTCTCGTTCTGTCGAGGTGTTAGCCACAAGCGTGAAGTGGTATTGATTTCTCCACCGGGTAATTAACACCTCGATGGTTCGAGTGAACTCGACGGCTAAATTTGTTGTGATGTGTCCTAGGGCGTGATGCATTTCTGTACTTGAGAATTTGTGTTTTCTCGAGAAATATCGCGATTTTCAGCGTGAAGCAAGATTCGTTTATCCAAAACCCGTTGCACCGTGTGGTTTAGGTGTTAAACGCCAGAGTGAAGTGAATTTGATTTTCTTCACTGGGTGCATAACATCTGAGACCCGCGGATATTTTCTCCGTGGACGTGTGGCTGACCAGCTTTTTTTTTTTGTAGTTTTTTACATCGAGGTTTTTTTCTCGTGATCCCGAGGTGTTAGTTACTCTGGTGGAATGACCAACTATATTTCACTGGGTAGATAACACTTTGGTATTTCGAGTAGCGTCTTCTAAGTTGGTTCACTGCGCAATCGACCTGATGCATTCAGAGCGTGATGCTTTGTTTTTCTCGTTCTGTCGAGGTGTTAGCCACTCGCGTGAAGTGGTATTTATTTCTCCACCGGGTAATTAACGCCTCGATCGTTCGAGTGAATTCGACGGCTAATATGTTGTTGTGATGTTTCCTAGGGCGTGATGCATTTTTTTACTCGTGTATTTGTGTTTTCTCGAGCATTCTCGTGGTTTCTAGCGCGAAGCAAGATTCATTTATCCGAAACCCGTTGCACCGTGGGGTTTAGGTGTTGAGCGCCTGTGTGAAGTGAATTTGCTTTTCTTCACTGGGTGCATAACATCCGAATCACGCGGATATTTTCGCCGTGGACGTGTAGCCCGACCAGATTTTTTTTTTTTTTCAGTCCGACAGAGCAACAAATGTTTTCCTCGTGATGGCGAGGTGTTATTTACTTTGGTGGAGTGGGTTATTATTCTTCGCCGTGTAGATAACACTTTGGAATTTCGAGTAACGACTTCATAGTTGGTGCAATGCGCAGTCGACCTGATACTTCTCGGAGCGTGATGCAATATTTTTCTCGTTCTGTCCAGGTGTTAGCCACCCGCGTGAAGTGGTATTGATTTCTCCACCGGGTAATTAACACCTCGACCGTTCGAGCGATTTCGACGGAAAAATGTTTTTATATTTAACTAGTGTACTTTCGATTCGTTTCTTATTTGCAGCACCCACATGAAAGGTTTTACACTCTGATATATCTGATGTGCCCTACGGCGTGATGCATGGTTTTTCTCGTTCTGTCGAGGTGTTAGCCACCCGCGTGAAGTGGTATTGATTTCTCCACCGGATAATTAACGCCTCGATCGTTCGAGTGAATTCGACGGCTAATATGTTGTTGTGATGCTTCCTAGGGCGTGATGCATTTCTGTACTTGAGAATTTGTATTTTCTCAAGAAATATCGCGATTTTCAGCGTGAAGCAAGATTGGTTTATCCGAAACCCGTTGCACCGTGTGGTTTAGGTGTTAAACGCCAGAGTGAAGTGAATTTGATTTTCTTCACTGGGTGCATAACATCTGAGACCCGCGGATATTTTCTCCGTGGACGTGTGGCTGACCAGCTTTTTTTTTTGTAGTTTTTTACATCGAGGTTTTTTTCTCGTGATCCCGAGGTGTTAGTTACTCTGGTGGAATGACCAACTATATTTCACTGGGTAGATAACACTTTGGTATTTCGAGTAACGTCTTCTAAGTTGGTTCACTGCGCAATCGACCTGATGCATTCAGAGCGTGATGCTTTGTTTTTCTCGTTCTGTCGAGCTGTTAGCCACTCGCGTGAAGTGGTATTTATTTCTCCACCGGGTAATTAACGCCTCGATCGTTCGAGTGAATTCGACGGCTAATATGTTGTTGTGATGTTTCCTAGGGCGTGATGCATTTCTGTACTTGAGAATTTGTATTTTCTCAAGAAATATCGCGATTTTCAGCGTGAAGCAAGATTGGTTTATCCGAAACCCGTTGCACCGTGGGGTTTAGGTGTTGAGCGCCTGTGTGAAGTGAATTTGCTTTTCTTCACTGGGTGCATAACATCCGAATCACGCGGATATTTTCGCCGTGGACGTGTGGCTGACCAGCATTCTTTTTTTTGTAGTTTTTTACATCGAGGTTTTTTCCTCGTGATCCCGAGGTGTTAGTTACTCTGGTGGAATGACCAACTATATTTCACCGGGTAGATAACACTTTGGTATTTCGAGTAACGTCTTCTAAGTTGGTTCACTGCGCAATCGACCTGATGCATTCAGAGCGTGATGCTTTGTTTTTCTCGTTCTGTCGAGGTGTTAGCCACTCGCGTGAAGTGGTATTTATTTCTCCACCGAGTAATTAACGCCTCGATCGTTCGAGTGAATTCGACGGCTAATATGTTGTTGTGATGTTTCCTAGGGCGTGATGCATTTTTTTACTCGTGTATTTGTGTTTTCTCGAGCATTCTCGTGGTTTCTAGCGCGAAGCAAGATTCATTTATCCGAAACCCGTTGCACCGTGGGGTTTAGGTGTTGAGCGCCTGTGTGAAGTGAATTTGCTTTTGTTCACTGGGTGCATAACATCCGAATCACGCGGATATTTTCGCCGTGGACGTGTAGCCCGACCAGATTTTTTTTTTTCAGTCCGACAGAGCAACAAATGTTTTCCTCGTGATGGCGAGGTGTTATTTACTTTGGTGGAGTGGGCTATTATTCTTCGCCGTGTAGATAACACTTTGGAATTTCGAGTAACGACTTCATAGTTGGTGCAATGCGCAGTCGACCTGATACTTCTCGGAGCGTGATGCAATATTTTTCTCGTTCTGTCCAGGTGTTAGCCACCCGAGTGAAGTGGTATTTGTTTCTCCACCGGGTAGAAAACACCTCGACCGTTCGAGCGATTTCGACGTAAGAAAAGTTTTTATATTTAACTAGTGTACTTTCGATTCGTTTCTTATTTGCAGCACCCACATGAAAGGTTTTACGCTCTGATATGTCTGATGTGCCCTACGGCGTGATGCATGGTTTTTCTCGTTCTGTCGAGGTGTTAGCCACAAGCGTGAAGTGGTATTGATTTCTCCACCGGGTAATTAACACCTCGATGGTTCGAGTGAACTCGACGGCTAAATTTATTGTGATGTGTCCTAGGGCGTGATGCATTTCTGTACTTGAGAATTTGTGTTTTCTCGAGAAATATCGCGATTTTCAGCGTGAAGCAAGATTCGTTTATCCAAAACCCGTTGCACCGTGTGGTTTAGGTGTTAAACGCCAGAGTGAAGTGAATTTGATTTTCTTCACTGGGTGCATAACATCTGAGACCCGCGGATATTTTCTCCGTGGACGTGTGGCTGACCAGCTTCCTTTTTTTTGTAGGTTTTTACATCGAGGTTTTTTCCTCGTGATCCCGAGGTGTTAGTTACTCTGGTGGAATGACCAACTATATTTCACCGGGTAGATAACACTTTGGTATTTCGAGTAACGTCTTCTAAGTTGGTTCACTGCGCAATCGACCTGATGCATTCAGAGCGTGATGCTTTGTTTTTCTCGTTCTGTCGAGGTGTTAGCCACTCGCGTGAAGTGGTATTTATTTCTCCACCGAGTAATTAACGCCTCGATCGTTCGAGTGAATTCGACGGCTAATATGTTGTTGTGATGTTTCCTAGGGCGTGATGCATTTTTTTACTCGTGTATTTGTGTTTTCTCGAGCATTCTCGTGGTTTCTAGCGCGAAGCAAGATTCATTTATCCGAAACCCGTTGCACCGTGGGGTTTAGGTGTTGAGCGCCTGTGTGAAGTGAATTTGCTTTTGTTCACTGGGTGCATAACATCCGAATCACGCGGATATTTTCGCCGTGGACGTGTGGCTGACCAGCATTCTTTTTTTTGTAGTTTTTTACATCGAGGTTTTTTCCTCGTGATCCCGAGGTGTTAGTTACTCTGGTGGAATGACCAACTATATTTCACCGGGTAGATAACACTTTGGTATTTCGAGTAACGTCTTCTAAGTTGGTTCACTGCGCAATCGACCTGATGCATTCAGAGCGTGATGCTTTGTTTTTCTCGTTCTGTCGAGGTGTTAGCCACTCGCGTGAAGTGGTATTTATTTCTCCACCGGGTAATTAACGCCTCGATCGTTCGAGTGAATTCGACGGCTAATATGTTGTTGTGATGTTTCCTAGGGCGTGATGCCTTTTTTTACTCGTGTATTTGTGTTTTCTCGAGCATTCTCGTGGTTTCTAGCGCGAAGCAAGATTCATTTATCCGAAACCCGTTGCACCGTGGGGTTTAGGTGTTGAGCGCCTGTGTGAAGTGAATTTGCTTTTCTTCACTGGGTGCATAACATCCGAATCACGCGGATATTTTCGCCGTGGACGTGTGGCTGACCAGCATTCTTTTTTTTGTAGTTTTTTACATCGAGGTTTTTTCCTCGTGATCCCGAGATGTTAGTTACTCTGGTGGAATGACCAACTATATTTCACCGGGTAGATAACACTTTGGTATTTCGAGTAACGTCTTCTAAGTTGGTTCACTGCGCAATCGACCTGATGCATTCAGAGCGTGATGCTTTGTTTTTCTCGTTCTGTCGAGGTGTTAGCCACTCGCGTGAAGTGGTATTTATTTCTCCACCGGGTAATTAACGCCTCGATCGTTCGAGTGAATTCGACGGCTAATATGTTGTTGTGATGTTTCCTAGGGCGTGATGCATTTTTTTACTCGTGTATTTGTGTTTTCTCGAGCATTCTCGTGGTTTCTAGCGCGAAGCAAGATTCATTTATCCGAAACCCGTTGCACCGTGGGGTTTAGGTGTTGAGCGCCTGTGTGAAGTGAATTTGCTTTTCTTCACTGGGTGCATAACATCCGAATCACGCGGATATTTTCGCCGTGGACGTGTAGCCCGACCAGATTTTTTTTTTTTCAGTCCGACAGAGCAACAAATGTTTTCCTCGTGATGGCGAGGTGTTATTTACTTTGGTGGAGTGGGCTATTATTCTTCGCCGTGTAGATAACACTTTGGAATTTCGAGTAACGACTTCATAGTTGGTGCAATGCGCAGTCGACCTGATACTTCTCGGAGCGTGATGCAATATTTTTCTCGTTCTGTCCAGGTGTTAGCCACCCGAGTGAAGTGGTATTTGTTTCTCCACCGGGTAGAAAACACCTCGACCGTTCGAGCGATTTCGACGTAAGAAAAGTTTTTATATTTAACTAGTGTACTTTCGATTCGTTTCTTATTTGCAGCACCCACATGAAAGGTTTTACGCTCTGATATGTCTGATGTGCCCTACGGCGTGATGCATGGTTTTTCTCGTTCTGTCGAGGTGTTAGCCACAAGCGTGAAGTGGTATTGATTTCTCCACCGGGTAATTAACACCTCGATGGTTCGAGTGAACTCGACGGCTAAATTTATTGTGATGTGTCCTAGGGCGTGATGCATTTCTGTACTTGAGAATTTGTGTTTTCTCGAGAAATATCGCGATTTTCAGCGTGAAGCAAGATTCGTTTATCCAAAACCCGTTGCACCGTGTGGTTTAGGTGTTAAACGCCAGAGTGAAGTGAATTTGATTTTCTTCACTGGGTGCATAACATCTGAGACCCGCGGATATTTTCTCCGTGGACGTGTGGCTGACCAGCTTCCTTTTTTTTGTAGATTTTTACATCGAGGTTTTTTCCTCGTGATCCCGAGGTGTTAGTTACTCTGGTGGAATGACCAACTATATTTCACCGGGTAGATAACACTTTGGTATTTCGAGTAACGTCTTCTAAGTTGGTTCACTGCGCAATCGACCTGATGCATTCAGAGCGTGATGCTTTGTTTTTCTCGTTCTGTCGAGGTGTTAGCCACTCGCGTGAAGTGGTATTTATTTCTCCACCGGGTAATTAACGCCTCGATCGTTCGAGTGAATTCGACGGCTAATATGTTGTTGTGATGTTTCCTAGGGCGTGATGCATTTTTTTACTCGTGTATTTGTGTTTTCTCGAGCATTCTCGTGGTTTCTAGCGCGAAGCAAGATTCATTTATCCGAAACCCGTTGCACCGTGGGGTTTAGGTGTTGAGCGCCTGTGTGAAGTGAATTTGCTTTTCTTCACTGGGTGCATAACATCCGAATCACGCGGATATTTTCGCCGTGGACGTGTAGCCCGACCAGATTTTTTTTTTTTCAGTCCGACAGAGCAACAAATGTTTTCCTCGTGATGGCGAGGTGTTATTTACTTTGGTGGAGTGGGCTATTATTCTTCGCCGTGTAGATAACACTTTGGAATTTCGAGTAACGACTTCATAGTTGGTGCAATGCGCAGTCGACCTGATACTTCTCGGAGCGTGATGCAATATTTTTCTCGTTCTGTCCAGGTGTTAGCCACCCGAGTGAAGTGGTATTTGTTTCTCCACCGGGTAGAAAACACCTCGACCGTTCGAGCGATTTCGACGTAAGAAAAGTTTTTATATTTAACTAGTGTACTTTCGATTCGTTTCTTATTTGCAGCACCCACATGAAAGGTTTTACGCTCTGATATGTCTGATGTGCCCTACGGCGTGATGCATGGTTTTTCTCGTTCTGTCGAGGTGTTAGCCACAAGCGTGAAGTGGTATTGATTTCTCCACCGGGTAATTAACACCTCGATGGTTCGAGTGAACTCGACGGCTAAATTTATTGTGATGTGTCCTAGGGCGTGATGCATTTCTGTACTTGAGAATTTGTGTTTTCTCGAGAAATATCGCGATTTTCAGCGTGAAGCAAGATTCGTTTATCCAAAACCCGTTGCACCGTGTGGTTTAGGTGTTAAACGCCAGAGTGAAGTGAATTTGATTTTCTTCACTGGGTGCATAACATCTGAGACCCGCGGATATTTTCTCCGTGGACGTGTGGCTGACCAGCTTCCTTTTTTTTGTAGATTTTTACATCGAGGTTTTTTCCTCGTGATCCCGAGGTGTTAGTTACTCTGGTGGAATGACCAACTATATTTCACCGGGTAGATAACACTTTGGTATTTCGAGTAACGTCTTCTAAGTTGGTTCACTGCGCAATCGACCTGATGCATTCAGAGCGTGATGCTTTGTTTTTCTCGTTCTGTCGAGGTGTTAGCCACTCGCGTGAAGTGGTATTTATTTCTCCACCGAGTAATTAACGCCTCGATCGTTCGAGTGAATTCGACGGCTAATATGTTGTTGTGATGTTTCCTAGGGCGTGATGCATTTTTTTACTCGTGTATTTGTGTTTTCTCGAGCATTCTCGTGGTTTCTAGCGCGAAGCAAGATTCATTTATCCGAAACCCGTTGCACCGTGGGGTTTAGGTGTTGAGCGCCTGTGTGAAGTGAATTTGCTTTTGTTCACTGGGTGCATAACATCCGAATCACGCGGATATTTTCGCCGTGGACGTGTAGCCCGACCAGATTTTTTTTTTTTCAGTCCGACAGAGCAACAAATGTTTTCCTCGTGATGGCGAGGTGTTATTTACTTTGGTGGAGTGGGCTATTATTCTTCGCCGTGTAGATAACACTTTGGAATTTCGAGTAACGACTTCATAGTTGGTGCAATGCGCAGTCGACCTGATACTTCTCGGAGCGTGATGCAATATCTTTCTCGTTCTGTCCAGGTGTTAGCCACCCGAGTGAAGTGGTATTTGTTTCTCCACCGGGGAGAAAACACCTCGACCGTTCGAGCGATTTCGACGTAAGAAAAGTTTTTATATTTAACTAGTGTACTTTCGATTCGTTTCTTATTTGCAGCACCCACATGAAAGGTTTTACGCTCTGATATGTCTGATGTGCCCTACGGCGTGATGCATGGTTTTTCTCGTTCTGTCGAGGTGTTAGCCACCCGCGTGAAGTGGTATTGATTTCTCCACCGGGTAATTAACGCTTCGATCGTTCGAGTGAATTCGACGGCTAATATGTTGTTGTGATGTTTCCTAGGGCGTGATGCATTTTTTTACTCGTGTATTTGTGTTTTCTCGAGCATTCTCGTGGTTTCTAGCGCGAAGCAAGATTCATTTATCCGAAACCCGTTGCACCGTGGGGTTTAGGTGTTGAGCGCCTGTGTGAAGTGAATTTGCTTTTCTTCACTGGGTGCATAACATCCGAATCACGCGGATATTTTCGCCGTGGACGTGTAGCCCGACCAGATTTTTTTTTTTCAGTCCGACAGAGCAACAAATGTTTTCCTTGTGATGGCGAGGTGTTATTTACCTTGATGGAGTGGGCTATTATTCTTCGCCGGGTAGATAACACTTTGGAATTTCGAGTAACGACTTCATAGTTGGTGCAATGCGCAGTCGACCTGATACTTCTCGGAGCGTGATGCATGGTTTTTCTCGTTCAGTCGAGGTGTTAGCCACAAGCGTGAAGTGGTATTGATTTCTCCACCGGGTAATTAACACCTCGATGGTTCGAGTGAACTCGACGGCTAAATTTATTGTGATGTGTCCTAGGGCGTGATGCATTTCTGTACTTGAGAATTTGTGTTTTCTCGAGAAATATCGCGATTTTCAGCGTGAAGTAAGATTCGTTTATCCAAAACCCGTTGCACCGTGTGGTTTAGGTGTTAAACGCCAGAGTGAAGTGAATTTGATTTTCTTCACTGGGTGCATAACATCTGAGACCCGCGGATATTTTCTCCGTGGACGTGTGGCTGACCAGCTTTCTTTTTTTTTCAGTCCGACAGAGCAACAAATGTTTTCCTCGTGGTGGCGAGGTGTTATTTACCTTGGTGGAGTGGGCTATTATTCTTCGCCGGGTAGATAACACTTTGGAATTTCGAGTAACGACTTCATAGTTGGTGCAATGCGCAGTCGACCTGATACTTCTCGGAGGGTGATGCAATATTTTTCTCGTTCTGTCCAGGTGTTAGCCACCCGAGTGAAGTGGTATTTGTTTCTCCACCGGGTAGAAAACACCTCGACCGTTCGAGCGATTTCGACGTAAGAAAAGTTTTTATATTTAACTAGTGTACTTTCGATTCGTTTCTTATTTGCAGCACCCACATGAAAGGTTTTACGCTCTGATATATCTGATGTGCCCTACGGCGTGATGCATGGTTTTTCTCGTTCTGTCGAGGTGTTAGCCACTCGCGTGAAGGGGTATTTATTTCTCCTCCGGGTAATTAAGACCTCGATCATTCGAGTGAATTAGATGGCTAATATGTTGTTGTGATGTTTCCTAGGGCGTGATGCATTTTTTAATTCGTGTATTTGTGTTTTTTCGAGCATTCTCGTGATTTCTAGCGCGAAGCGACAATATGTTTTTTCTACATCTCGCGTTTATTCCCGAATCTATTCTCATTTAGAGCTCCTGCATTTGTATCAAGTTTTCGAGTGGTTTTCTTCCGTATAGAAATAGGATCCCTGCAATATTTGCTCGCTAGTTTGAGGTGTTGTCCACTTAGGTCAAGTGACTTTTGTATCTTGACCGAGTAGGCAACATGTCTGGCTACCGAGTAGGAGCATCGGAGCATTTTTGGGTTTTTTTTCGAGAATTTACGCGGTGTTTAGCGCCAAGCAAAAGTAGTTTAACTGAGACTTGTTGTACCGTGGTGTTTTAGGTGTTAAACTCCTGGGAGTTTTGAATTTAAATTTGGCCATTAGCACCTGAGCGAAGAGGAATTTGTTTCTTCATTGAGCAGATAACACCTGGAACGTTCGCGTGAATTCGACAAGCAAAATTTATTTTTTCTTTTGTCTGTTTTATTGGCGAATGCATTTTTATTTACAGGTCCCACATGCAAAGTCTTTCGCTGTGACACGCATGATGTTTGCTCAGGGTCGGTTGATGCATTTTTTTTCTCGTTCTGTCGAGGTGCTAGCTACCCGCGTGAAGTGGTATTTGTTTCTCCACCGGGCGGATAACACCTCGATCGTGCGAGTGAATTCGACAGGAGAATTTTTCTTTTTTCTTGGTTATTTTCCAGTGCATTCTTATTTACAGCTTCCACACGAAGAGCCTTACGCTGTGACAAAACTCCTGTTTCCTAGGGCGTGGTGCAATGTTTTTCTCGTTCTGTCGAGGTGTTAGCCACCCGCGTGAAGTGACATTACTTTCTACACCGGGAAGATAGCGCCTTGATCGTTGGAGTGAATTCAACGACAATATGTTTTTTCTACATCTCGCGTTTATTTGCGAATCTATTCTTATTTAGAGCTCCTGCATTTGTATCATAACTTTTCGAGTGGTTTTCTGAGTGAAGTGTATTTGATTTTCTTCACTGGGTGCGTAACATTTGGGATATTTTCTCCGTGGGCGTGTGGCTGACCAGCATTTTTTTTATAGTTTTTTACACCGAGATTTTTTTCCTCGTGATCCCGATGTGTTAGTTACTCTGGTGAAATGAAACAACTATATTTCACTGGGTAGATAACACTTTGGTATTTCGAGTAACGTCTTCTAAGTTGGTTCACTGCGCAATCGACCTGATGCATTCGGAGCGTGATGCTTTGTTTTTCTCGTTCTGTCGAAGTGTTTGCCACTCGCCTGAAGTGGTATTTATTTCTCCACCGGGTAATTAACACCTGGATCGTTTAAGTGAATTCGACGGCTAATTTTTGTTGTGATGTGTCCTAGGGCGTGATGCATTTCTATACTTGAGAATTTGTATTTCCTCGAAAAATATCGCCATTTTCAGCGTGAAGCCAGATTCGTTTATCCGAAACCCGTTGCACCGTGTGGTTTAGGTGTTAAACGCCTGAGTGAAGTGTATTTGATTTTCTTCACTGGGTGCATAACATCTGAGACCCGCGGATATAAATCGACCTGATGTTTCCCAGAGCGTTATCCATTGCTTTTCTCGTTCTGTCGAGGTGTTAGCCACCCGCGTGAAGTGGCACTAGTTTCTTCACCGGGTTAGTAACACCTTGATCGTTCAAGTGAATTCCACGGAAGACTGTTTTTATTTTTAAATAGTGTACTTGCGATTCGTTTCTTATTTGCAGCACCCACATAAAAAGTTTTACGTCCTGATATATCTGGTGTGCCCTACGGCGTTATGCATTACTTTTCTCGTTCTGTCGAGGTGTTAGCCACCCGCGTGAAGTGGCATTAGTTCCTGCAACGGGTAGATAACGGCTTGATTGTTCGAGTGAATTCAATGGCAATTCTTTTCCAAAACCCTGTGGAGTGGTACGTTTTGGCAGAAAGAGGATGCCTGCAATGTTTGCTGGGTAGTTTGAGGTGTTGTCCACCGTGGTGAAGTGACTTTTTTATCTTCACCGAGTAGGTAACGCCCCTAACTGCTGAGTTTGAGCTTCTGAGCATTTTTTGGATTTTCCCGAAATATGTACGTGGTGTTTAGTGTTAAGCAATATTCGTTTCGCCGAGTCTCGTATTACCGTGTGTTTTAGATGGTAAAAGCGTGGGTGAAGTGAATATGATTTTTTCCACTGGGTGCATAACATCCGAATTACGTGGAGATATTCCCGTAGACGTATGCTCAGTTTACCTGGCATATAGATCGGATATAGGTATACAGAAATGGGCAGTCAGAACATTTCGAAGCGAAACAACTCCACACTAGAAATTCCTAATATGGAGTTGGGAGAAAGAGGCATTTGTCGGGAGATAACAAAAAATCCAAACTTGTGCTGGGGGATTCGACTAAAGAAAGGATAGTCAACTGGGGAAATGTTGATAAAGAGTGGAAACATCCTTAATTGAAAGAGAAGGAAGCTAATGTTTTTCATAAACCAGCTTCTCTAGAGATAGGTAGCAAGCACTTTTTGGAGTTTCAAGAAAGGTATGTGGAGATCAATTATCCATTGAAAACACCGAAAGTATTGCATTTATTTGCGCTTATTTCGCGCTGTTCTCTCGCACTTCCCCTCCAAATGTATTTCGATGTGTAAAAATTTCTTAGACTGAAAACACAGTCATAAACTGTTATAAAAAAAATGCCGCCCTAGGAAACTGCCTCGTCGTCTCATGCTTGGCTCGGCCCTGTTAGGCACTACCTGTTGATTTATATATTCATTGTCACAAATCATTGTGCCCAATCTGGAAATGTAAATTGAGTGATGTAGAACTATTCTGCGAGCTGCTTGAGTGCTCTATAATTGTGATTGTCACTTAAGGGATCTTTAAATGTGCCACGGACCGCTTAAGTGTTCTGGAACTGTGCTGTGGGTCACCCAAGATATATGTAAATATGCCGCAGGCCACTTAAGTTATCTCGGACTGTGCCATCGGCCTACTTAAGCGATATGAAAATGTGCCACGGGCCACTTGAATGATATGGAAGTGTGCTACGAGTCACTTAAGAGATCTGTAAATATGCCGCTTAGTTCATTTTTACAAAATTAGGTTTGAGGTGGCCAGCTACATCAGGGCCATGTTTACGGGAATGTCCCGTAATATACAGGTCATATGGTCGCTCTAGACATTTGTGTACTACCAGTTTGTACACTACAGCTCACGAGCGACAGAAACACTGTATCGCATATATGCCTTCCGGAATGAAAACATTGTACCACCCCTGCATTGAAAACCCGGGACGAGAACCCGTATGTAGAAGGCTTACGCCGTATGAGTAGAATATGCCACAGGCATTCTCCCAAACGGCGAGGCTGATAGGACTCCATCCCGGAAGCCAGAGAGCAGGGCCGCTACTAGAGAAGAAAAAGAGTTTCTTGCCCCAGGCGATGAGCCAGGAAGGGCACTGGGCTTATTCTTTTTGTATTCAAAATTTCGAGAAAGGGGGTGCTCCAAAATTAATGCCAGCCTCGGGTGACGAAGTGAATTTCCGTTTCTAGTTGCGGTCCTGCCTTGATGATTCTCATCGTATTTGGTTTTTTCACACGTAATATAAATTCGCTATAGTAAATACAAATGCCCGTGAAATGTCTGTTCAACGGAACACGCTAAAGACACCAGCCCTGCTGCAGGACGTAGGGCTACGCAGCAGCAAATGTGTTCCGAAGAGATATTGTGTGTGTGTGTGAACTGGGCCGGAACTAGAGGATGGTAACTTCCCTGGGTGGCAAAAACCATGGTTGCGGTATCCTAAAGTGTATTATAATGTAAAAAAAGGATTATATAAAAATTTAATAAGATTGCTTATAAAAACAGAAGTAAATATTTTCTAGTTTAATTGAATGATTATAGATGACAGCCCTTTAGTTTTCACAAGTGAAATAAAATAAGTTGAGCTTATCGACTCTAGATGGCGACACTACAGCTGTTGTAAACAGCACCTGTGTTATGTTAATCTTTGGCTAGGGTTACAAGCATGGAGGAAAGAATAAAGAAGAATCCTCCATGGCTTACAAGGCTGGAAAACTGAGAAAGGAGGACGCCTGCGCACGCACTCTTATTGATGTAATTTTCACAACAGATGGCGCTACTTACTTTCCAAAAAATAATACTACCATGAGGGCTGTTCAAGTATAACGTCAACCAGGGGCGTCGGAAGTGTTTCGAAACTGTGGGTGCTCATCATCTGTGGTTGCTCAGCTATATCGGAAATCTTAATTTCTGAATCAATTCTGGGGGTGCTCGGATCCATGCCACAAATTACCGTGGGTGCTTGAGTACCCACAGCACCCCAGGCTCCGACGCCACTGACGTCAACAAATTTATAGAAATTTTTGACCCCGTCAACACTTCTCAGCAAAACTCCGACCCCCCCCCCCCATTTGTCAGCAAAATTTCATCATCAGCTCAACATCCTGCCTCCTACCGCATATTGGTGGACTCAGCGACGTACTCGGGGGTGCGGGTGCATAGGGCTTCCCCATCCCCGACGATGAAAATTTAATTTTTTAATGCAAAAAATACTTTAAAAAAAAATTTCGGAAGGAAATACCTTTTATATGTTATTATAATCAGTTTCTATTTATTTCAATGGTATTTGAACTCAAAATGCCTTTTTAAGAAATTCATTGCGACCCACCCTCTAAGCCAGGGGTTCTAAATCTGTGCATCGCGCGGAGCGGTGAACCTTACAAAGGTTTTTCTTTGTCAAACAGCTCTGGGGAGCCGGCGGAGCTCGCAGATAGGCGTTGAACTAGAAAAAGGGGTGCCGTGGGTGGAAAAAGTTTGAGAAACACTGCTCTAAGCCATATATGATAAACACTTGGTCCGCGAACCAAATGTGACCCTGGGGGGGGGGGGGTATCTGATGTGGCCAGCGATTACTAAAGTGGCTCTGTAGGGGACTTCTCAATGAGGAGAATAGTAGTTCAGGTGCCCATAAACTAGTGAAAGATTTTTTCTCGTTTCTGGCACACTGAGTAAGATGCCATTAAGAATATTTCATGAAGGGTGGTTGATGACGTAAGCATAATTCGACCCCCCTTTGTCATCAAAAGTTGGCAAATCGGAAACCCCCTCCCATCGATGCTGACGTAATACTTGAATGACCCCCCCATCACAATAATTTTTCCATAACTAAAACAAAACCTCCAAATGCCACAGTAATTTGATAATCCAGTTATTATCCATGATTACCAACCATTTTTGTAAGTTTAATAAATTTTGCTTTTCTCATTCACAGTGATTATGTATAATCTCCAGCTTGCATTGATAAATCATCGACAAATTATTATTTAAATTTGCCGGAAATGTTGCTCAAATTTCAGCCTTGGATGATGGATTCGATCAGGGATGTTGCTTATGTTGATAAATGTTAAGAAAATATGTGCAATTTTATGCAATTGTGTGCAATAATACTGAAAAAGGTCAACATTTGCAAATGTATATGCACGTATTCATTTGCGTATAATCGGGACTCTTAGTTATGAAAAGGGTTATTGGAACTCACCTGATAAGTTGTCAATAAAGTGGGGAACAAATATTAATGATATAGTAGATGTTGGTGAAGTAATCTGCAAAAAAAAAAAAAATCGCTCCTACTCCCCTTGCTTTTAATGGATTGTGCCCACTGTCTGGTCAGTTTTCTTACTTTGCCTGGAGCAAGGAGGGGTTTTCTTTCCATACCCACGGAAGTTTTTTTCATCTTTTGGGAGTGCTGTTTTTTTACCTGAAGAATCAGCATTGAGTGTTGTTTGCATCCCATTTTCTTTATTTCTCATTAATGAAATATGTTGCTCTTCTTCCCCCCCCCACTTCAGTACACGGCATCTGCTGTTGAAGAGCAAACAATGGTATTCTCAAAATGGATATTGCGGTTTTCTTCTCTCAGAGCTGTTTTTTTTCCAACTGTTTTCCTTATGTTATCCTGGGGCAATTTGGGCTATGGTTAGAATAACATATGCCCCGCTTGGAGGTGACTTGGGAATTTTGAGGATGCTGGTCAAAGCGTGTAAAAATGTGTGTACTTTGTAGAATGAGTGGATAAGAAAATTATTAAAAAAAAAAAAAGAATGAGTGAAGAGGGCGGCAAAATTTGTACAGCCCACAGGTTGTGGAACTATAAATCCGCCTCTGTAGAGTGAGGGGACCAGATCAGAGAGAGACCTAGAGAGTCTGTGAGAAAGCATGTAAGTGACAAAAAGAGTAAGTTAGAGACATGGGCGTATTTACGGGGGGGGGGGGGGAATTGGGTTATATCGCATTGCAGCTGATTGGGGGAATAATTTTTTTTCTTATTAGACTAGAAGGGCAGAAAAATAGTCCACCGGCGGCACAACCGTAAATCCACCTCGGGGTGGGAAAAACCAAAATGTACACTTGCCCGTGTGATATAATCAATTCCTCTTTCTGGTATTACGACCGCAGGCACTGCCTGTTCCCAGTAGTTTTACCAACATTTTCGTTGTCATGGTATGGCAACATAAAAGAGTGATAGCGTGTGGTGTCGTGACCTCTTATTGTTCCAAAATTTAAAAAAATCATGTTTCTGAACGGATGCACCGCACCCCCTGCGCTCCCGCTTTCGCCGCCCCCCTGGAATCTGGAAACCTGAAAAGGAGGACAGAAGAACGAATTTTATAAAACGTAGGAGGACACTTGAAATGACACCGAAAAGGATAAGGCGCCGTTCAAGTTTTACGTAAGCAAATTTTTAGCCATTTTGACCCCCCTCCCCCCCCCCCTTGTCAGCAAAATTTCGTCATCAGCTCTGCCGCTCTGAATCCTAACGCATATTCGTGGGATCAGAGACGTACACAGGGGGGAGGGCATAGGGGGAGCCCCCTACCTGACGATCAAAAATTTATTTTTTTAATGCCAAAAAAAAAAAAAATTTCAATTGAAATTTCGGAAGAAAATCCCTTTACATGTTATTTTAATCAATTTTTGTTAGTCGAAGGCTATGAACTCAAAATTTATCTTCAATAAATGTAATGATAAATCGCATAAATGCCCATGGGCCAAATATGCCCCTGGGGATTATCTAATGCAGCTGCCCACCTCAAACATAATTTTGTAAAAACTAACTAAGCGGCACATTTACAGATCGCTTAAGTGTCCCGTGGTACAATTCCAGAGCATTTAAGCGGCCCGTGGCACATTTTCAGATCCCTTAAATGACCCGGGACACAGTTCCAGAACACTTAAGCGATCCGTAGCACATTTAGAGATACCTTGACTGACATGTGACGTAGTTTTAGAGCACTTTATTGGCCCCCCCAGTGCGGTTCTACATCACTCAAGTTACACGCGGCGCATTCTCAGATTGTTTGAGTGATCCGCGGCATATAATTACTGATCACTTGAGTGATACGTGGCATAGTTCTAGAGCACTTAAGTGGCCCGGACACATTTCCAGATCACTTGGATCCACGAAACATTTAGATATCACTAAAGTGGCTCTCTAAGGCACTTATCAATAGGGGGAATGTTACTTCAAGTACCCGCAAAATATCGAATGTTTTCCTCGATTTTGGCGCACCGAGTAAGGTGCTATTAAGAATATTTCCATAAAGGGTGGTTGATGACGTAAGCATTATCCAAACCCCCCTCCCCCCTTGTCATCAAAAGTCAGCAAATCGGAAACCCCCTCCCCCAACGATGCTGACGTAATACTTGAATGGCCCCTAATAAATAATTTGTCCTAAAAAAAATAGGACGGATAGTAACCCTAGATTTGCCTCTCTCAGAACGTTATCAAAATTTCTATAGTTCATTTTTGCTAAAATTTCAAGCGTACTCGTCATGCCCCCACCCCCACCCACAAGGGTGGGACAGATAGGGATCCAGCCCGGGGAACCAGAACTAAGGTTACCAGACATTTTCCTTTAGGAGGACATGGCCTACTTTTTGATGTCGTTTCAAGCGTTCTCCAACCTTTAGGAAAATTCACCGTCTTGTCCTTTTCCTTTTTTTTGCAACTATGAAACATACTTGTATACCTCTTCGTTAATAGGAGTGCTTTTATGTTTTTTTCCAACGCGCAATGACCAATAGCTGTCGAAATTCTCACAATTTTTAATGTTTTCGCTTTTTTTTTAGTTGGGGGAAATTTATTGTTGTTTAAGCGGGTTTTATTGGAAAGTATAGTGGCGCCATCTGTTGTGGAAATTGGCAGAAGCTACGTCATTCAGGTTACGTAGCAGGCGTCCTCCTTCCTCAGTTTTCGAATCTGGTAACCCTACCCAGAACCAGAACTATTCTTATCATTTTCTGTTCTTCGCGCTATAAATTCACTATAGAGTAGGGTTACCAGACGTCCTCTTTTAGGAGGACATGCCATTCTTTTTCATGCCATTTCAAGTAATCTGCTAATTTCGGAAATTTAGCCCTTTTGTCCTCCTTTTCAGGTTCCCGGAATCATTATTATTTTTTGTTTGGAATTGGTTTTTTTTTCACTTTGAAGCTCTTCATTGACATGAGTGTTTCTTTGGAATTTCTTTCCATTGATCAATATAGCCGTCGAAATCCCCAATTTTTTTTTTCTGTTCTTGCGGTTCTGTCTTAGTTGTGAAGAATTATTGTTGTGGCCAGTTTTATTGATCAGAATAGTGGCGCCATCTCTTTTGAAAATTGGGAAAAGTGGAGTCTCGAAGGGTGTGCGGAGGCGTCCTTTCTATGTTTCCTAATCTGGTACTACTATAGAGGAAGCCCGGTAGAAAATCTGACCTGGGGGCTTTGTTGCTGGATGTGGGGGGTCATGATCTTCGTACATGTTTTTAACATTTTCAGGTTTTCGGAGTTATTTTCTTTTACTTATTTGCAAAAAAAAAAAAATGCACCTAAAAGTCACGTGTAGCGTGGACACGAGTGATTTTATTATTTTTTCCTTCAAAATTAGGGGGAAGGGTACACCAAAGTGGGTATTGGCCCCAGAGTAGATTTTCGTTTCTAGTTGTGGCGCTGTCCGGGATGATTTTCTCGTCATTTTTTTTGTTTTTTCACACTCTTTAAAATTCACTATAGAGGGTACGTGAAACATCTGGGGGAATGAAATGAGTGAAAATTATGATAATCAAAAAAATTACTACTACTACTTTTAACCATATATGCATCCTGTGCACAATCCTCTACGGCAGCGGTTCTCAAGCGTTGCTCCGCGGAACCCTTGGGGGCCTCTTGTGCACTCCCGAGGGGCTCCGTGGCCGCTCGAGGTTCTGTGTTTATGTGTGACCCTCATGGCCCCCACATCCTAGAGCAGGGCCCCTAGGATGGGACTTTTGGTGGGCCCCCAGACCAGACTTTTCATGGGCCCCTTTATAGTGAATTTATGGCGTGAAAAAACAAAAAAATGATGAAAATCGTCCCGGGCCCTGTCAGCCTCCCCCTTGTGGGGGCCATGGTGACCCTAACGTGTATTTATGTTGAAATTGTGCTTATATCGTGTTCTTGCTGGTGTTGCCATCTGTGTTTCGTATTTTGAAGTAAAGATGGTGAATGCTTGAATTTGGTGTTGTACGTCCACCTGTTCTCTGCGGAGAAACTTTCTTAAAAAATATACATATAATTATACTACTACCAGGAATGTGAAAGAGGTACATGTGGTTACACATGTATCTCTTTCACATTCCTGGTAGTAGTATAATTAGAAATTAGAAATTCCGCAGAGTAATGTGCACGAGGTACATGTGGTTACACATGTACCTCGTGCACATTACTCTGCGAAATTTCTAACGAACTGGTACATATTGGAATGTGACCTAACGTGAAGTTTGTTACTGTGTGATGCTTGTTATCAGGGGCGTCGGAACTGTTTCGAACCTGTGGGTGCCCGTCGCACCCCCGGCTCCGACGCCACTGCTTGTTATGTTGAAAAAAATACTGACGTAAAGGGGGCAAGCACGGATCCAGTTAGTTTTCCGGGTCGGGGACTCTGTGCAGGTTCGTTGGATCATATCGCATTTTATGGAGCACTGATTTTCCTTGTATTACGCTTTTGGCAGGGAACGTTCGCTCGTCTCTGCATCCACGCCGGGGGGGGGGGGGGGGGAAGAGGCTCTTTGTGGGATGAATAATTTTAGGGCCAGTGTTGCCACCTGTCAAATAAAAAAAAAGCTAATAATACAATTGAAAGCCGACGTAGATGAACCCAAAATTGCAAAAAGAACCACGGCTATACGTGATTCGGAACTATATGAAGTTCCTTCATCAGTAGCAGAAACAAACAAGAAAAACTCCGCATAGTCGTGGTTCTTTTGCAATTTTGGGTTCATCTATGTTGGCTTTCAATTGCATATTATCTAACCCAAAAGGTAATTTATTTCTAAAAAAAAAAAACTATCTATATATACATAAAATAACGTAGAACTGTATGAAAAAAAAAACATGGAGATAAGAGTGTGAAAAAGTGACAGAAATCAAAAATTTTAACGATAGATTTTTTAGTGAATTATACTTGAATTGTTGAGAGAGAGAAAAACGAAAATTTTAATAATGAAATGGTAATCAGCGTTTTCCCGATCGGGAACTATAAAATATTTTAATTTCTATGTCCCCACCCCCCCCAATCAGTGTCGTAACTAGGATTTTTGCTGCCCATACAACAGGCGTTTGGACGCAATATTACGTCTTTGATCGCAAAGTGGTTAAAGATATATAAAACTTCATACTAACATTGGATATACAATCAAAAATATGTGCAAAAAATTCGAAAAATAAATCAACAGTTAAGTCGTGTTTTTAATGATATTCCTACTAGAGCAGCGTTTCTCAACCGCCGGGCCGCGGCCTGGTACCGGGACCTGGCATCAGTTAAACCGGGCCGTGAGTAACTCACCGATATTCATTTTTACCCTTTTACACCCCATTAGTCGTGCGTGATGTGACCGGTCCTTCCCCTCATATAAAAGAAATCAACCGGGCCGCAGAGTTCCAAAGGTCGAAAACCACTGTACTAGAGACCATGGTTCCACCCCCCCTCCCCATGTTAAAAAAGGTACGAGTTCCTTTCAAAAACACGGAAACATCTGAAGAACAGCGAGATTACACGCATTTGTCACAAATAAAATTAGTAGATTCAATATGAATATATTTTTTTTTATTGCCGTTCCTCCTAGTGGAAATGCCTAAAGGGGGATACTGACGATTTATTAGCCCGCAAAAAATCTCGACGTATAGTAAAAAGAAGGGTCCATCTTATATAATGACTTGTGTGTGTACAGACTCAACTTAATACTACACAGTCCATCTTCGCCTTTGACAAGGCGAAACTCGATCTAAATTTTATAATAAATCAGAGATTAAGCGCTTTGTGCCCAAACACACGTTCAGGCGCATTTGACTGAGATTCGTCGTATATTTTATTGAAAAAAATAATAATAAAAATCTAGTAAAAAAAAAAAAAAACCAATTTTATTTTTCACTCTTTGGCGGCATCTTCCCGGTGACGTGCACGTGTATGTTATGAAGGTATGATGACGATAAAGATCGTCGCAGGACGCGATCTTAAATCGTCGTCGGCCTCACATTTCACAAGACCCTAATGCTACGCTATAGCGCTCGTAAATAATGGAATAAAATAGCCGTTCGATTTGTTCAGGGATATCTCGTTTGAGGTCACATCGCGATCTTTTCGAAATGATAACCACTGAGTTTGGTTGAACAGGTCTTCTTTTTTTCATTCACTTTTGTTTTTAATTGCCGTGTTTTCCTTGGTCTATCCGTCGCGGCGCTTTCGTTCTTTCAAAACGTACATGCTCAATCCGTGTCCATGAATGTGGCCCTAGGAGTCCTTTGATGTTGCCCGCGACCTCGAACCTAATTTTGTAAAAAATGAACTGAACGGAACATTTATAGATCACTTAAGTGGCTCTTGTAGTATATTTACAGACCACTCGAGTGACCCATTGCACAGTCCCAGAGCACTCGAGCGACCCACTACACAGTTCCAAATTACTTAAGAGGTCTACTACTACTACTACTAAACCAGATATGTACCTCGTCCATATTCCTTTGCGGAACTTCAAACGAATTGGTACATGTTGGAATGTGTGTGTATGTATAGTGAACCTTCCGTGAAGTTTGTTTCTGTGTAATGCCTGTTATGTGTAGTGCTGCCATCTACAATCAATTTTTTAAACCGTGAGCTTTTTTTTCAACTCATAGTGAGGGAAGTGTAATGAATGAATAATCGTAACGCTGTACTTAAGCGGTCTGCAGTATATTTACATATCACCGTGACACATTTTCTCAGCCACCTCGTTGGGCATTTTGCCTGTTGTGGCGTTGTATTTGTATTATGGAATCATTTAAGTGACCGATGACACATTTAATGGGCACTTCAATGACCCGCGGCATGTTTACAGATCACGTGAATGACCCGCCACACAGTTCCGGAGCACTTAATCTTGAGCGCCCGAATGTGGCGCGGTGGCAAGATGTTTGTCTACCACCGTGAAGGTCTCCATCACGGTCTCGGGTTCAAACTCGGAGAGGAATATGAATAAGATACTTTCTCTATAACGAGCTTGAGGTAACCACCGATACCTCTGTGGCCTTCACTTCCAACCCAACTCATTAATGGCAGTAAATTGAAATACAACAATTTGGCCAAAGTTGGTGTTTGGGTGCACTTAAGCAGTCCGCGCCACATTTTCTTATCACTCAAGTGACCTGCTGCACAAATGTAGATCTCTTAAGTGACCCACGGCACAATAAATTACTTAAATGACCAGCAGCATATTTACAGATCAGTTGAGTGACTCGCCGCACGGTTTGAGATCACTTGAGCGGCCCTCGTACATTCCCAGATATCTTAAAGTATCCACCTGCAGTTTATTTACAGATTACTTTTGAGTGATTGATTAATGGCACAGTTCCACAGGAAATTAAGTATAGTTCGCGGCTTATTTTCAGATCACTCAAGTGACCAGAGTTGAACAGTTCCAGATCTCTTGAGTGACCCCGCGACACATTTACAGATCACTTGAGTAACCCGCCGTACAGTTCCAGATCATATAATTGACACGCATCATATTTAAGGATCAGTTGAGTGACCTGCTGCACAGTTCCAGAGTGCTTACATGGACTGTGGCACATTTTCAGATCACGCTCTCCACTCGTTTTAAATGGTTTATAATAATTATATTTTCCACGTTAAAACCAGAGGTACGCTTATGTGGAGCAAACACAAATGGCCCTAGTAAAGATATCGGCCCTAATTAATTGCAGCCAAATCTCGATAAGTCGAATGTTCAGCAGAAAACTTCGAGTTATCGTTAGTTCGAATTATCGGAAATTACGATTTCAGAGTGGGGGAAAAAGTAAGATTTATTAAAATAAATGCTATGTTTATACGAATGTCGTATTCTAACTTAATCAACTTTAGTTATTGGATCAGAATATTTAGAAATAAACTAGACGTGTAAGCACTGTATTATGTGGAAACGGACACAAACATGATACCCGTATGCATGAACTGAATTATAAATAATATATAATTATATACTGTACAACATAATTTTCTGTCAAAAACTCCAATGATTTTTTTATTGTCCTTCTTTCCCGAGAAAAGCATTCACTTTTCGCAAGCAGACGAATGATTTTGCTGAATTCCATTGCTAAATGCTAAAGTTTATTGATAAATTATGTAGCTGAATTCTATTGCTAAATTATGTAGCTGAATTCTATTGCTAAATTATGTAGCTGAATTCTATTGCTAAATTATGTAGCTGAATTCTGTTGCTAAATTATGTAGCTGAATTCTGTTGCTAAATTATGAAGCTGAATTCTATTGCTGAATTATGAAGCTGAATTCTATTGCTGAATTAGGTAGCTGAATTCTGTTGCTAAATTATGAAGCTGAATTCTATTGCTGAATTATGTTGCAGAATTCCATTGCTGAATTATGTTGCAGAATTCCATTGCTGAATTATGTTGCAGAATTCCATTGCTGAATTATGTTGCAGAATTCCATTGCTAAATGCTGGATTCTATTCTAAATTCTGTTATTAATTCTGTTGCTAAATGCTGGATTCTATTCTAAATTCTGTTATTAATTCTGTTGCTAAATGCTGGATTCTATTCTAAATTCTGTTATTAATTCTGTTGCTAAATGCTGGATTCTATTCTAAATTCTGTTGCTAAATGCCGAATTATATTCTAAATTCTGTTATTAATTCTGTTGCTAAAGGCTGAATTTCATTGCTGACTTCATTCTATTGATAAATTGTGTTGCTAAAGGCTGAATTTCATTGCTGACTTCATTCTATTGATAAATTGTGTTGCTAAATGCTGAATTCTGTTACTAAATGCTGAATTTCATTGCTGAATTCTATTGATAAATTGTGTTGCTAAATGATGAATTCTGTTGCTAAAGGCCGAATTTCATTGCTGAATTCTGTTGCTAAAGGCTGAATTTCATTGCTGAATTCTGTTGCTAAAGGCTGAATTTCATTGCTGAATTCTGTTGCTAAATGCTAAATTATATTGCTAATGAATGATTAAAAGACAAACATTTTTTCTACAGATCGCATTCTCGTGTGTGCCAGCCGATTTATTTATATTAATTTTCAAAAACTTTTGCGCGCCCCCCCCCCCCTCCATATAACAGAAAGGGGGCAAGACGAGATCTTTTATAATATGTACTGTGTGACTGACTTGAAGAAGAAGAGACCCGTGACTGTCTACACAAGAGAAGCGATTAGTGATTCCGGTCACATCTTATCCATTAAAGCTCGCCGCGAATGCAGTTAATGATTCGAAAAACGGATAAGAAGGGAAGGCAATGGACAAAAGGAAGGGGGCAGCATATAATAGTTGTTTTCCTTTTATTTCAATTGTATGGCCACCATTCAAAACAGGTGGCAACTGCCGCACACTTCCCGGAAGGAGACAAGGAGGTGTAATATACTGTACGTACATACATGCATACTGTATGTTAAATGGGCATGAAACAGAAGAAAAGACTGTCTTGATATATCTCAATTGCATTGTATTTATTTTCTTCAGCAAAAACTACGGGGGGGATCTGGATCAACCATGCTCAACCAACACAACACCATCTACAGAAGACCTCCGCGCGAAGCTCGTGACATCACTGAAGACGGTCATCTCATCTACAGCCATTTGGATATAGCAGACCCACGCATGCGCTATCTTCACCCTTCTTTGTAGTACATAAAATGGCTAGAGGTGAGATGACCTTCTTCAGTGATGTCACGAGCTTTGCGCGGAGGCCTTTTTGATGTAGATGGTGTTAGCTCAACCCGTAGACTAAATGTGGCCCACGAAGCAACATCGTGAGACCCATAATAACCCTATATTATGGAGAATTAAATGCATACACGTTCAACCCATAGCCCGATGGCCAAATGTGACCCTCGGAATCACCTGATGTGGACCGTGACCTCAAACCTAATTTTAAATTCTTAAATGAACTAGGAAAAACATTTCCAGATCACTTAAGGGACCCTCGCAGCTGTTTCACGTCCCGTAAGTGGCCCGCAGCACGTTCCCAGATGACCATAGTCAGTGTTTCTCAACCGCCGGGCCTTAACATATGACAAACAGGGCCGTGATTGGTTTCACCGGTTCATTTTTACAAATTTATTTCCCATTCGTTGTGTATATGACCGGGCCTCTCACTCATGTGAGTAGAAGACCCGGCCAGAAAAGAAATCAAACGGGCCGCGGGATTCTGAACGTCGAGAGACACTGACAACAAGTGATCCACAGAATATTCACAGATCACTTGAGTGACCCGCTGCACATATATGTATATATATATATATCACTCAAGCGGCCCACGGCATATTTACAGATCACTGAAGTGGCCACGGCATATTTTCAGATCACTGAAGTGGCCCACGGCATATTTACAGGTCACTGAAGTAGCCTACTGCACTGTGCCAGATTACTCAATTGCGAACGTTATAAGCGGGATCTAATGTATTATACTATTTTCACAGTCGAAAAAAAAGGAAATAATGAAAAAAAAAAATTCAATAAAAAAATTTCAGAATGAAAAAAAGAAACTTCAATGTTTAGAGCGCCCCCCCCCCCCATTTGACTTGTGGTAGTGGGATTGAGGGCCCATTAAAACGTCCCTGGTTCTTCTCATTTGAAATTTTTATTGTGATAAGCGTATTTGAATGTAAATTTTCCACCATTTAATTTTATTGTGATTTGTGACCAGTTACAAAGTCATTAAGTGACGTGCCCTCAGAAAAAGGTTGAGTACTTCTGTCCTAGATCAATCTCAGCAGCTCACATTTATAGCACTCGGTAACCGAGTAAATCAAGATGTGCCAATGTATTGTCAGATTTTCAAATCAAAACTAGAAACATTTCTCTATAGTAGTATTAATGTAAACAGGGTCAGTTCCTAATAAATTCCAGTCCTCCTGGGCAAATATGAATTTTCCGGCGCCTTATTTAGTGTTTGAGACAGAGGCGTACGCAGAATGAGGTACGTGGGCTGTGCCTAATACACACACACACGGCAGCTAATTTTGGGACAGTGACCAAGTGGTATAGTAGTAAGATGCTTGTCTAGCACAATGAAGCCTGCTGTTAGACGCACGGGTTCGATCCTGGGAAAAGACATATCTAACAAGTTCTCTCCCTGATGAACCTGAGCCGACCACCGATAGATGGCGACTTCATTCCCGACCCAACTCGATTGGTAGTAGATTACTGTATATGGCGAAATGGCCGGAATTGGTGTGGGGTAAAGTAGTAGCCATTTTTTGGGGGACTTGCGCACGCGCCCCGACTGCCGATGGCGCGAAATAGGCCTGAATATAAATGCTCATAAAATCGATTTAAAATTATTCCAAAGAAAATACGTTACTTTTATCTTCGCACCCGAAAATTCAGTTCCTTGCGTAAAATTTCAAATTTTGTATTAGCCTATAGTTATGCCCCCTCCTAACAAAGGAGTTGACGGGACTCCAGCCCAATGGCCCGAAATGATTGCTACCATTTTGTGTTTTCTCACGCTATAAATTCACTGCAGGAGCGTGTGAAACGTCTGGTCTGGACCTCCCACCAAAAATGCTTGCCTAGGGAGCCCTGCTGCAGAATAGTGGGAGGGGAGCACGACTATAATATCACCTAGCAAGTTACACAATTGAAAAAAAAAAACCCTTGATTAATAAAGTTTCACTCTAAAACTGTTGAATTCATGTTATAATTTTTTTTTCTCCTCCTCCAATCTTACAAACAACCAAAAAACAAGTCCAGCCACAATGAAGGGAAGTTGGCAACCCTTTTTCCATAATTATTTTTCTTGTTATACACTCTTACGGGTAATATTTCATACAGTGACTACGTGACGTTAGATTTCTTCTGTCTTTTTTTTTTAAAGAGAAAGGGGTCTGTCTATTTTTCTGTCCTAAACGTTGAGTTCATTGCCGAGAGGCAATAATTTTCCAGCCCGACGACCACAAAAATCAACCAAGTATAGCTAAAAAATACGAGGAAGCCGCAATATTTATGTCTGTCACTTTGGAGGCTCGCTCGCTTGCCCCTGGACTGAGCCACTGACAAAATAAAATATAAGGGAAAGCAACAGAAATAAAAGAAAAATCGGAGGATTAGCTAACTGAGCAAAACAGGAGATTTTTCTTTTGAGAAACCTGTAGTAGAGAAATAGACAAGACAGATCGGTATCTCTCTCATCGGCGATACGACCTTCCGCTCCTTAGGAAAATGTACCTACAAATGGGATTAAGAACGACTCGAATCCGATTACACATGTTTCGGGGTTCGGTTCATCAAGGGTCTGATCTTTTTCTGCGGTTTCAGGTTTTTTATTCTCTTTCGTTTCACTGATGAGGCCATTGATGTGCTTTTTATTTGATTTTTTCAATTTTCTATGTTCTCGTTCATTTAGGAAATTGAGCGGCTTTTACTTTTTTTATTCCTGAGAAAAGTTTCTCGTTATTTCATCCTTTAGCTGCGTGTGTGAGTTTCGTGCCGATTAAATTTTTTGTACTGTTTTTCCATAGCTAACCCTTTAATCGGCAAGCATTGAAATATAAAGAGAAATAACATTTTGAGAGGTTATGTACCCTGAATGCTGTAACATAGTTTTTTCCCAAAGTGAGCAGTATTACCTACCGGTGGGCTATGGAATAGTCCGGGGGGTGATAGAAGCTACGGATTTAACATAGGATGCCATGGGTTCATTTGAAAGGGGGCGATGAGGGGAAATATTTCTGATGAAGGGGACGATGGAACAAAAAGTTTGGGAAACTATGCTGTATATAACATGACAAAAAAGAAATTATTATTAATATTTAAAAGAAATATGGTTACACTTTAGGGGAACACGCTGTATTTACATGATTTACATAGATTTGAATAGTTTGAAAATGTCACTAAAATTGAAAGTTCGGCGATTTTTTTTTTCTCAGCCCAATGGATGAAGAAAAGAAAATTTTTCTGAGTATTATGCCGAGTTGAACTCAGAAAAGTCATTTAGTCTCGGCCGGAAATCGAACCCAGTCCTCTTGCAATCTGGGAAAGCAAGCTATTCGTATACAGCACTGGAGAGGTGGTGTATTTTTAAATCAATGTATTGATCGAAATTAAGTGGTAAAACATAAATGGTATCGGTAGATTCTACTCAAGTGAAAAAAGTATAAATCTGATATATCGAAAATACAATGTTTTGATTGCATACAGCGTATTCAGGTCAGAACGTCCCCGCTTAGTAGGCTTACGACTTGTTTTTTTACTGATCCCACTTTTTACTAATATCATCGTTAAAGCGATTCACCTATACCCGTTTAATTCGTGCTTACAGCGTTTTTTCATGGTGGTTTATTGAAAAACTTTATAAAAAAGCGGGGCCCACAGTATTTTTCTGTCACCCGAGGCCGGAACTGGAGGGAGGCGGGAGAGGACAGCTTCCCCCCCGGGCAGCAAAATTTAGGGGGGCGGCAGCAAATTTCAGGTGCACACATAAAACACCGTTGTAAAATTATCAAATTTTGAATTGATGGGGGCGGCAACATTATGTTTGCCCGGGGGCAAGATGATAAAAAAATATTAGTTACGGCCCTGACCACGTCATTTTCAGACCGAATTTTCAATAAGTTCTCTTCAAAACAAAATATTTAAAAAATCTTGATGCTATTGATGATTTAATTTGTTTGAATTTCTTGAACATTTTTAAATCCAAGACGATGGATTGAAATACCGATGTATCGTAGACTGGACAGGGCCATAACTGAGATTTTTGTTGCCAAGGGTCAAACACTATTTTGTCGCGCCCACAACTAAAATTTTTTAGTTGTGTAAAATATTTAGACTTCAAAATTCTATAATTCTACAACGGTGTTCTTTGTTTCCACCTGAAACTGCCGCCCCCCCCCTACATTTTGCCGCCCGAGACAGTTGCCCCCTCTGCCCCCCTCTAGATCTGGCCCTGGACTGGGGTCGCTTTGGTTACATGCTCTAATTTCTTATTTTAGATGACACCATTTCCACTGTAGATGAAACAGGGAGATGATTCCAAGTCCAGCCTCCATGATTAAAAATTGTGTCTATTCCGTCTTTTTTCTTTCCCACCTAATTTTATCTCCATAACCTGTGTGTTTGAAGGTTTCATGAAAACATTGAAAAACTGTGTTTGCAGTGCTTAGTGGTTACATCTTACAGTCTTGATAGAAGTATGGTTTGGTGGGTATACTCATCGTTTCCACTGAGGATGATAATCAATCTAATTAATTAATTTAGATCAATTAATTCATTTTTGGGTTAATAATTAATCTGATTATATCAATTTGTTAATTACTTGTTGACTTGAGAGCAAATTGTTTAACATTTGCGGAGTGTCAATAATGTTCATTACAGGCACACATTGGCGTACGCAAGATAGGAGGGGGTTGGGTCACCCCCCCCCCCTCAAGCCGATATTATAGTGTTATTTTGCAGGAAAAAAACGTAAAAACTTTCCCCTCGAGAAGAAAAAAAAATGGAAACCCCCTCCCCTTTGAGAAAATTCTGCGTACGCCTATGCAAGCAAACACATTTATACAGATGCCATGAACAATTAAGACAATGTTAGGCTCTAGGCAGGGTCGAAGCCAGAAATTTATTTCGGAGGGGGGGACTAGTATTTCAGCGTGGAAAGGACCACCCATAGAATAATAGATTTAACCATGTTTTTCCATAAAAATCAGTCATTTTCTAGAACTTCGGGGGGCCCCTTTGCTCCACGCCCTATAGAAACTACACACACGGAAGATCAGATTAACTTTTTAATTGATTTAAGAGATTAGCACACATTCTAATAGTAACACCATAACAGGCATCTTCGACTAGGGACATTTACGTAGTAGACATTAAAAGAATAATTCCTTATGCATTATTTATGCATTTTTACTTTTTTATTCGTCCCTGATTATTTCCATTTTTGTGAGATGGAAACATACGTTTTTTAAAAGCGAAATATCAAGACAATAGGGCATTCACCCCCTTCAGGTGGGGTGACTTGGGTGCACTACTCTGTTATTCTGTAGTTTGCGTAAAAAAATCCTGCTGATGAATTAGACGATGACTTGAATGGCATGTTTGCGTTATTTTATGTGATGAAGAGGGTATTGTGAACTCAAAATGTTCAAACCGACCCATCTGAGCAATGGAAATTCGAATCGAGGTCACATCCTTTGCTTCTTTTAGCTATTATAAATTTAAAATTTGAAACAAAATAAAATTTGAATACAAAAAAACAATAAAATTTGAATACAAAAAAACAATAAAATTTGAATACAAAAAAACAATAAAATTTGAATACAAAAAAACAATAAAATTTGAATACAAAAAAACAATAAAATTTGAATACAAAAAAACAATAAAATTTGAATACAAAAAAACAATAAAATTTGAATACAAAAAAACAATAAAATTTGAATACAAAAAAACAATAAAATTTGGAAGATTGCCAACATTAACAAGTCTGGGGAAAAAATTAATTTTTTCATCTTCATTATTATTTCGATTTAGTTTAATTTTTTGACAAAATACGTGCATTGCATGCATTACGGGCAAAACCGCAAGTGGGTGAATTAAAGTGATATTTCCCTAACACATTTCTACACTACTTATCAAACTTACTAACTCCATCTGGGAAATATGCAGAATCACCGGTAAAAGTTATAAATGCAATGAAATTTATCAAACGAGACGTTTGATCAATTTCAGGTGGTTATACTTTATTGCATCATCACCAATATTTATCACATTTACCGTAACATATATCACATGTTTTTTATAATATATGTAGTCGATCTGTAATGGTAAAATATATATAGATAAAGGAAACGGTTTTCGAGGGAGAGGAAAACGCCATGATTACCATCAGGAAGATACGTGGTGAGCATGAAAAAAATAAAGAGAAAGAAACAATGGTGATTACGTTCACTAAGTAATAATCTTTTCTCTCTGCCGAAGGAAATGTCTACGCACCAACGGGGTTATAATCCTTTCCCTTCTCTCTGTATTATGTGTTACATGGCATATGGGAGAAAAAGCGGGGTGTCATCTTCTTATGACTTAGGGGTTATGACGGGAAACGATGAATTCCCAAGTCAACACTTGATTTTCGACACGCGCCTGATGACTTCTTGCTCTTCTTTTTTTCTTTTGTTATATCAGATAGGTCACGTGAGGGGATTTAAGAGAGTGAGGAGCGTGTGTAAATACTGTATATATAGAGATTAAGGGTGTTCAACCTTTAGGAGAGATTGGGCCACTTCACAGTGATTTAAAATCGTGTTGCAGGCCACTTGAAGTGATCTGGAATAGCGCCGCAGGTTACTTAAGGGGTCTCTTAGCTTTTGAACAAGTCAAACACGTCCCCTATGCGTTAGAGGTTCGTTGGGAATATTAACGTGGGGACGTGTCTGGCTTTTCTATCTTTTGAAATAGTAAAAAAACTTGCTCTTTAACTTCTTAACTTTCAATAATATTTCTTTGTAGAAATAATATTGAAAATATTACTTATATATATATATCCATTAATTTACCTCAAATTTTTTACCAATTATATTTGATTGCAGGGGCTTAGCCAGAAATTTCTTTTCGGGGGGGGGGGGAACCAAAGTGATAGATTTGGCTATCTTTTTCCCTTTTTAGGGCCATTTTCTCACATTTCCCTCGCTACGCCCTTGTTTGATTGCGTATGCTATCCTATGTCAGTACAAAATTTTACATATCACTATTACTTATTGTGTTTCATAAATGTAAAAAAAAAAAGAAGCATTACAAACAGTTTGCACGCATGATAAAATAACATGGCATCAATGATATTGAATAAAAATTGATTCAAAATAAGCAAAATTGTTCAGTTGTTAAATTGACGAAAACGATTTGAGATCCATTCATAAAAATGCTTGAGTTATAATTTCGTTTTTAATTTAAAAGTTTTTTAATTTGAAAGTTTTTCAATTTAATTTTGAATAAGATTGAGGCGATAAAATTTGTCTTCTTCATCATTTTATGAATTGAAGTTTTCTTTATTTTGAATCATTTCTTATCCGATTACATTCGTTTCATGCAATTTTACCATGAGCGCAAGCTGTTTTTAGTGAATTTTTTTTTAAATTTGTAAAAAATTAATTACTAGAGATATGCAAAGATATATAGAGATATCAAATATATGTCGCAAAAATGTGAAGTAAACCAATGGATAAATAATACTTTTAATAATATTTCTATACAAGGAAGTTTTACCATGTTAAAAGGTACGAGACCCCATAAGGGGATCTGAAAATGCAACGTGAGTGGGAAGATTAGGGAAGGCGAAAATTTCACCATTTTACCCCTCCTTCAACAATACAAGGGGGCGCCAAAACGTGTAGGCCTACTTGCTTCGGTTGACCAAGCATCTAGTAGCGGCCCCATACGCCATCTTAATAAATCTTCAAAAAAATATTTATCAAGAATTAATTTTTTAAAATATTTTCATTTCTATTCCAGTTCTCAGAAAAGTAAGGCTGTGGGTAAGACGAAGTAGTACATAATCTGCACTAAAAAATTCCAATGTCTTTTTAACGTGTAAAAAATTCGCTCAGTAAAAAGTGCGGTATTTATCTCATGTAGAAAATAGTCCTCACATAAAAATTTAAAAAAAAACGTAAAATAAAACAAAAATTCAAGAAATGAAAACAAGACATATAAAGCACACTGATGTCTAAAAGTTAAGCATAACGCACAAACTACTACGTACAAACTGGACGTAGATCAAAGTGGTAGTTTGAAGGAGCGAGGCTCTTCTTACTTATCGAATTGATTTTTTCTTTTTTGAGCAAATCGATATTGAAGAATAATTTCATGATTAAGGCCCGGGTTACACTATAAAGTTTGATAAAAGTTCTTTTATAAAACTTGAAGAATGTAACCAACAGGCTATTGGTTTTTTAAGTTTTGTAAAAGATATTTTATCAAAATTTTTATAGTGTAATCTCGGCCTATGGTCGACATTCCTGATTGAGTGAGAGTTTTCGGAGGGGTTCTATGCAGTGCCGTCTCATCTCTATGGCCCTGTGGTATTTTCTACAAAAATATTCTTTGATGCAGAACTAACCTAAAATCCCTCTCTAACGGAATGTGAGTAGGCTAATATAAATATAGTCCACGAACAGCACACACGTGCGTGTGGGAGTATATAGGAAAACCCCCGCACCCCTCCAAGATAAACACAGTTATATTTTTTTCGCTCTAGGTATGGTAGCAGCATAGTCCGTTCTTGAAAGGATATAAAGCATCTTCATGTTATAGAACTACAAATCAATGCAAATATTGGATATTTACAGCACGAATTTCACTTACCTTAATTAAGGATTATTAGCAGTCACTTATCAGGGCTGACAGTTGACAGCTGATTTTTAAATTACAGGTATGACTATTTTCTAATTCCGTATAATAGAAGGAATCCGCCGAATAGTGTACGATGAATGCTATTTTCAATGTATGGATGCAAGCCTACCATAATTTTCGCCTGTCTTTATCCTTTTTTGCGGAAATAGCGTAGGATGTGTGAGTGATAATTATTTATAATTATAATGAAATATCAACTCCATCACTGCTAAAATCGCTAAAAATCTGATTTTTTTTTTCTTATCCCGGCTAATAATGTACAGGGAGATAAGGAGATGAAATGAACACTGCGTCGTTTTAACTCATTTTCCCGGGCTTTGAACTTTTGTTTTAGTAGCACCGTGTGAGGGAGAACGAGCGACTCGACTCGTTCAAGTCAACTCAACACTCAAGCTGAGGCTATTCGAATTCGATTAGAGTTGGCCTATCCTAGTCTGAGGATGCCCCTTACTTTAGCTGGAAACAACAGCTTACGTATTTACATACTCTCAGAAATCATTGTAACAGACCTCATTATGTAGGACCTCATCCCCATTGACATCAGGGTCCTACCTGGATGGGTCCATGTTTTAAGAAGCCCTGGTACTATGTACGACCATTTTAGTTGCATCGGGTGCCCCCCCCCCCTGCTGGGAGTAGGCTACCTGTATATAAATTTACATACTTATTCTAAAAAAATTGTATCAAATCTCATTATAAAGGGACCCCCCCCCCTCCTACGCACTCAAGGTCCCGGGCTGCATCTGAGTGTAAGCATGTGTCAAGAGGGGCTGTTTCTATGGGCAGATTCGCTTCATTCTGGAAGTAGTCACACTTTTTATCACCATATTTCTTTATATCAGAATATTTTTTCCCCGCGCTTTGTGGGTCCCCTTAGCAGCCTGTCATGGTTCCCTCTCCAAATTGACTTTCACCCCCCCCCCCCAGGTTGAGAAACACTGATCTGCAAAAATCATACTTAACTAGCTACACTTTTGGACAGCAGTGCATGATAAGAAAAATTATTTTATAATATTATATAAGAATTTATACGCTACATTTTAAGACATAACAACTCTATAAGAACTATGTTGCAAGGATCAAATGCGAGAAACAATTGCATAAATCACAATAATTTTATTTTCGTCTCAATTTTCAGTTATCTGCATCGAATTTATCCTTTTTTTTTTAATGTCCTATTGGAAAGACACTGATTCGTGATCACAAGGACGCGGGCAACGACCGTCGTTCTATGTCCATCCATTCATTCTCGGTCATCTGGATCCTCGGAGTCGCGTCCGTTTTCACGAGGAGGAGGAGGTTTCGTCAAGAGAGCTTTCCCGCTGCTGAGGACAACCATCTTCTTGGACATGGGAGCGTAGGTGACCTTCTCGAACATCTGCAATCCGAACATCAGCGAAGTTTCGTCGATGACGCCTTTGAGTTCTTCCGACATGACCTTCTTGACGAGATCCGGAACGGAAAGGTGTTTGGAAGTCGGGGCCCTGTCGCTAACGGCGGCTTTCTTCTCGGGACCCTTGTCGTCCTTCGCGTCTCTCTCACGAGGCTTCTTCCTGTCCTTCGGAGCCATGAGCACTTCCTTAACGTTGGGCAAAGAAAATAAAAACAAACGAACGGCCGTAAAACGATCACAAGTATTTTCAAATTTGGATGTCAAAGAAAATGTGAACCTGCCGATCTAGCTTCTGGTGGGGAAATGAAATCGTATCGGTCTGTTGTAGCTTTACAAGAAACAGACACTATTGCTTTTTCCGTACAGCAGAGTATCACTTTTATGATTGTTTGGTTTAATTGTTCATTATAATAGAACAGAATAGACGGCATCCTCCTGACTAGAACATGGCCCACGGCTCTGTCCCAACGAAGATGTATAAGCAGTATCAAAAGAAAAAAAGAGGGGAAAAAAACAGAATGTGGGCCGAGTACGACCAGGCTGTGTCACTGGTTCTCAACCTGGTGCCCTTGCGGTCCTGGTATAGGCCTATTCTAGGGGTGATACGAATGATAATCAAAATGAAGGGGAGTCATGGCTGATGTTTTAGGGAACACAGAGAGCCATGAAAAACATTCAGATGCGAAGAAATAAAGTTTTCAATTAAAATCAAACCTCTACAAGGGTGGGGGCAAAGCCGCTTACTCTTAATGCAGCTTTGGGTGGGGGTGACAGGGCTCCAGCCCAGTGGACGGGACGCTTTGTCAAGGCTGCAACTACGGGAGGGGAAGCGGGATTGTCTGGTGTCCCGGGAGCCGGACCAATGCATTCTTGTCGCAGCTGACCAAGCATCTAGTTGTGCCTTGTATGCTGCTATTAGGCATTTTTAAATGCATTTGTGTACTCCTATAAATACATGTTAATTTTTTTGCGCATATTTTCCTTTTCTCTTAGATTAGGCCACAACCTACTTTAGTTAGTCTTTTATTTACTTAGTCTTTCAACTTAGCATTTTTTATGCGCATATTTTTTTCATTTTTGTGAATATCTTTTTTTATGCAAATTTTCTTCAATAAATATTGTCCCTTTTTTAGAGAAGCTTCAGTATTTTTAAATACATACATGTTTTTGTTTTTCACTTCACTTATGTTTTACGACATAGGCTTTTATACCTATACATTTTTTTAAATTGCAAAACAACACAGAAATAGATGAATACAAATAATTAAGGCTGGTCCGATTAATCGATTAAGATTAATCGGGTCGATTAATCGATCAATTGCTAATCGCAGTTAAAAATTTTAGTCGAGTTAATCGACACGATCAATCGATCAAAATTCGATTAAAATTTTCATAAAAAGTTTATTTCATAAAAATTTTCATAAAAAGTTTATTTCATAAAAATTTTCATTAAAGTTTATGATTTAACTTGATTTGTTTGACTAAACCGATTAAATATCTTAATTTATGTTCCTGTGCATAACATTTCAGATAAGTGACCGTATTTAAAAATATTTTAATTACAAATTTTTCGTGATGAAGAAACACAAGTTGATTCAACGAAAACTAGTGAGGATTTCTAAAATTGCTGATTAAAAAAATCCCGACAAGATCCAAGTAAAGAAATTCCAGGATATGACAAACATGTTCAGCATATCGTCGCTTTTATGCCATAGACAGAAATGTTCAAATTTTGAATTTTGGGTTTATCAGCTGATTGGATCACTTATTGTGCTATCAAAATTTTTCCAGAAACGCAATTCATATTCCCTATTGAAACACATTTTACAAAACATTTCGGAAGATCAACTTCCATAGAGTAACATGGGTAGAGTAAAAATTCTACAGTCGTTTTCTCCAAGTTCTAGAAATTTGCACATTCATGTTTCTGGCAAAGGGAGTCGATATTAAATAGCTTTAAGCGGGTGGCCTTTATTAATGTATTTGTTAATGTATTTCTATATTTGTTTATATCCATTCAGTGGACAGATGCGTGAAATGAATAAAAAATATTTTTATAGCATCAGTTAATGTTATACAGTTACGACACTACGTTTGCTATGAATGAATAGCATTTGGAAATATTCAATTAAAACTCGATTAATCGATTAAAATTTTTTGATTAACGAGTTAAAAATTTTAATCGATTCCCAGCCCTACAAATAATATACAAAATAAAGGCAACAGAACAAAAGCAAAACATACACTCTGCAGCTCTTAGAGACTCAATCGGTTTATCCCGGTATTATTCAAGTAATTACTCCCAGTATTATTCAATAAAAAAAATTCTGTCATCAATAAGCAACGGCAAATATATTGTGTGTGTGTGTAACACTGTAAATAAATTTCAGATTTTTTTTCCTTTTTTTAAAAAAAATCATTTCAAAACTTTTCTTGAGCATCATTTTATAGTCCACTTTTAATGAATTTGCAAAAATTTCAAGTGTTAAAACTTCTGATTTAAGTAGGTATGAATTATTAAAAAAATTTTTACGTTTTATACGACTGTAAATGTTATTTAAATTTTTAATGTTACCGTGGTAAGCACCTCCCTTCATTGTTATTGCGTAAGTTACTCTTGATTGGATCCATGCATGGAAGACTGTCTTAAAGAGTTCCGGATTTATGTGTTTCTCAATCTGTATAATACTCTGCTATTTGTTTTCCAATTTCATTACACAAATATTGTTTGTGTGACTATTCCATTTCAGCATGCCTTGTATAATAACTCCTAAATATGTATATTCTCTTATTCTTTCTATATGATTGCCAGAACAGCTTTGGGAGGAATATCCACATTGGGGTTTGAGGTCTTATATCTGCAGTTTTTAGACAGATGAATTTTGTTTTTCAATGTTTGGGAGCAATTTCTTTTGTTATCCTTAACAACTCTTCATTATCTCTGACACACAGGCTATCATCCACATATATCACGGAATATAGCGACCTATCATCCGCAAGAGACATTATCTAACCATGAAATTCTAGACGGCATGAATCATTAATGTAGATTAGAAAAAGAGTGAAACCGCTGTCTGAGGTATTCCTTTTTTTATTTCAAGATAATTGTTATTTTCATTTATTATATTAACTGCCTATGTTCGTCCATAGCAATACATCTCAAACCATCGCAAGAGCTCACCAACAGATTTCAATTTCCTCCAATTTATTTAATAGCACAGTTATATCTACATTATCAAAGGTTCTTTCAAATCAATAAAAACCTATATAGAGTAACTTGTTGTTGAAACTTTGATTTAGGTATTCGTTTACTTTTGCGATTGTCATTTCAGTTCTTTTCCTGTTTGAAATAAATATTGATTCTCAGCGAAGTAGTCTTTAATGCATAGGGCATATTGAAGAATTTTTTACATTTCATGCATATTTCGGCATTTTAAAATGCATATTTTCTCAATTTTCGCGATTTTTTTTTTTTTCGGGACATGTAGATGCATAGGCATGTAACTCCTTTTTTTTCATTTTTGCGTATATTTTAAGTGCCATACTTCGGCATTATTAGAATGGATTTGTTTCACTTTTCTCACATATTTTTGATTTCATGTCAAATATCGGCATGTTTAAAAATGCAGATTTATCTTTATTTTACTTATTTATTTATTTTTACATCATTTTTCAGCGTTTTTTTAGTGCATATTTTCTCCTTTTTTTTTACCGCATATAAGCCTGGCTCTAGTCAATAACATCTTGTACAAAAGTTAGCAAGGAGTCCCTCTCTCTCTCTCTCTCAAATTGCGTTCTTTGCTCTTATTCAGTTTACCACCCAAGGAGAGAAAAAAGAGAGAGAGAGAGAGAGAGATGTTCACATCAAACTCCCCAATCACGTACGACCGGGAGTCCCAAGCGTAACCAATGAAAGCGAAATTCAGCTCGTCACCCTGACCAATGGCATCGGTTCCGAACAGGATTGGATGGTGACGACTACATTAGTGGGTGGAGAACGTCATTCATCAGATGTGTATACGTCACTGCTCGTTTACGCTGACGTTTTCGTTCGAATGAGCATGCGCGTCGTTGCTCTTTTTCGCCAGATGGACTTGACTGTACGCTTCTTGTGTTATGCTATTATATTTTTTCACTCTTTCCATGTCTGGCGAAGAACTCTAGTCAGTTAGGACTTGTAAACACAGGAGGACCACGCGTTTCTCTCGCACGCATGCAATGGATTTATGCATGAACGAGTTCTCGTACTGAAAAGAAAAAAAAAATTAACCAATTAATTGCTCAACAATGCCTATAATGCGCAATATCGTGATTGACATGTTGCCGAACATCCAGCATGTGATATAATAACTTTTTCGATGAACTGTGGAAAGATAACGTTTGAATAGGTTCGGGTGATATTTTTGGTTTATGACAACAAGAAAAACGATTAAAACTGTTGTGCAATAGCGGTAAGTGCATTAATTATCTCTTATTTATAATCTAGTTATTTTAATCAAACTGTGATTACTTGCATATTATATTTTATATTAGGTTAGTAAAATTAGTTTTTTAGAAAATTCAATCAATATAATACAGTTATACAAATAATATAAATACAAAGGCCACACCAGCCAAAATACACAACGAGGTAGGCGAAAAAAAATACCCATAAAAAATATGGATTCTTAATCCATATATAATCCTATATTGCTTAATCCAAATATATTAACTAAAATGCAGCAGTGTGTGCTTTCTCAAATACCAAAAAGAATCGAGAAATAAAAATGAAAAAATGGGTTTTCGGATCATTTAAAGTGGATCCCGCTTATAGCGTTCCCACTTTGAACACTTTCCCGCTTTGTAGAGACCTACGACTCCCAACTTTGACTAGCACTCATCAAAATTTTCCCAAATGTATGTCTCTAGGGGCGGGACAGTAGGCCAAGTACATGATTGCTATCATCGAGATTTCCCGTTTAAAGTGTTTTCCCGCTTTTAACGTTTGTCCATGATGATTTTTTGAAAAACCTTATAAGTGTGATCCACTTTATTTTGCCATGTACAGGTATATTCAAATATACACTGGACGATAGAGCAGGGCTGGACAAATCCCAGGTGCCAGGTCACCATGGTGATCAAAATATTGGTACTGGTGCCTAAAATTTTCTATGTGCTGTTACTAAATTGTGTGCAAGCTGAGAACAGCCCAAAATGTTTGGAATTTATAGCAGAATGTATGCCAACATGAAAGAGGGTAACCATGCTGTGAAAAAAGTCAAAAGAAGCAATATTTTGACCTTTTTCTTCGGGTAAAAATTATTTTGGCGCCTAAAAAATTGTTCTGACGCCTACATTTTTTGCCATTTGTCCAGCCCCGCCATAGAGGGCTAAGTGAAAAATCGGTAAGGACTTTTGCAACAGTTACAAACCGTTTGACTTATGAGACTGAAAACGGAGATTTTCAGTCTCATAAAGGTCTTCAAATACAGTGGATCATACTAATAACGTTTAAAAAACATCATGAAAAAACGTTGTGAGTGGGAAAAGGCTTTAAACGAGAAATCGCAATTTGAATTATTTTCAAGAGTTAGGATCACACAAAAATAAATAGTACTAAGATAGAAAACGTTCTTCTAAGTGAAAACGTTATAATATATACGGATTCACTGTCTCAATCGTGTAGGCCTATTAATTAAAGTTAGGACAGCAAAAATAAATCGTTCCAGACTGGAATTGCTTTCTAAACAGGAAAGTCATAAGCAGGATCCACTCTGTAAAACTTTTTCAGCGACCTCAACCATTCGAATTTGAAAATGCATGAGAAAAAAAGACGAAATCTTTAATTAACATTACGAAGGGATTTTTGCATAGGCGATGTATGCATGACCTTTTCCCGACGTAGAGGGAGGCTAACAAGCGGATCTAAGATTTTCCCACCCGAGGGCTATAAAAATTTTGCTACCCTCCTCCCATTCTAGTCTAATTTTCTTGACCCATTCATTCGTCACATTAACTGCTTAGGACTTTATGCCTCTGTAAATACGCTTCTGGAGGCTGATATAGCTGTCTCGCCTATGGTCTCGAGGATTGACCTAATCGCGGACTCAGATGGGAGTGATTGGCCTGAAGAAAAAGCCAAAAATTCAAGGAAAATAATGGTTCTGTCCCTAAAATGTAGGATGCATATTCCCCGCCCACTCTTTTGCTCCTACTAATTCACTTTTCCCAACACATTGCCTGCATTTCTCTGTGCACAGAATTTCGTAATCTGTGTGGAATGACATTAACACGCTACCTTATACAATATGGGGATTTTTTTCTGCATAGCAAAAAAACTTTATATGCCTATACACGGAAGCAATCTCGGACTCCAAAGGTCCATATTTTGTGAGCTTATTCTCCATAAAAAAAAAGGTAGTAGTCACTTTTGCCCATAACCAATAAACGGGTGAAAATAAAAAAAATATGCCTTCTAGAAAATATTGAAAATAACCACACAGTCCAGTATTATATTACACGTCGGAAACATCATTGAACTGGAACTCCTGCTGTCACCTATCAGAAAAAAAGCAGTTATAATTCTTAGATTGAAATTGGTGACGGATTATAAATTAATGAAAAACCACACGAAAAAAAAAAATATGTACGATATTAATAGATATTTTTTTGAGCAATAATATTAGTTAAATTAATAAATTTGCCACACAACTTTAACAGTCGTTATTTGTTTGTTGTAAAATAGTATGAGTAAAACCTGCATAAAAAAAATTAACGTAGGTTTTTGTAATTATGTTCGAAAAGTACTTAAAATATAATCAAAGTGTTTCTGGTCTGGATACTATCAACCATTTTAAACGCAGGAGTTTTCTTTCTTTTTTTATGGTAGCTATTACGTAGTCGAAACTCCTTAATGAACCTTCTTGGGACTAAAAGCGCAATATCCGGTCATGTAAAATATAGTGAAATTGTTTCGTTAAATTTATTTTCTTAAGCACCGGTTTCCAACTGGGGATTATGCCTAACTATTATAAGGCATATTCCGTGGCAGCTTTTCTTTGGGGGTTCCGCATGATCAAACGCCACGGAACCGTTAAACATTCCGAAACCCGAAAAGCTTCCAAAGAAGAAAACTTTCTCGTTACTGATACTCAGAAAGCTGTTCTTTGTTTTGAATTTTAACGCGATAGTGTCGTACAAAAATAAAATCCAGGCCGCTTGGATGACTCACCTATGGACTGTGCAAGTATGTGAGTGACCAAAGAGTGACCATTTGAGCGAGAGGCGAAAACAGTGACCTAGTGTGGGTGTGAAAGCATGTAAACGACCAAAAGAGTGACTTGAACACAATTTTTACGGTGTGTGGGGGAAGGGCTGTAGTCCAGAGCGGCTGATTTGGAGGACTGAGTAGCGTTAGCAAAACTAGACCACAATGGCTGAAGGGTGGCGCGAAATTTTCATAGCCCACAGGCAACAAAACTATACATCGTCCTCCGGAGGCGGAGAAGCCCGAAGCCCCTCCGATGGTGGTAAGCCCACCGTCGGAGGGGCCCTAAAATATGTGGCCTTTGTCAATTGCACGAATTTCAGCATGAAAAAATGAGGCATTTGTCCAAGTGACAACTGCTGTTTATCGTAGCACATAGTCCTCATGCGTTAAGACTGCCCTGGAGTAGTTTATTGAAAAATCAGGGATTATCTGACTTCTTCAATTGTGGAACAAACAAATTGTGTGGAAACAATGCTCGAAGCTTGATAGTAAATAAATATCCTCTGCTGAAAAAGAACCGTTGTAAAAATGTATATACATATTAAAAGCAGTTCTGTTTTGGGGTTGGAAAATAATTGTTGTTCATTGTTGGAGCAGTGGCGCCCTCTGTTGCAAATATATGTAAGAAACATAGCCAAATATGCTTGCATATGTGTACCCATGTCCAAGTTAAGGAATTTCTGGTAATTATTTCAACGCTTTCAATCGCATATTTAGTACGTAAGTTATAAACAATATCGTTACCTTGAAAAACCCTTGCTGTCATCTATGAAGCATAAGAGATACTAACAGCTAGCCTTCTTAGAAATCCCGCTGCACAGAATGAAATTTTTTATTTCGGTGGTACCAAGGGTCCTCACCTGCACAAAACTGTTTCTCTGCGCACACAATTTAGATATCTGTGTGCGGAATGACAAAAAAACATGATTATACAATTTGGGAAATTTTTTCCTTGCGCAGCAAAAAACCAGTATGCATTCTCAGTCTCTAAGCGTTGGCATTTTGTAAACTTATTCACCACGAAAAAAATGGTTTCTTAGTTACTTTTGTCCTTAACCAATAATAGGGTAAAAATAAAATTATAGCGGCAAAAATATGTACCTTCTAGAAAATAATTATACAGTCCAGAATTCGGAAGTTTCTAACAGCTGGCTCATGTGAATTTATGAAAGAGAGAATCTTTCCTTAGATCTCGCATGCACTGGACGGAACCGTTCGTGGACGGTCGAACCTAATTCAGGCCAAAGCTCACAATTGCTGACACTACCAAGAGATATGACTTATCGTTGCCTTTGTAGTCAGTCTAATGCGCTCACCCAGCCAGTGAGAGGACGTGGGTTCGATTCCCCGCAAAGGCAGTTGAATTTACTCTCTTCCCTAAATTCATCTTTCCATCAGCTTGCTGTTAGAACCTTCGTATGAATAGCGGAGAGTAACATCATCCTCGGAACACTCCTTTGTATTACATGTGAGAAACTTCAATGAACTGGAACTCCTTCCGCCATCTATATCAAATAAAACTGTTATAATTCTTCAATTCAAATTAGCAACTGGTTTTTGACTGAAGCACCGAATAGAAAAAAATGTGATTAATAAATATATTATAAACAATAATATAAGTTGTCAAGTGTCTCGCAATTTTAATAGTTGTTATTTGTGTGTGGTAAAGTAACATTGGGTATAATTTGCATGATGTAGTATTCGTGTGAAATAATTACAAAATTGCTAATTTTATTGATATTATTTTACCTTACACAAAGAACCACTGTTAGAATTTTGATTCAAATTTGAAAATTTATTCGGCGTTATTGTAAATATTTACTAGAGTGTCATATCATATTGTTTTTTCTGTGCGGTGCGTTAGTCAAAAACCAGTTGCTCTGTTTCCAATCGAAGAATTATAATAGTTTTATTTGATAGGTGGTGGGAAAGGGGTTCCAGTTCATCGATGTTGCCCACATGTAAAATATAACACTTTAGGCCGGCCCGTGTGGGGGGCGGGGAAAGGCAGCTTTAAAAAATACAGTAGAAATGGGTAATCAAGGTGAAATATATATATAAATATATCGAGTAGCTTATATATTCTTTGCGCCCCCCCCCCCCACCGGAAAAATTTGAAATGACGGGCCAGCCTGTGTAATTGTACGGTATAATTATTTTCAATATTTTCTAGAAGGCATATTTTTGCCTATAAATTTTTACTTTTACCCGTATATTGGTTATGTACAAAAGTGACTAAGAAAGACATAATTTTTTTCTCCACATGGTGAATAAGTTTACAAAATATGAATGTTTTGCGTCTGAGAATGCTTCTGTGTACCCATGGTTTTTGCTGAGCAGAAAGTAAATTCGCCCATGTTGTATAAGACAGCATGTTATTTTGTTATTCTGGTCAAAATTCTGAGAGCAGAGAAACAGGTTCATGCGAATTAAAAGGCAATGTGCCTCTCTCCCATCTTAAAAAAAATAATTATCACAGTTACGCATTTCATGTACGAATAAAATTGTTCCTTTCCTCGCTCATCATGACTCCATCACCCTGGAGTTTGCAACCCCCCCCCCTCCCCGCACCACCTTCCTGAGACTGAGATCTTTGGTGAGATCTATAGAGAATTTATAGTGTAACAAAACAAACACAATGCGATTTGTCCCGGTCCCCCCGGGATAGAGCTCTGTCAGTCCTAACCTTGGAGGTGGCGTTTTCGTGGTACTCACTTAAACCATTGAGGACACATGCTTGATTTCGTTGCTCAGAAGATAGTCACCGACAACTCAAACGGCTCAGATAAACACCGTCTGATTCAATGATTATTGGCATCATGATTATTTCAGTTAAAGTAATATCAGAGTTATTAAATATGCCAGAGTTCATGTACGGATGGTTTCTTCTTTGGTGTTGGCTATTATCAAAGCTCTTGATTCGTGAATATGCCTCCCAACAGGCTGACAGGGCTCCAACCTGCCGTGAATCCCACGTACGAGTTCAACCGGGCATGGCCATCAGGATCTTTGGTCGGCCTCTGGATCAGACTCTTCATGGGCCTCTCTATCATGAATTTGTTGTGAGAAAAACAAAATTAGAATCATTTCGTGCCACCGGCAATAGCGCTGCCAGACCCATCCTCTTGTATGGGCCGCACAGAGACCTAAGATGAATAGGAGATTCCAGAAAAAGATCTGGCAGAATGATTTATGACCATAAATATGTAAATTAAGAGGTAGTGCCTAAACCCACTTTCATTTTGCCCTTTGGCTATAATGTTGTTAAGACGGCAGTAGGGCCAAAAATATTTTTTATGCCGGTTATGAAAGTCATTATGAAAGTTTCATAAACGTTCATTTATAAAACTTGATAAATGCTACCAATAAGGGCATCGGTTGCATTTGCTCGAATGTAACCGATAACCTTATTTGTTAAATTTTTTAAATTTTATAAATTTTCTTTTATGAAACTTTTATAGTGTAATACTATTACCTTACCCTACCTTAGGATAAATATTCAAAGAATTTGAGTTCTGTGGAACAGCCTTATTATCATCAAGGGTTCCGCGGAACAGCCTTATAACTATTAAGGGTTCGGCGAGAAACTTTACGCTGGAAACGTCTGCGCGCTATGGAACCAGTTACAAAATTATACATATTGTCCCCCTCATGGCAGAAGCACGAATATGCAATGTCCTTGGAAAAAAAGAACGTGGAAATGACGTTTGAGAACATTTCTCCATGTAAGTTACGGAAGTTATATATTGTCCTAAAATGTTTTGTTTCATGAGTTTGAATAGAAATACATACTTCGTTTCAGGTTAAACTTTCATAGCAAAATAAATTATCTTACCAGCTGATAATAAAAGGGGGAAGGGGGAATTTGCACATTCGGGCTTCTGGCATGCAGGGACAATACATAGCTTTTTACGTGCATAATTTTGTCTGCAAACATTCTTCTGCACGTGCTGCGTAAACAGACGTCTAAATTGAATAGAAAAATTCAGTATTCACGTAATGATTATTATTTACGTCGTGTTTGAAGATTTTGGACAAAGTGAGCAGCAACTGAAACGATATCCACTGCTCCTCGTGTATAATTTAAAAAGAAACGTCTATAACGTAAATATATATCTTTTAGTTTACCTTAGTTTTAATGTTATCAATAAACAGATCAAATCTTGCTTGCAAAGTTGTATAGTTATCAACTTGAACTTTATTTCTAATCCCCTCAATCTGGTGTGATTTTATAAATCTCTGAACATGTAAAATTTCAACGAATCAAGTCTCTAGATGAAAAAGTATTGTATCTATATAGGCGTATATTTGTTCCGAAATAACACTAAAACATTTTTTTTCACTCGAAAGTATAAAAATAAAAGAGAAAAAAAATTGGTACAATTGGTTTTTTTGACTATGCATTTGCCATGTATATATTCAAATTTATGCGGGAACACAGTGGGATAACACTTCGTATCAAAGAAAAAACATGAGAGAAAGAAAAAACATAGGAGTTTTTTTTCCCGATTTTGATTTATTTATAATCAATCTACTACTTACTTGAAAAATTAATTAAATATATATATTTTTTTTAATTTTATCGGGCGCGGTGGCCCAGGTCGGTAAGATACTCGCCTAAAGTACCAAAGGATGTTTAGAGGTGTCGCGAGTTCGATACCTGATTCGTCCTTGCCAGAAAACTTTCCTGACACGGGGGTACAACAAAAACGGCGAAATGACCGCAGAAAAAATTGCTACCGCAGGGAGTCCGCCATCGAGGGGTTAGCGCACCAACCTCTCGATGAGTATAAAAAACAAGCCTGCCGTTCGGAATCGGCAATAAATTGTAGGTCCCGGTCTAATCAGCCCTCGTGCGACAAAAATGATCAAATTTTAATTTTATATCCTCTTCCAACCTCTGATGTTGGCGTCTACAAGGCTCTAGTCTTCTTCGCACTGTTATGAATTTTATAATATATTTTATACAGTATAAATTATTATAGGGTAAAATATACAGTTTACCTCGGTTTTAATAAACAGATCAAATCTTGCTTGCAAAGTTGTATGGTTATTACCTTGAATTTATTTCTAATCCTCTCAATCTGGTGTGAATTTATAAATCTCTGAACATGTAAAATTTCACCAGATCTCAAAAATTGACACCAACAACGAATCAACTCTCTAGAGTCTAGATGAAAACTGTATTATACAGCGTTATATTTTGTTCCGGAATAACACTACTAGATGTTTTTTCTAAAATATCAAAAAAATTAAGAAAAGAAATTGGTGGGATTTGGTTTTTTGACCACGTATTTGCCATGTATAAGATATTCAAATTTACACGGGACGGAATCTTGTATTGAAGGAAAAACATGAAGTTAGAGGTTTTTCCCGATTTGGATCTATCTGTAATCATTCTACTTGTACTTAAAATTAAATAAACGCATATCTTTCAATTTTATACTCTGATGTTGGCGTCTACAATGGCTCTAGTCTTCTTCGGAAATGGACAAACTTTTACTAGCGTTAATGCAGTGGTTCTTAAACTTTTGTCACCAGCGGCTCCCAAAAACAGTTTAATAGAATATTTTCATTCATAAAAGAACCACTTAAAAGCATAAATAGGCACACAGATCACTATTCCCACCTAATTGCGATGCCTGTGACAAAAGTTGGCGTAGACCCCTAGGAACCACGACACACACTTTGAAGAAACACTGCTTTATAATTGGCTTATATCCGAAATACACAAACAGCGGTACGACTGTGAAGGCCTATATTATTGATTTTTACAAGAACGGTAGAGCCTACTGCATCTTTTTGCAACCTGTAGTCCGCGGATCCCTTGGGGTTCATGAGTAGGTGGGTACTTTGTAAGGGGTTCGTAGGATCATTATATTATTTACTTCCATTGTAAAGAATGACACATTTTTTACCGCGAAATTAAATTTATTAATTTTTTATAATGTGCAAATTTATAAAAAAAAAGAGAAAACAAACAAACAAAAAGAAAAAAAACCTACACACTTTACATTTTATGTTAGGGGGCGTGGAAATTGATCTTCTCGTGCTACAGTGGGTCCGTGGAGCACTGATGTCTATTACAGGGGGAGGGGGGGGGTCTTTTTGCTCTGACCTTCACTGCAGGGGGTCCGCGGCATCGAAAAGTTTTGGGAAACACTGGCCTGCCTACTGTAAACTTGAGAAATCGTTATAATTTGTGAAACTAAACGGTGAATGCAATAATATCGCGCTTTTATGCAGTAGACCAGTTTTTTTTAAAGTGTACGTCGCAGCTTCAAGAGACCTTTATCAGAACGTGTCACGACGAGCTGGAGATATAGTGATTTTTGCGCCTATTCATGCTTTGAAGTGGCTCCATTATGAAAGAAAATATCTGCAAAACTATTTTTGGGAGCCGCAGAAGACCCACGAATTAAGCAAGGGAGCCATGTGTGCAGGGTCGGAACTAGAGGGGGCCGGAGGACAACTGCCCCGGATATAAAAATTTAGGGAGGTGGCAGTTTTAGGTGGAAACAAAGAAAACCATCATAAAATTGTCGAATTTCAAAGTTGTGGGGGCGATAAAATCCTGTTTGTCGTGGACGGCAAAAATCTCCTAGTTACGGCCCTGCGTGAGTCACAGATGTTTGAGAAACACTGCAGTAGGCTAATCATTGAGTTTTACAATATCGAACTGAAACAATAACATGTTGGACCCAATTTGAATTTACTTGTAATTTTTCATTTTTATTTTTTAAAATTGGATGCGAAATTTCTTAAACATATTCGATTTTACTTTATATATATATAAGATGTGCTTTTAAAATCGTTACTTCCTTCCTTACTCTTTGTGCGTTTCATTATTAGATTCGAATCCGTGGTCCTTGCCAGCTGATGTTATGACACCCCGCGGTGAGATCGGACCGAGTAGCTTCATATCGTATCACCGCCCAGCAACCACCGAAATGTCTTTACAGCACCAGCCGATCACGTGCACACCCTTCGCCGGCAGCCACGTTGGCTCACCATCAATTAGCCCTGGTTGCGGAATGCCGGCTACGCCAAACTTTTTCAGGACTAGTCCGTATCCTGTCAGTCCTATGGCACTGGCTAACGGTGGACCCCTCGACAGGCTACCTTGTCACCCTACATTCGCAGGTAAGCTTATGAGTATCATGTATCGAATCTGGCAGAAATTAGTAGCGTTTTCATACATAATATATATAATATTACAGAAATTTTTACTCCCTCTTTCTATCTCTACTTTCGAAACTTCCTACGTTCTTGGTACCCTTTCGGAATGAGATAAGACAGTAGCTATTCACACTTGCTAGTTTACTAACTATTAGTTACTAATCATTAGTTACTAATCTCTTTTTTAACACTACAACGACGGAAGAGGTCATTTTGACCGCAAAACCACTTTGACATGCGATTACACCCAAACGGTTTATCTCAGGTTGTAGAAATGTCATGACTTGTCTTATATTGTTAAAGCTCCTAAATTCTTGAAATATAAATGTTCTAGGTTTTTAGTTCAGTGGTAAAATGAAGTTCTATCCTGTACCGTCTTAACGCATGGGCACACCCGGACACGACCCGGGGGCCTCAAGAAAAGAGGGGCCTCACAAAAATGAGAAACGGTTCAAATTTTCGAGAATTCGCCAGGTAGGGCCTCAGAAAAACCGCTTGGCCCGGGGGGGGGGTATGATGCTCTTACGACGGCCCTGGTTCTACCTAGGACGACAGTAATGGTCCAAATGTCCGATATAGATATATTTAACTAATATATCTGCAAAACATGCTAAAAGGGCCAGTCTTTTTATTCGAACATTAATATTCAAGGAACACATGTTGTAGCATGGTTTACTCCAGTACCCATTTTTGTACCATTCAAAGGTGCACTTTCAAAAAAAGTTCGCCGTAGTTCGTTATTCAATCCATTTGGCATTTCTATGGATCTTGGCACTTTTACTGCATTGCATTCACTGGTGCAATTGTCTCACGACGGAAAGAACCTTATAATTTCGAGACTTTTTATCACTTTTTGTTTCTGCACACAATAAATTCATTATGCAGGTACCACGTGGAGGCACATCAAAGAACCAGGGGCCGTGCTGACTGATTTTGGGAGTCAGTATTTTACCACATATCATGCTTTCGACTAAGAATAAAAATAAGTCCACATTTGGTAAACAGAGGAAATCTAGATATACGACGATGACTCGGAAATCGTTAAAATTCCACTTGCTTCACAGAGACGAGAATATCTAGTAGGCGTCCACGTACCAATATTGAAAACAGAAAATAATAAATCGCAAACTTTTGAGAAATAATGGTTTAGAATAGCCTATGTATATCACCAGCGGTTGTATAGTCATCATATATCCACCATCACCGAGCACGTAGACATCATTACAGCTTGATGAGTTCACCCGTATCTTTGAACGCTATCGAAAAGCTGCGTCTTACGTATGTATTTAACATTGCTCAGGATTTTTCGGCTATTCACGGTCTTTTTCGTTCGAAACGCATGAAATCAATCTCTTCACAAATTTCTCAAAAGCGTAATGTACTTCAAATCTTGTCAGTGGACTGACAAGTGAAAATAAAGCCACGAATTACAAGAGCTTAAAAAATCTAAAAAAGTGTCTAAAAACCAAAGTTTTGAGAAGTTTCGGTAAGCTTGGAGGTTTCCGATCTATCCTACGGGGTAATACGACATTATCTATTTGAGTCGACCACAACCACAGCGACCTAGCTCAGCACGAGGAACTAATCGAAGTCACTGTTTGTGACTCTATACGCGCAAAATCAATTATTGGGTCCCACTCATCCCCTTAACAGCATTCAACTTTCACGGCACGAATGTTGGGAATCACTGATTACCTTCCAAACATACAAAAAGATCATCGCCTTTCTCATTCTATTCCCCTTTCCTTCCTAGGCTATTTTAACCATTATTTAATTTGGAATATTATTTATTAGGCTACTGTAGGATGCAGTAGCTTTTCGCAAAGTGTGCGTCGCGGTGCGTTATCCATGTTGATGTTTGACTATTCAATGCCATGAGGCGGTTCCTTTCAAGAATATTCTGGGAAGCCGTGGATAAACAATGACTAAGGCAATGACTAAGGCTATTTCCAAAATGGGCCGCATAAACCTACTTACACTGACTACTCTTGAGTTATCAAAAATTGATTCACAGGAGCTACCAAAATGAGTCATGAAAATCTTCTTATGGCAAAGGATTCTTGAGCTGCAGGTAACAACCCAAACTTGATTCGCAGGGGCATCCGACATGGGTCGTATAAACCCACTTACAGCCGAGTATTCTTGAGCTATGAGTGACAATCCAAGCTTGATTCGCAGGGTTTCCGAGATAGGTCGTACAAAAAACCACTTATACTGTCAGAGTTTCTTGAGCTATGGGTCCCAACAAAAACTATTCTCGGAGCTTCAAAGACGGGTGGTACAAATCCTCTTGCAGCTAGGGATTCTTGAGCTGTGGGTCACAACACGAGCTGGAATCACAAGGGGGGGGGGCTTAATATTATATGGGTTGTTCAAATCCACGTACAGTCCTGTTATACATGCGCTTATTGAGTCATTGGTTTTTCTAATTTCTCAAAAAAAACATACAATTCCATAGGTCGTGAAGCTGATTTCGTTGTTTATTGTGGGTCGCGGCTAAAAAAAATTAGTTTAGGAACCTCCCCACCCTGAAACATCGGAATTTCTCAGTATGGCTATTTGCATCTATGATATACCGCTGCGAATTATCTTTAGTGATTTTATCAGTAGGATCTGGATGGAAATAAATATTTTGAAAATTAATTTGTAAAGAAAAAAAAATATTTTTTGCAAGATTTCTAAATAGCGTTTAGATACTAGTAGGAAAACCCAGTGCCCGAGTGGCATGGTGGTAAGATGCTCGTCTACCATCGTGAAGGTTGTTGTCAGGGTCCCGGGTTCGAACCCAAGGGAGGATATAGGTACGATATTTTCCCTAAAGAACTCGAGGCGACCACCGATAGACAGCGCCTTCACTTCCAACCCATCTCACTAGTGGCAGTAAATTGCAATATAGCGATATGGCCAGAGTTGGTGTTTGGTGAAGTAGTAAGAAACCCCATCATTTTTTCTTTTCTTTTTGCAAAAACGAGAAAATAACATTTAAAATTACTAAATTTTTCATTAATTACATACGTGTATTATACGCCGCTGCGAACTCTATATTTATATATATATAAATATATAATAAAATATTATATGTCATGGGGGTATATATATATATATATATATACCCCCATGACATATAATATTTTTTCTCAAAAAAGCGAAATTTGCATTTGCTGATTATACAGAGGAAATAATGGTAGGGTACTTTCAAATTATATAAAATAATTTAAATTACGAAATTCAATTAATGCCTAATTAATAAGCACATTGGCGTAAACACGCAGCCATGTTTCAATTTCAATGTGTAGTATTTTGTGAAAATAATCAATTACAGTCGAATCCCGTTTAAACGAATACCGTTATAGCGAAAATTTCGTTTTAACGAACACTTTTCTAATCCTCCAAATAAGTTTACATAGGAACAATGCTAGGTAAATTGGAATTCCTTTATAACGAAATTTCGTTTTAACGAAGTGATTCCTCCGGTCTCTTGGCGTTCGTTATAACAGGATTCGACTGTATATGAAAGTTATATGTGCGTGAGATTTATTTGAAAGGTATAAAAGAAACATTGAAATGGTGGAATTTCTTTTTATCTCGAGCTGATATTTTCTCGATGAAAACGAACATTTTTCTTTCCATAACTTCCATCTGTATAATAATTCGTTTTCTCCACCATTTTGCCCAAAAACTCTTTTTCATGGACCATTTACGATGGAATAACCCTGAGATGTCGGAAGACTTCTTGAAGCCGCTGCTGCATTTGAATGCAGGAAAAAAAAAAAAGCACAGACGCAGGTAAAGTCACAGAGCTGTATCTTTAGTACAGTAGGCTTGTGATCCGTCTCCTCATGGTACTGAACTGATGGCTATAGATACGCGATAGGCATGACTCCTCTCTCTCTCTCTCTCCTTTGCCATTTCCTGGTGAGAAAGAACTGCGAGAGGGAGATATTCAGATACAAAATTCTCCATTTACAAAAAAAAAAAAAAAAAAAAAAAAAGTTGCAACTCAATTTTGGAGTTTGGTCACGTATTTCTGTCTCATTCTATCTCTTGCTCTGCATCGACGACTTGGGAAGTGTTTTCGGCAATTTTTTTTTTTCTTTTCAAATCATAGGGTTATCTATTTTTCCCTCAAGAACTTGAGGAAGGTGTTCCGAATTAAGGAAGTACAGTATGCGCATACTGTACTTCTAAAAAGATCTCGTTATGCTTCATTTGTGTTTAAATGTTTTCAATAGAGTCATTTAAAATTTGAAATAAAGATTAAACACTGGAATGTAAAAAGCAGAACTAAACTGGATGGCCTCTGTCGGACTTGCAATGTATTTATCATTCTCTCTATGGTTCATATACATAAAAAAGTATTGAAAATTTTTTTTAACATTCAAAAATGTATTTAAATTGCAGCTATTAGAATAGTTTTAATTGAAATAATTCATCACCACAGCAATTTAATTATTAGGGTGAATTTTTTATTCAGCTAAAGTCATTAATTAATGGTAAAATATTTGGTTTTAATGTTATCAATGAACAGATCAAATCTTGCTTGCAAAGTTGTAGGCCTATAGTTATCACTTTGAAATTTATTTCTAATCCCCTCAATTTGGTGCGGTACTCTGAACATGTAAAATTTCAGATCTCAAAAATTGAACCAACAACGAATCAAATCTTTAGATGAAAAAAGTATTGTACCTATATAGCCGTATATTTTGTTCTGAAATAACACTAAAAGATTTTTTTTTTTAAGTATAAAAAAATTGGGGAAAGAAATTGGTATAACTTGGGGTTTTTTTTTGACAATTTATTTACCATGCATATTCAAATTTATACGAGACCATAGAGGGATAAATCTTGGTTTCGAAGAAAAAAACATTAAGTTACAGGAGGTTTTTTTTTTCTCGATTTGGATTTATCTATATAATCAATCTACTTTTACTCATTTGAAATTATAATTCATTTATAATTCAAATTATAATTTAATTTTATCCTCTTCCAACCTCTGATGTTGTTGGCATCTACAAGGCCCTAGTCTTCTTGGCACCGTTATGGATTTTATACTATGTTTTACAACATAAATTTTCTGTGAAAGAGCCCTTAAAAACCATTACTTGGAACCCACCAAAGAACTTAGTCTACGGACCCTTCTCCGAGATCCGGGTTCCTATATTCTCTGGTGATGAAAATGAAGCAATGTCTTCATATAATCGGATCAAGCGTGATGCTGATAATGATACTCAGTATCTGATATTGTTTGATTCCCGTTTTTAATTCCGTATCAAAATATATTGTAAGGTGAAGCTATATTCAGGGTAGGTGAAAAGTCCTCTACAACACGTTGTAAAGAATAAGGGAAAAAAATCAACAGTTTGACATAAATAGGTGTGGCTTGCATTAAAGTAGGTCTACTTATCATGGATCGAAGTTTTTTTGATTTTGATAAATTGAAGAAATGTACAAAATTCACTCAGATGGCACTATTTCGCGAAACACTCAACATAACTCATAAAATACAACGCAAACAGGGCATAATTAATGTTTATGATAATGGCGTTACATAAAACTACCATATTTCAACATGATGCATTTTATTTGTTATGAGGAGTTTCTTCTTTAGACAGTGACATCTGCGGATGAAATTTTGAATAGTATTTTTCTCAAATTTATTAAAAAGAAGAAAAAATAACTCTAGGTCATAAGTACTTCAGGGTAAACCGGACCTTTTTATGTCAATTGGTTGATTTTTTATAAAATTGTATTTTGTATTTGTCCAGGACTTTTAACTCGCCCTGTATATTCATCATGTTCTCAATTAAAACCGCAAGTACTGAATTGGAATATTGTTCATGAGAATGTCAACTATGCAAACAAATAACGTAGATGATTTGAATTTCAACGCACCGTTAGATAGTTTGTAAATACTTCTGCAGACTGCAATTTTGTTTAAATAACCAGCTGGAAAATACAAGCCACACTAAAGTCGTCTTCCTCTATACGGTATTTATACAGCAATTTATTTATATCTAGTGGTCCATCTGTGTGTTGGTTGGTAGGGATGCCCTTTAAAACGTAATGCAAGGATGTAAGGATTGGTATAGGATGGCTAAATTCCCCTTTGGGGATTGTGAGTAGCTCTTTGATAGTCCAGATGTACCTATTCTCCGAGAACGCTTCGATATACATCTGTGAGAGGTGAAGCATGGTCCCTCAATGCAAATGTTCATCAGTGCACATATTTTTATGTTTCATGTAACGAAACTTACGAAAATTGACACGTTTTATCCATCTTTGAAATTTGCGTAACATAGGTTGACTGAAAAGGACCTGACTTTGCCTTTTAGGATAAGTAATCACACGCTTTTGTATATTAAATAATTATAAATGTTTTTTTTTTCTTTTAAATATTGGACAGAAAATATGGGATTCAAAATTTCCCCAATAGTCAACTACTTTCCCGATGAAAAATTCCATCTCGTTCAAAACTTACACTTCAGAATATCTCGAGGCAAGAGTGAAGCACTGAGGCATTTGAAAGCTTTCGAAAATGCCATAAAATATGACAAAAAACAAAATGAAAGACAAAAGGTCTCTTTGACTGAACAAAGAACCTCCCAGTGTGCTTTAGGCAAAAACTGAAATAATTAAAATTCCCAACTCATAACAAGCTACATGAAACGACTCTCATTTTTCCACTAAATGGTTCGAGTCTTTTGAGCACACAGTTCAATTCAGTGTTTCTTTACCTTGAAATGATAAATTTTGTTTTTTTTTCGAGCTGATAATTTTTTTACAGTTAATGACACGTATTGAAAGCCGGGAAAATCATTAAAAAAACTATTGTACTGCTTATACAGCGCCTTATTGAAGACTTGCAAAGCCTGAAAAAGAGCACATAAAGTAAATATATTAAAGTAATATTTAATTTCCAGGTATATAAATACCTTCTTTGTGTTATTCAAACTATAGTAAGAGAAACATTCGGATTACAAACTTTTATTTATCTTACATATTTGACAAGCTCACTTTTTTTCTTATGAAATTCCTTTTTTAGCAGACTTGCTGTATAACTTTTTCTTTCAAAGACAATTTATTGTAAACAAATACACACACATAGACATTACACAAATACACACACATAGACATTACACAAATACTGGACAATAACACACGAAAAGGAATACAAAAGAA